>NC_087551.1:37457286-37760316 GCF_036250125.1 Pseudopipra pipra | reverse complement strand
ATACATACTAAACAGCTTGTGTATGTGAGTTTTAGCTATATTAATATTTGAAATTAACAATGATTGGATAATTAGGGATATAGATTTGAGTGTCTCTCTTGGTGGAGTATTCTAACTGGACAAATAACAACTCTGATCAGATTGCTAATACTTTAATTAGACAAAGAAATAAATCTTGGCTCTGTGTGTAAGGTGCATTTCTTTAGTCCACACAAACTAAGGGTGTTTAGTTTGTTTCCTTGCTTAGGGAACCTGGCTTAAATTTCAATGCAATAAAATCATGCTAATTAAAGGTTTTATTAGATTTTCATACCGAACTGAAGCACTGAAAATTGAACTAAAGATGTAAAAATAGCTGTCCAATGGCTCATAAAGTTTTTGTGATTGCCTGGTCAGTCTCAAATTGTAATCTGTCGTATCTCTCTTGGACGCAGCCAGAAACTGCACAAAACCCAACATAGCATCAGACTTCAAATCATGCACTGTCTAGGACCATGAGTCAATCTCATTAGCAGACAGCAACATTCTAACAAAACAATTTAAAGGGATATTGATTTTAGTGTTATGACTCCAGAGTTGCCATTTATAATTGAAAAAACTCAGCTTTTGAGAGGTAAAGATGTTTTTGACAAATATATTGGCTTAGCATAATGGATTTTAGAAGTAACTTAATAAGTTGCCTTTAATGTTATTTTATAAAAGTTTATGAAAAGTGAAAAAGAAACTGGACACTAATCCAAAGTGAGGAAAATATTTTGTATCACTGACAAAGCTATTCATTCCTGAGCACACAGTTTGGTTAGTAGAAGTAGTAAATGAAGGGAAAACTTAGTCATAGCTAGAATATCAGAATACCCAACATGGGTACACATGCACACACACAGTTTGTGGAATTACATCCTGCTGGGGATAGCACAGATGTCAATAATATCAGCCCTAGTGAAAACAAATAAGCAAGCAAAAATACACCACCAAAAAAACCCCAACCAACCACATGATTGTCAAGCAAAAGAACCAAATAAACCACTTGTTTTGCAAGTCTACTTATGTTTCATGGGAATACTGTGTATGGAGTTGTATAGGCACATTCAAATCATCACTATCCATATTAAACTCATTCTATCCATACGAATCCGAATTGAAAGACTGGACTTTCTGCTTCAGCATCATGAATGTTAGGATATACTGCTGAAAGATACAATTGCAGTATCTGTTACAGAAATTAAAGCTTGGGGAAAACATAGCATGGATTAATGTCCCTTTAGTTACATTCACCATGATACTCAGTGCTCTGACTAGTTTTAAATTTAAATTCCTGAAAAGCAAGATTTCACAAACATGGCTCCCACACATTAGTTGCAGATATCTTCTGTTCTTGTTAAAAAAAAAAAAAAAAACCACAAAAAAAACAACAGAAACAAAGAAAAAAAAAAAAAAACAAAAAAACCAAAACCAAAAACAAACAAACAAACAAACAAAAACAAAACCCACACCCTATGCATTTGGGTTCCATAGAAATACATATTATTCCAAACACAGCATTTACAGGCGTTACAGACTAAGATTAGGCTGCAGTGGTTATAAAGCATCAAATGCCATTCTGTCAATAAAGGTCAGCACTTCCATCATTCTCGCTTCTTTCAGCACATGAGTCTCCCCTAGACAATTTACAGGAAATGGAAGGGAAAATAACCAAATCATTGAAAAAATTGTTAAATATGCCATCTGGTCTTCACAGATGGGCCTCTACTGTACTGTACTCATGTACATCTCCTTTCCCTCTGTCACCACTCACTGAAGAATAAGAAGCAGGTAAAGAAACAGAAGAAATGACTCTAGAAAGTATACTATCAGCACACCGTGTGGAGATTTAGCCACTGTATCTCCACTTCACGCTCCACTGTAAGACAGACCAAATTTTCCAGGCTGATGAAACCTCACGCAAAAGGGATACAAAATCTGTCAGAAAGTCAAAGTTTAGATCTGTATTGAATCACAGTGGTGTTGTGAAAAACAACTGGAAAAAGAAAAATAAGGCAATAATGGTTATTGCAAACCTGCCATTGCTACACTATACACTATCCAAAAACACAATTAATCTTATCCTTAGTGTGTCTTCATAATCCAGCTGAACTACCTCCAAATTGCAAATGGGAAACAGAGGCAGAGAATTACTACCATTTTGTCAAACAGAACAGTAGAACAATGATTCATATCCATGTTCCCACTAGTCAATTTTCTAAATGCACTACATGATTTTAGATACTCTCCTTGCTCTTAAGCAAACCGCATTCTGGTAACATTGCAAGAATTCTGTACCCACGAGAAATTTATAGTTTGCACAGCACTGCACAAATCAAGAGTTTCTGTGGTTCCAATCTTCCTACTTAGAGAAAAAGGAAGGGATCATTTACTTTTAAGATAAATGCTTTTTCACGTATTACTTAAAATAAAACCCACCTTACTTATCTGCATCCAGAGCTCAGCACAAAGTGCCTGTATAACTTTCAGCTCACTTGATATGGAGTGATTTATTCAAAACCGCTCAGCAGCACAACCTAGACAAGCTTTCTCCTCTCACTTTCAGAGTCTTCCTCTGCATGATCACATTCAGTCTTACAGAGAGGCAATCAGCTGGATCTGACATTAGAATAGTGATGTAACAGACCACTCATCACAAATTGCCCTAGTATAGCAGAGAATATGGCTACTGTTGAATTTCAGGGTAACATGTTCTCTGGTACTGTTTTTCCACTGTGGTTTATTGCAGATTTTGTCCTCAGGACACCATTCACCTCTTTCTTCAGGAAAAAGGTGTGATGCTGGCTAATGACTATTATCTCATTAATTCTCACTGTCAGAAGTCATTCACTGCATTAATAGTTAACATTACACTTTATACATCAATTTTGAAAACTTACGTAGCTTGCAGAAGGAGCAAGTCATTCAAAAGTTATCATTACATTTAGTTGTTTTGAAGGAGAAATGGAAAACATTATATTTTGGTTATGTTTCATCTAATTCATTCCACAATAAAGCCTACTTCAGTGGAAAAAAACCCTGGAATTCACACCTCTAGCACATTACCACCAGGATCCCAGCATGTAAGAACTTCTGTAACACTTCACCAACACAAAACCCTTGTAGTAATACTTTTTAAGAATTAACCTTAATAATTTGAGTGAGAACAGCAGTTCCTCTGCTCTTAGGGCCATATAAATAAAGCAAAATTTCACCTCGACTTCTACAGGGTAAATAGAAAAGAACCTAGCTTAAAAAAAAAAAAAAAAAAGAAGAGAGGGAGAAAAAGAAAAAGAAAATAAGAGACAGGCATTTTCCTCCTCAACTGCATTTACTACACATTTTAATGTTCAAGAATGTCCCCAGGATAGCTAACAATGCAATAACACAGCAATCTGAACATTTCTAGTAACATTCTGAAATCTAAGTGGTTAATACGTAAGTACATAAGCAGTCCATCTTGTAAGTACTATTCAAGATAGCTTGGAAAAAGAATAGGACAGAAATATGTCAATGTAACCATCCATATGTCAACAGCTTAAATTGATGCTAATATATACATATTACCTGTGGCCTATTCAGCTAAAATCCATTTACCATGTCTGTATGGATTATATGCAAAGATCAAAAAGGTGGGACATGGGAGAAAAGAGAGAACATACAGCAACATATTTCCTCTCACTAAGACTTGTCCAGATAGCAAAGAGTAAAACTGCTGACATTTGGACTAAATCATGTGAATGACTGAATTTGTGGCAAGTTTCACTTCCATTATGGTGATCCTCAAATACTATTTTGAAGGTGATACAAAGACTATTCCATGCATTGAGGAAAATTATTTTCATTGAAATGAAAATTACCTAGTCTCAGCCTTCTCTGACTAGTCTCCCCAAATCACTTCGCCACTTACTTAGATTGCAAATTTTATGCACAAAAATCATCTTTTCAGTTTGCCAATAGAATGCTAAGCCCAGTAGTCTCCTGTGTGCAACATGAGTGCAGGCAAATAACAGAAGTGTTTAGGCTGACTGATGAGCACATGCTGACAGTTGAGACTTTCCACACAGAAAACTGCAGAACAAGCATCAATGAGTCAAAACCACTGTCAAAAGATTTGATCAACAATTTGACCAGGGCACCAGCACCAACATCAACATCGAGCATGGAAGACCTCTTTACGAGACCAGCATTGATTGTTTCCTCAAGAGAATCCCCCTCAGTATCCCTGTGGGACGTGTGTTCCTTACCCAGGAGGAAGAGCACCACCTAGTGAAGCTCTGCATCGGTTCTGGAAGCACCTCCACAATCCTGGCAATCCCGTTCACCCGTGATTATCTCGTCATATTCGCCAGCCAGAGCAACTGGTGGTATAGCTCACACGAATACAATGTACTGCAAGTGACAGAATGATGCAATGCTAAATATTTTTCTTTCAGTGCCTCACATGGAGCATTTTGTCCTTGAACCTATTCCAAGCTCTTTAATATTGCTGAGAGTGACCGAGAATAAGCCCCATATAATGATCTATTGAAATAAACTATTTCATAGGACAAAAAGGGTAGAATTCCTGTTTGAAGCAAGAAGTATAGAACTGTAGCATATTTAAAATTAAATATATACATACATATATATATACACACAAACACACATATATACAAAAATGGCAAGCCAAAGTCCTGTGCTTTGCCCTGCACAACAGCACAACATGGCTTATTTTCCATAATTTAAAATGAGAGCTCCTAAACTTTGGAATATGGAACTAGAAAGGATTGTCAAGTCCAGTATCCTGGGATCAAATTTTGCCCTCAGTTTCTGGAGGGAAAAAGAGGTAAAGCAAAAGAATCCCAGAGACAAGAGTGCTGGCTGTGGCTTACCTCATCAGCTATGCACCAAAGTTTCTGTTACAAGGCTGATGGCATGACAGCTACAAATGCATCACAGGTATATACAAATACAACTACATAAATAGAGCATTTCCATAGACTTTTCTTCTGAATGTACCTCAAAATGAGATACAAACACCACCTCAATATAAGAACAGGACAGTGTATTTAGTAAACTGCTCAACATGAACTTCAACATCCAAAATGCTACAGAAGTGGAGTTGATGGTAAAGAGAAAGACAGATCGGAACTATTTTCTTTCCACTATAAAAAACCCTGAGTACTTCAGGTCACAACTGACTGTAGAACAGCAAATTACTTAAACTCTGAAAAGATTTTCCTTTAGCAGAGGTACTATTTTTGTACTACAGGTTTTTAAGACATGAGCACAGATAAAGCACTGTATCATTCATTCCTATTTTAAACAAGCCAAAGGTATTTCTCCTCACTTTTGAGAATCAAACCAACGCTTTAACTTTACTGGCCATTAGTATGGCTCCTCTACTGTGAGGGACACTGATATGCCCTCCAGATCACAGGAGCCACATATGAAATCTAGTATTTCATTCAGGTAGTGTGATGATTCCAGCAAGCCACAGATATGATTTATGAAAGGGTACTAAAAACCTTTAGCTCCTAGTGACTTGAATGAGATTTGTTGTTGCTTAGTAACTCTTAAAAAAACAGAGACATTTGAAAACTAGTAACACTGTGAGCAGCTGTGTAGAAAACTTGTTGTTTATAGTATTCTGATAGTCTAAAGCAGCATTCCTATGACTGTAGTACTTTACCATTTAATGTGATATTTTGATAAACTTAAGGTACTCTGTACAAAGTAAACAGTTGATCTTTACAGAATTTCACTGAGATTTCTTTAATTATACTGCAAACCACCTATTTTGCAGATGATACAGCTAAAATAAGTTACTCATGACATACAGAAATTTTAGTATAGCCCTGTATGATACCATTAATTATTGACACACTAAGTTTTCCATTTGCTAAGAAGCTATCCTGTTTTATAATTTTGGACTTATGCCTGCAGCTTTAAACACTCTAACATCAGGGGTTTTGTGGTATAGCCACAAAATACTCTGTATTTTCTCCTCCAAACAGACAGAAGTGTACAACATGAAGAAAATTCTTATTGTAAAATACCTGCCTCAAGTTTGTGTAATTTTGAAAGTTATTATTAAGCTTTGTCATTCTTCTTTTCAATTTTGATTCTATATCAAATGCAAATCTTTGGCTCCGCTGACATCAAGAGATGCTGTGAATCTGCATCTGAGGGCAGAATCTACCTCACACGAGACTAATACTTCTTACAGTCTGTAGTTCAGAGAAGTCTAGGTGTCAAGAAGAACTAACATCTTTCAAAAGGCATTCAGTAAACTGCTTATACATCCTGATATGAAAGGAGATCAGAAAAACTGTGGTTTTCCATCAGAATTTCGGGTGCTTTTAAAGAACAGCTAACCAAGGTATTTCAGTGCAGTTCATTTTCATAACGTGGAAGACAAAGTACAACAGTGTTACATCACATACATGATATATTGTAAAACCTATTATATACTTAAATGCTCCCTAATACAACCTTTGGTCATGTTTATCCAACTATGAATCAATAATCAAATAAGAATAAAAGGGGGCCTGGCTGGCATAATAGTCTTTCCAAAATAAATTTCATGGGAGCTGTATACTATTTTTTTTCAGTGCTAATTTCTGTTTAATCAACAACAAAGAACAGTCACAAAAACCTAACAGCCACAAAACTGACATGCCAGTAAGAGGACTGACCCCACAGACTGTGATGAAAGCAGACCCACCCCACTGCTCCTGCTTGTCTCAGGGCAGCAGGACTCTGCACGGGCGGGAGGATATTTATAACTGCTGATCCTTTTGTTAGTTAGACTACTGAGATACTACTATCAATGCATATGCATATACATACATGTACATTCACATTATACAACCACATTCATCATCAAGAATAAGTGGAAGAGAAAGGGAAAAAATTCCTTTGGTGTTATAGGGAGCAGTTTTCACTTTCAGCTGAATCCTTCTTGTACATTTGAATTGCATTGTGAAGATGTCCTCTGTGTTTGCTATGTCTTTCTCCATGGCACAGTCCTTACTCCCTAGAACTTCTTCACACTACGTTAGTCAAACAGGATTCAGCACAGGTCAGAGAAAGAAAGCAAACACACAACTCCAGCAGAAGTGGTGCAGAAGAGCCAATACAGCTTCAAAATTCCCATATTACCCAGTTTCAGTAAAAAACAGTACATGAATGCCAGGAGAATGATCATTTCACTGTGATAGATAAATTCCTGTCTGGATGGTCCTTGGTGTTTATTTGGCTCTTGCTTAAGGTTTTTCAGATTTTAACCAGCACATCTTTGATATGAATACAACATGATAAATCATTAGAGACCCTCCCAAAAGGATTTCTCATTTCAATGACACTGTGGATCTAATAGACTTTAGTTTCATTTAACATCAAAGATGTCCTCAATTGAGTATAAGTAGTACAACTATAAAAATCTTGAAAAATAGGCCTCTTCATTGGAAAAATATGGATAAGTTATACATTACAGTGTCATCTTTCCAGTTTCTATTCATCAGCAATAAACTTTTAGCAAGAAATATATTTGAGGGAAGAAAAAGCAATAACAGTAAGAAAAAGCAGGAGTAATGTCTTGGTTTTTGATGCCCTGATCACCTTCACAGACAAAGCAGGTTCTCTGAAACTCAGCCCATAAAACTGTTTTCTCAGAGACACACAGAGCATTACAAACAAACTGAGAGAGATCCATAGCATCATCTGACAAAGGAAGCTTTCAAACACAGATAAACACACACATGAGCACAAAACATGCTTCAAATTTTAGGAGGCTAAATAGTCCAAATGTCACACTCCCATTCCTGTCCACTGAGAAGTCTGTATGTTATCTGGTAAAATCTACCCTGACAGTTACAATGGCTTTATGAGAGGCTCCTACACCTGTTCCTACAGGTCCATTTCTCGGGCAGTCTGCTATCCTGCATTTACCCAGGCAGTTCTCACTCTTCAAATGAAACTGCAGTTCCCAACTCTGCTTCTCAGATAGTTCAGCTCCGATGTTCAGCCAACCTCATTTCCACTGTATTCCAGTTACCCTTATAGCCAACATGCACTTTAATAACTAGTTCAACCTTTTTATCTCCAGCTTTTATTTGTAGCTGGTGGCAATCTCTTGCCAAAAATCAATATTCTGAGCCAATCCCTTCACCAAGGAAAATTGTACATGTACTTTTTCTTCAGTGTATCATCATCTCAAAATTTTACCTAAAGATATTTTTCTAAAGTGGTCTATCTCCTCCTACTACTAATGCCACCCTCAAAGTTTTCTTCCCTTATTCATTTTTCTAAGGTTCATATTACCACTACTAAAATCCAGACTTTTCTTGTCCTACCACTGTAATCTGTTTCCACTAAAAAAAAGAAGGGAAAAAGAAGAAAGAGGAATGATGGAAGCCATTTCAAGTAGTATTTTGCAATCTCAGCCCCAGTGGCTCCCTCTTCTATAGAAAACAGTTTGCTCTTTTTTTACCAAAAAAAGGATTTTTAGCTTTTCCTATGTTCTGACATGTCCCTGAGGTGCCTCAGTTTACTCATCAGAGAATAATTCTGTGCATCTCTTTTACAAAAGAGACACAGTTAAAACCCAGCTACTGCTCACACTCACATTTTATACTGGCAGTGTTCACCTTTCTACAACTCTATCTGAAAAGTTTTATAGCATGTAAAAAACTCTTTTGCTCTTTTCTATGTTCTGTTCCTTCTAGGCTGAATCTGGGATTTAGATTTCTAAAGGGACTTTTCTTTTATATAGCTAGTGGCAGTCAAGACCAAAAAGTCAAAATTCTGAACTGATCACCATGGAAATTAAGCCAAATTTCCTCTCTTTCAGTAGCTTTTTAGATTTGAAGAAGCTGGTGCAGTGTTCCCTGCACTAAAAATTACAAATATATTTCAATTAATTTGAGATTCCTGAATTTGGAAGATAGTCACATTGTAAAAAGTTGTATTTACATGTAAGTATTTTATTATATTTATCAGTACAGTTCATATCAGCTTTGGTGGGAATCTGTCAAATATATGATACAGGTTATTATAAAAATTCCTGCAGTTCACAAAGAATATTGTTAGTCTGAAGTAAAGGAAAACAAAACTCCAAAACAAACAAATTCTGCCCTGACATTGCACGTCACTATCAATAGCATCATTGTTTCCATAGCTACAAATGTAGACTGCTTCAAAGGAAAGAAGCAGAGAGACTGAAAATGACAATGCACAATCAAAACAGGAACATACATTTTCCAACGGCACATGTGGGATGGAGGAAGTAACATGGGGGCATAGAATGTTGTGGGGTTTTTGCATTTGACAGTAATGTCAGTGATCTGAGAACATCAAGCTCAGAAAAGTAGCAGTAAGCCTCTTGCTGCAGTATCACTTGATGTATTTCTACACCTAGTGGAAGGAAGAGGAGAACACAGAGAACAGAAAATACCAGCAGGAGTCATCAAAGCAGGGCAAGTACTCCTCTCGCCGATCTAGCCACCTGCAGACTCAGACACACTTTTAAACCAGTTTCCTTGGAATTTTCAGTGGTTCAGTATAGTTATGAAGACAATCAAATCCTTTATATTGCTCTTATCACAAATGGTGACAAAACATATATGCTACACCTAATATTAACTATAACCAGCCCAGGAGAGGATATAGCAAAGTGAATTACTCTGCAGAGGGTAGATACAAAACATGAGGGTAAGAGCATATGGCAAAACAAAAGGGATTCCACAGCATCTAGCAACTAGTCTGTGCTTCAGTATTAAGTTCCTGCCCTCTAAATTTAGCTATGCAAAAAGCCTACTTCACTATCAATCAACTACTCTAGAAGTACAGCGTCCTCATAACATACTGGATAGGAAGGTAAATTCCTGTTTTTCCTACAGCAGGAATTCCTGAGGTGGACCTTTCTCTGTCACTTCTATAACGATGAGTGTAGGAATAAAACTACGACCAGCAACAAAGACTAACAACAGTGCCACTCTCCTTATCAAAAGAAGAAACAGCATAATCTAGAGGTATACTGTAATTTAACATAAAATTTAATAAATAAATAAACAAATAAATACACCACCCTAGGAAAGAAAGAAAGAAAAAATATTTATCTCTACTACCTTAGAATACCCTTGACATTTCCAGTGTAGTAACAAAAAAGCCCTGGGATCAGGATGCCTCCATAGGTTGTGATGGCATATTCAAAAATGCACAGCATCAGAGTAATTCTTCCCTTCACTTCATGGCTATTGCTCTTTACAGCATTTAATAAGTATCACACTTTGGAGGCATGGCTTCTATCCCAGAATCCCAGAATATGCTGCGGAAGAGAACCACAAGGATGATTGAGTCCAGCTCCCGGCCTGGCGCAGGATCATCCCCAAGACTCACACCATGTGCCTCAGAGTATCATCTGAACACCTCTGTCAGGTTTGGTGCTGTGACCACTTCTCTAAGGAGCCTGTTTCAGTACCCAACCACCCTTTGGGTGAAGAACCTCTTTCTAGCATCCAACCCAAACCTCCCCTGACACAACTTCAGGCCATTCCCTTTCATTCTGCCAATGAGGTCTCCCCTGCATCTCCTCCAGGCTGAACAGACCAAGTGACCTCAGCTGCTCCTCATATGGCTTCTCCTCAAGGCCCTTCACCATCTTCGTTACCCTCCTTTGGACACTCTCTATCAGCTTAATATCTTTCTTATATTGTGGTGCCCAAACACACACTGTTCCAGGTGAAGCCTCACAGTGCCGAGCAGAGCGGGACAATTCCCTCCCTTGACCGGCTGGCGATGCTTTGCCTGATGCCCCCCAGGACACAGTTGGCCCTTCTGGCTGCCAGGGCACTGTTGACTCATATTCAACTTGCCATTGACCGGGATCCACAGGTCCCTTTCCTCAGCACTGCTTTCCAGACCATAATAAACTAAGGAGTTTGAGATTACAAATTCAGGCCTTGCTATACATGAGTACTGGTATATATAACTTTCCACAACTGTCACAGAAACAGAACAAACATCTCATTATCTTTATTAGGGCATTGAAAGCCCCAACTGTTAGTGATTCTAATCAGCTTTGGCAAAAGCTATTTTAACACTTGGGGCAGTGAGGAAGGTAGAGAATCAAAGTCTCAGTCACAAGAATATTACTTTTCAGAGAGGGCTAATCTTATTGCTGCAAAATAAAGCTATCAGTTCTTAAATGAGGCTAGTTCAGAGAGCAATACAGTAATCATTAAACTTACAAATCAGAACTCCTAATCCTTGCAGCACGTTTCACTAAAAAAGCAAGCTAAGCACAGACCAGAAAGATAAACAAAGGTTTAGCAAGACCAGCAGCAGGTCTCAAAGAGAAGTTCCTCATACACAACCTTTATTCTTTCAATTATTTGTGCAGAGATTAAAAAAAAAAAAAAAAAAAAAAAGGCAGGTCAGGCTCTGAAACTTAGAAAAGCATCACAGTATTGGCTTTCTACTACATCTCAAGTTCCCTCTTTAAGAGTTAGTTTGTAGTAGCTAGTTAGTGTTGCCAAAATCTGAGGTTTTCTTCGTGAGCAATTTTTGATGTTAAAATCCTGTAGATTCTAGTCTCTTATCTCTTTTAATTGCTGACTGTAATGGACTCTGTTGGAGTGGAAGTGAAGGAAGGGGTTTTACATTTTTCATATTGCCTCAGGCTACTAGCAGAAAAATTCAGGACTTTTTCTAAGGTACGTCAGTGCCAATGATATGTCACATGTCATTACTTTATAATTAGGCTGATAGACAAAAAGAATAATGCAGCTGACATTCTATTAAAATAAAAATTATTCCCCAAGGCATAAAAACACTGACACAAGCATCTTAAAAGGCAGTGTAAAAATGATATAGGGAACTATTTATCTCTGCTGCTGTCTTTTCCATCACAGATTCAAATAAGTAATTCTAATTTATGTATGTATTGAATATTTAACTATCCTATGCTGAGTTTTTTTAAAAATTCATATCTGAAAGCAAAATGTAAGGATATTCTTCTTAGGCTGGGAATAAAAGCTACTATGAGAATAACAGGCTATCTGCATGCTGTATTACTCGAGATTACAATTTGATAATCTGCCTTTCTACAATTCTTCAAATAAGTAACTAATCACAAACCAAATACATTAAAAAAAAAAAAAGAAAACCAGCCTCTTTTGTCAAGAGTTTGAAATTTAATTAAAATGCAGTAATGATTCTATAACAATTCAGTGTTAAATACTGAATTTGTAAACACTAGTACCTCATTCTGTATAGAATTTTCTATAAAATGGTCCTAACAGAATCAGGATTGAGACAATGCAGGGCTGTAATTCCATGTAGTTTAGAATACACTTAGTTCAGATTGTGTTAGACAGTTGAGAAGAATTACCAGGTTACAAAATTGTGGTTTATAGCATAAGCAACAGTCTTCACTCAGCATAGCTAAATTTCACCTCTTCATTAACACAAGTAGTAAGAGAAGTCCCATCTATTCCTTGCAGGTACACATCATAAAATGCATGCTATTTCATCTGTTGATGTTGTATAAAGTACTAGATGAAAACATTTCCACATTTGTGGATTTCAGCAATTTTATTCAAAATATAAGACTACAAATTCTGTTTCAGACTGAAGCCAGCCAATAGCACATTTAGATTTTTTTCTAGCAACTATTAATATTTTTCCAGTTGGCCAAAAAAAGAGAGTCCTTCATGAAGCTGTCAGTTGTAGTTCTTTGTTCACTCTGTACAATGCTTTCATTCCCAACACAATGACAGACAGAGAAGTATTGTGTTTTCAAATGTATTACAAGGAATCCTGTGATTTAGTTGTTCCTATAAAAGATTTATATTCAGAGATTATATATTCTGAAGTGAAATAATTTCCTCATAACTATCCTTCTCTTATATTCTAGACCCAGAATTTAGAACACATTTGCTTACAGCAATATCATATTTCAGGAAAGGGCAGGCGACTTTTTTAAAAGTTATCTATTATTTTGTTGCCTTTTCCTTGAGCACTGCCAAAGGAAGGGCTACTTAGCTTTCTCTCTGTACTCTAATGTAGTGTGCCATAATCTTAAATGATCTTTTGATTCACCATGCTGCAAAAATAAGTAGACATACAAAACCAAAAAAGGGCATGTAATACTCTAGACAGTCAGCATTTTTCAAAAGTTTAATATTTAGTGCGCCACTTGCACTTTAGTGACAACAAGAGATAGCCCTCTGCTACACTGGAAGACACCATTTTTTTACCAATGATTTGCAGAGAACTGATAAGGTGTTTGATGCTTTGATTTGCTGAGCAGACATCTGAGGTGGTGTGTCCTGTCCCCTCTCCCCATTTTCACATCTTCCTGCATCACCAGGATTCTCGTCATTTGCCTCAACAGTTCCATTTCCATCTGGAGGCTGCTCAAAGGTAATGTTAAATTTTGGCATGAGGTCATACTAAATACCATGTTTCCAAGCTTTGTGTCATAGCACGTGTCACAGTTCCTTGAAGCAACTCTCTACAGGAGAAGAGAAATAATTTTTCTGTGTTGCCCCTCTGTGTACTAAGTAAGCTGAGAAAAGACCTTTTCCTCAGCATGGAAGTAAATGGTAAATGTAGAAAGATTCAGTTTAGAAAAATCAAAAACCTATAATGAGCAATATAAGCTTTGGTATATTGCTTTTAATAAATACAGCATAATTTCATGTATAAATTCATGTGTACTATTGCATTTTGAAACACACTTGTGGTGTTAATGGCAAGGTAATCCCGCATTTTTCTAGATGGGCATTCTTAGACAGGATAACCACAGTTAGGTTCATAAATTCATTCACTTATGTTAAAGGTGCCTAATTTTACAAAACAACAGCTACAACAAACGAACTGAAATCAGCAATATATCTGAAAATAAGAGGAGAAAAAACTCATGCATCAGACTTCAATTCAAGACTGTTTTTTAGTTTCAGGGAAAAGAACACTTACCACAGTTACTGATGAAACCTCAGTTCACCTCAAAGACTAAACTGAGTATATACCAGATGCTTTCTATTACAGTTAACTTCTAAAGGGAAAAGTCAATGCCTCTAACAAAGTAAAAGTATTGATTTTTTTCCACCTGCTAAAAACAACCACAAACAAGTTAGAAAGTCCTGTGTTCTAAGAATAAAAAAGAGTTGCATAATTACTTATTTCAGTTTGCAACATCAAAATTATTTTTCTCCATTATTATTAGAATTTGTTTTGTTATTCTTTTTTGATAAATGCAATTAATGCTTTATTTAAAAAATGTATAAACACATCTCAAAATCCCCAAGATTTACTCTCACTTAAATGAAAACGCAGTGGCTAAATAAGCCCCTCTGCTGGAGTTCAACACCTGGAAATTTGTATATTGATGTTATTAGAATAACCACATTAGAATTCTTCCCAGAAAAAATTTCTAGACTGTATGTGTTTGGGTTTTTTTAAGTTGTGGCAATTGTGGACAAGTGATATCTTTAATCAGTTTTTCCCCTCATATGAAATAAGTTAATGGTTCTGACTTCCCTGCATGAGAGAAATATTGTACTGTACAGGTAATATTTAGCTTTAATATATATTAATTAATTTTACAAATAGACTTTGCAAGTGAACACCTGACCTCAAAACATGTTCCAGTCTGGCACATGACCAACCCCATGTATCCTATGTATCAATGCAGAAAGTGACTAAAATACATCAAGTATTTCAAATTGAAAACCAGCTGTTTCTGAACACGACGCAAAGTTGACACGTGCATGCATTTCACCATTTCAAACAACAGATGCAGTCATTTCTCTGTTCATGAAACTGGAGAGAAACAGCAAAAATAATGGCCTCACTTGCTAAGCAAAAGAGTCCACGACTTTACCTTTCTTAGCTTCTGAAAAACACAAAGGCTTACCTTTCTGTACACCAGCATGTTTGGGGATTCATCAGCCACCCCATTGCTGCTTTGCCCATAATTATTTCCTTGTGCCATGTCCCACAAATTTGATCTGCTTTTGGATGTTGCACTGTAAAAGGTAAAAGTGGTTTCAGTAAGGAATCGCCTCAGGTCTCCTTGTTTCCCTGATGATTAATGGACCTGACTTTCTCCTAACATGTTATCAAAATCAGTGTATGCTCTTACTCCAACGGATATTTACATTGGAGCAAAGCTGCTAATTCACCATTTACTGTCATGACTCTCTTTTGCCTGTAAATAATGGATGTAATACGTTAATCTAATTTAGACGTTAATGAATTGTCATTCCGAATAGGTCACTGACACACCGCTAACCACCACATCACGCAGACGCTTCCTGACAAAGCGGTCCTTCCTCCCCTTCACGGGCTCCAACAAGAGACGCTCCGCACCTTCCCGGCCAGTTTTGGGAGGATTGGCTCGGGCCATGACGCATATTCAGCAGCGTCCTCTGCTCACGGCTCGGGCCGTAGCAACTTTTGTAACATTCAAACTCACAAAAAGCAAACCAGACGCTTTGAACTTCTCTGTAATTCACCGTCACATCTGTGCTCATACACATATGCCGAGGCAGGGAAGTGGGTGACGAGGGAAAAGGAAGAAACAAGCCAGAACACCTTTGGGTTGCTTTCACTACTTTGATCGTACTTCACCGAACAACACCGGCTCCCCGCCAGCCGCATCTCCTCCCCGCCCTCCCTCGGCTCACACGGGAGCTGCACTAGGCAGGAGCTGGGATCATGCCGTAGCTCCGGCTTTGCACGCAGGTGTGAGAATGTGCTCCATCTACAGACCACACCGGCGGTTGCGGAGAGCCCGGAGAGCCGCCGAGCCCCGCTCCAAGCACTCACCTCCACAGCCCTCCCCTGCTCCCCAGACCTCTCCCGTCCGGGCTCCGCTGCCCCCCGTCCGCTCGCCGGCCCGCGCTGCCCCCGCACCGCCGGCCGGGGGTGCGCGGCTCCCGGCGGCCGAGGGCCGGGAGCACCGGCTCTCCCGCGGAGCCCGGCGCTCCAGCTCCAGCACCCGCAGCTCCAGCACCCGCAGCTCCAGCACCGCGGACAGCGCCAGCGGCAGCCGCGGTGGAGCCGTCCGGGATGGCCGGCGGGAGCGGGGCCCCGGCCCCCCGGCGGGCGGTGCGGGGCGGGGGGCGCGGAGGGGCGCGGAGCCCGCCCGCTCGTTTACCTCCTGGGCCAAGGTCACTGCGCGGTGGCCGCGGCTCCTGCCTCCTCCTGCTGCTCCTGGCGCGCCCCGCGCGGTGGGTGTCAGCCGGCGGCGGGCGGAGGGACGCGGCGATCGCTCATCACACACACGCACACACACACGCACTGCGGGCGGAGGCGCTGCTGCTGCTGCTGCTGCTGCTGCCGCCGCCGCCGCCGAGGCTGCGGCTCTCCCGTGCGCTGCCGGAGCGGCGGCGGCTCAGCTCCCTCCCCGCAATGGAGCGGCCGTCACGTGGGGGACGGGCACGTCAAAGGTGCTGCCGCTGCCGCTGCTCCGCCACACAGCAGCAGCAGCCCTCCTCCTTCTCCTTCTCCTCCTCCTCGGCGCTCTCGGCTCGCTCACCGAAAACAGCGGCCAAGAAACTGCAGCAGCCAGCAGATCTGGCAGCAGCCCCTATAAATGAGATTAGGCAGCACTGGAAGGCTGGGCAGGAAGGGAATGTGGGCTAATGGGATAGGGGAGGGGAGGGAAGGGAAGGAAAGGAAAGGGGGGAGTTGGTGGGGAAACTGTGTCGCCTTCTTCATACTCCTTTAGCGGTAGCAACACGGAATCAGTCTTTTCCTCTGCGTTATGCTGGACACTTTCTGTACTTTTTTCAGTGAGAATTAGGGAGAGCATGTGCCCTGTTGGCACTGCAGACCTCTCTGAGCAGTAGCACAGAGAGAGCAGAGAGCGAGTCTGTTCCAGCCAGAAAGGAATAAGCCCTGAGGACACCTCAAGACACCTTCGGGACTGTTTTGCGATGTCCCAGGCAACTGCCTAATTTGTGAAGGCCTCGTATTGGCCTCGACAAAAGAAAAAGATCAGGTCTGTCAGTCTTATTTCCTCATCACACACAGACAAAAATACTTCGCTTTTCCAAAGAGGTTGAAATGCCCAGAACTCGATATCCACAAGAACACAAGATACTTAAGTGATTAAGCTTTGGGATATTCCCATTTGAAAGTGTCATACATACTGAGTAATGTCAACCCTTACTTGCTCTATTTTTCTCACACCTCGGACAGACTCAAACCAACACTTTTCCTGCTAGAAGTTTGTTATTATCCAATACTGCAACTTTTAACTACTCTTCCAAACTTTGCAGAGGCCTTCAGATACTTTAACAGAGAATGTGGTAAATTAGCTAAGGCAACAATAGGGAGTCATAGTGGCCGCAACAAAATGAAGGAGAAAGGAAAGAGCAGATCTGGACTTCTTGGAGACACAAAGAAAGGAAGACACAGGTTTGATAATGGTCATAGAACCATTACACCAGAGTAAAGAAAGATGAACTCCAGCACGAACAGAAATGTTTTGCAGAGACAGAAGTAGTAAAAGATGAAATAACATAACACAGGATAAGAACCATCAACTCAGTTCAATGAGATACATTGGCAGAAAAGGAAAGGGGCTCTGTAGCAGACAGACATAGCGTGTCTCAACTTTGATACAGATTTAGAATAATTTAGTATGTAAAAAGGAAAAGGCAATATGAAAACAAATGGTGTGAAAAAGAGAAATCTGGAGTTTTAAGGTGGAAGAGAACAAGGGAAAGAATTAAACAGCACAAGCGTAAAGTGAAGAAGTATCAATGTTGAAAACAGTGGGAAGAGAAATCTGTGAAACTAAAGAATAAACAGAGAATGGAGAAAAGACCTGTTTCCTATTAAAATTCATTTGACATACAATAGCATCTTGGAGAGGCTCATGAAGTCTGAATCAAAATATTCCAGGTGCACTGGAAGACAAGGGAAATGCCTCCTCAGACCTGCTAAGAACACAAGTGACGCCTTGTGGCTGTATGGCGTGAAAATAAACTCAAAAATCTTATTTATCAGACTAGTGTTTAAATTTCTTTTTGAGAGCAAAAATGGGAACTTCACAAAATATAGTTCAAATGTAGTTTTAACCTCAAAGATGGACAGAAGGAAAAACCTTAAAAATATTGATAATTCCTTCCCCTTGTCCTGCAAGACAACACTTAACCTAGTAATTGTGTTAAAGGGCATAAAAATCAAACATTAGCAACTTTCCAATAAAATCATTGTTTTCTTAATCCGAGTAATTTTTTTTGTTTGAAAATATTCAAATTTTATTAACATAAATGCAGTTCTAAAGCAGAGCAATGACGTGGGCTCACTGAAGTTATTAGGTGTTTTTCCAGTAATGTCAAAAGGAACTATATTCCACATAGTCTTTAATCTTGTCCTCAGAACCAGAGGAATAACTTAGACATATCAGTGATGTGTCTCATAACTACAGAGTTGTTACACTGGACAGCTTTGGTGGACCACCAAATTTTTTTTCACTTCACCAGCATGTTCACTGTCAAAACAAAGTAGAAGTTCTAAACCCTAAAGGGGTTAAACAGAAGAGAAGATCATAAATAACCCAAAAGAATTTCATTTTTGACACTATTTTGTGGTGAAAGAAACCCTGGGCTGGACTACTTCCATAAATGCAAGTAGAAAGAAAATAATATGTAATGGGATAATCTCATTCTATTGTAGTTGGATGTGTTTGTTCAATAGCCTATAAAAGGCTTTAATTCATAAATTACTTACACATCT
This sequence comes from Pseudopipra pipra, assembly GCF_036250125.1. Taxonomy (NCBI): domain Eukaryota; kingdom Metazoa; phylum Chordata; class Aves; order Passeriformes; family Pipridae; genus Pseudopipra; species Pseudopipra pipra. The sequence goes on along the minus strand of NC_087551.1, from coordinate 37,741,554 downwards.
TTCCTATGTTGAAAGTCATCACTTATCTCATAGGCAACCAGCATTAGCCTTCCCAGAAAGCATGGTCTGCCAGAAGAGGAATGGCCTTTTCAAAATGCAAGGCAAAACTACTCATTAATAAAACAAAGATGATGGGGAAAGGCTGCCAAGGGGCAGCTTTATCTAACAAGGCAATAAAGTACACATGATTGAACAAGGTGGTGACTACATTTTCTGTGTTTAGTTTGAATTGTCAATACAACACAAGTATTCCAATAACATCACATGCACATGGCACTTTTAAGTAAAAACATTATGTCAGGATGTATACAACAATCTATCTGGACATGATCAGAAATTTTGCTTTCTGTCCTGCTGACCAGTACTGTAGCATTATGTCAGTATGCTGCCTATATCCATCAATTTATCTTGTCTTATGCCTAGACTGAATGTTCCTTGGAGTAAAGACATGCTGTGCAAGCTCTTAGCACAGCATGATCCTGTTCCATGACCAAGTCTCTAAAACATTACAGCATTATAAACAGTCACATTCAAATTTACTAAAATAACACAAGCATTCTATTTAACTAGACTCTAAACACTGCCAAGACTTAATACTGTGCTATCTTAAAAGTATAAAACCCACTTTTTTTTTTCTACTAACCTGGTTAAGCACAGAGACAGTCTGTCTTCTTTATTTGAACTCATATATTTGTGACCCTACAGAACTACAAGTGTTTCACTGCCAGGCTCTGAGCAGGTAGTTAGTGATTCCAGGCCCAGTCCTTGGCCTTTTTGATGGGATCTAAACACCTGCTCCTTTAGGAGTGATTTGCAATCAATCTATTTAATGTAGGTTTTCAAATGTCATTCCAATGACTACAGGTTACAGTATGTATTTTCTAGAACTGAACCTAAGACTGACTTACAAAATTCACCACTTCCTTCATAGTCCTTTTTTAAGCTCTAGGGATTTGGTTTGTCACCAACCTTCCAACCTTATTGGAATTTTAAATTTCTTTGTCAATTTATGTTGCTGAAGTACCAAGCTTTTGTTGCTTTGGTACTTTGTTGGTTAGGGAAAGAGTTAAGAAAAAAAAAACAAAAAAGAAGGAGGTCACTAAAAAGCAATCTGGATTTAACAAGAAAAATTATGATTTGATAGAAAAAGAAATGAGTCATGGACAGACAATTTCACAGGAATAGAAAATTATTAGAAATAAGGAAAGCCCATATTTCTTTTTTTTAAAGTATGAAATATAGGTATATGTACACACCCCCAAAGAGAACACAGTACAATTTGCATATATTTAAAACCTTAATGCAAATTTTTCATACCCTACTGAAAATGTCGATTATTACTGGAATAGAAAATCCACAGCTACATAGAATTTGATACCAATATGGTGGTCCACCAAAGCTATCCAGGAAAATCCAACAGCTTCTGCAGGCAAAGCAGAACAATCTCAAGCACTTGCACTGCAGTCCTGACAATTTAGCCAGTTCTAACTTTACCCAAAAGAGGGCAGACTTTCTCAGGCAAAGAGAAAGGTTATGGTAGCTAGCTGACATGCAACTAGGAATTTTTTTCCCACAGAAAGAGCTACCACAACCGGTTATATACTCTCATTTCCTCATAAAGTGAGAGTGTTTACAGAAATGAAACATATCGTATACACAGCATTTCTTTAAAATTACCTGGAAGAACCATGATTAATTAGTCCCAATCTTATAATAAATTTCCAACTGAAGAAATCAACCAAATATGTAGGGATAGAACTAATCTCTAGAGGAAAAAAAAAAAAAGATGGGGTTTAGAGGCAAATTTACATATCATCATACCAACATCCTTGACTCAAGCATGGTTCTCAATCCTGGTCTCCCAGCGTCCAGGGGAGGCTTTTCCATTTTGTGTAAAAATATTATTATTTACCCTGAGTTTGCCAAATGGGACACTGTCTCTGCTTCAGATAAAATAATTAAAGTAACAGTGTATTGCTCTCAGCATCTCTTATCACTTGGTATTAATGACACTCTCCTCAGAGGCAAAGATGAGCTATTTATAGGTTAATATCTACATCTTCAGATGCCACGTACTTCACATAGGAGTGTCCAATTACTGAGAACTTAATATAAAGTAGGGAAAGAAAACACAGTGATGTGGTTTTGTAAATTTAGCTACAATCCTTTTAGCCCAAGATATTAGCTTAATTCAATCTGACGGTAGTTTCAGGTTTAAAAAAGAAATAAATTGTATTTTTTTGTGACTAAACCAACACACCAAATAACAGGCTCTTCCCCTTCATTCCTCAAGAAAATCTCTCAGGCGGGCCTAATTCATAGGACAGCATTTGTTCAGATCAAAATAGAATAATCCACTTATTAAGGATTAGTTAGGAAGAAGACATTGATTTAGAACCCTTTGACGTGAAAGGACTAGAGAAAGGAAGACTCAAAAGCCCTATAAAGGGAGGGGTAAAAGAGCACCATGTATGAGAATGCCATGGTTACAGACCAGAACAGATTAATTGCCAAAAGACATCATAACAAAATTAACAGGAGACACCGAAAACTAGCTGAAGGAATAATTTGTGTGGCAAAGAATTGAGCTGATAAATAAAAATCATGCAGCAGAATAAAACAAGGAGGTAAAAAAAAAATGGCACCCAAGGGAAAAAGAAGAGGCTCAGAAGAGATGAAAAAAGAAATTGAGAATGAGGCACAGGACTTGATCACAGTTGACAGGGGGTGGTTCTTGCAAGTTGTTGAAATGTTTTTTGGGGAAGATGTGTTTAAGTTGTTCATAAGGAGAGATTAGAGAGCAACTGAGAAATTCTGAAAAGTAAAAATTATCCATTAGTGTATCTGATTTCATCCCATTTACACAGTGACAGAATTTCTAGAAGCTTCTGGCAAATAGGTAAATGCCAGAAATACAGAATACAGGCTAACTTTTGTAGGATTTTGTCAGATGTTTTATTAAGAAACAATTTTTCTTCAACATGCCTTTTTGACTGCAAGCTAAGATTACACATACTACAAAAATAATAAAAACTGTGGCAGATATCAAGCCAGGAAATAGCTTCAAACTTAGCACCATGCCATCATAGGTAGCCTGCAAGTGCCAAACTTGCCTATGAAAGTTACTACTGAAATTGCCTGCTTTGCTCATTCCCTCCAGCAATCAGAGTGGATGTGACTTAATCTCATTAATTCACTGAGCTGAACGCACTGAAGAAAAAGAGAGCTCAGCAGTTTAACCAGCTTCGTTCATCATTTTTCTTTCCTTCCCCCACTTTTCATTTTGAAGTTCCCTCTATCATTCACGAATTCCCTGCCTCACGTTCACAGACAATCTAATAAAACAGCTCTTTTTTCCCCTAAGGTTGCTTTGTTTTTCTGAAGGTTTAAATCAGCCAAAATCAATTTGCTGATTGCGTATCACAAAATGAACCAATCTACATCCATTTATATCCAAGAACAAACAATAAATATAGTCATTGCCTCACAGGAAATAAATGGAGTTTTCATTCTTTTAAACTCTGCATAGCATTCAGGTTGAAAGGAGAGCTTGCTTTTTTAAATTAAATTCTCCAGAAACTCAAAGGAGTAAAAATTACAAAAAGCAAATAAGCAGGCATCTATGTTGGTTTAAAAAAAAAAAAAAAAAAAAAGTAATAGAACCACAAAATAGGGAAGTCAGTTTGTTGGGTTCTTTTCGAATCACAGTATAAACTCAAGTCCTTCCCAGAACACATCCCTTATTACAAAAGCTTTTTTTGTTACTTCAGTCTACAAGATTATTATCAGACATTTCACTTCTATACAGTTTCTCCAATATTAAAGGAAACTTCCTTAAACCTTCACACTGCAGATGTATAGTTCAAAACAGCTGGACAAGAACACATCCAGCACCAAACTCTTGGCAGTATTCTCTCTAAAATCATAACAAGAAGTTAAGAAAGAGATTGAAAAACAATAAATCGAAAGTAGATTTAGTGTTCAAAGTAAGAACGGTTTAGACAGTCAAGAGAAATCTTACAAAAGCTCTGATATCATAAAATTTGCCTCAGCTTTCAATATTTGAGAGTCAGGGAGTAAAAAATGCATCTTTGCTTAAATTATACTACAACATCAAGCCACTCTGCAAGCAGGGAAAACTAAGTAACCTTCACTTAGAGCTCGTAACCTCAAATAGCCAGGTAGTGAGGTAAAACAATAAGAAAGAAATTAAAAGATGCAAGACATCCAGGAAAAAAAATCTAATTTTGTGTACTCTCTGTCCAAAATGTCTTTTTTTTGTTACTGTGCACAATATCTTTCTCTAGTTAATGTAAAGAACTGCTAAACACAACAATATATGCGTTTGGCTTTGTCACTAGTTTCTACTTCAAGTACAAGAAGCAGACAGTGAAGCCTGATGATTTATCTGACAGATAAAATGCTTAGCATGAAAGAAATGTTTTCCCCCTAACATACTAATGGTTTAAACTTTATTTTTTGCAAGAGAATGGAGACAGGAGCAAGAAAATAAACTGGTGCTAAAAAAAGGCAGAGCTTTGCTGTGCCAGATTGGGAACTAAAATTTTATGCAAGGGTATCAGGTATCCAGCATGAGATTTGCACTATGTAAAGGTTTGTCTTGTATGGGAGGACTGAAAGATATTTAGCCATGGGTCTTTAGATAACAGAAGAGAGAGAGAGGGGGGCAAATGAATCATCATCATGGCTGGGCTTCGCGAACGAAGGCTCTATCCACATTTGTTACAGGCACGCTGGTGGCTTATGAGGCCAATACGTGACAGACATATCCGATTGCAAAAGGCACAGCAGAAAGACTCCTTAGATGGCAAATTCTGCAAGACACGATTCTTTCTGCGTTGCCTTTTCTCCTCGAGAGTGATCCTGCGTGTGTTCTCAAAGGAGACAGCTGTGTTATAGGTGGTGTGTCTCCAGGCCTCCCAGTTGGAGGCCAGAGTGGACCAGTTATGGTGATCAATATGGCCAAGGCTGAGATGTTGTTTCAGGGAGTCCTTGTATCTTTTCTTCGGGGCTCCTCTCTTGCGGCAGCCAGTGGCAAGTTCATCATGAAGCAGGATCTTCATCCTTGAGACGCGCCCTGCCCAGCACAGCTGTGTTCTCAGCAACATGGCCTCAATACTTGTGACTGCTGCTTGTTCAAGAACAGATGTATTAGTCACATAATCTGACCAGTGGATGTTTAGGATTGTGCAGAGGCAGCGTTGATGGAAGCGTTCTAGGAGACGCAGGTGGTGGCGGTAGATGACCCATGATTCGGAACCATACCGGAGAGTAGACAGCACTATGGCTTTATAAACACTGATCTTAGTGCTTTTCTTCAAGTGTTTATTACGCCATACTCTTTTGTGGAGTTTTCCAAAAGCACTATATGCCTTTGCTAACCTGTTGTCTATCTCTCCGTCAATCTTACCATCTGAGGAGATGAGGCTACCACGGTAATTAAACTTTTGGACTGATTTGAGCTCTGATTGGCCAATGGTGATGTGGGGATGATGGGGGACTTCCTGAGGTGCAGGTTGATGGAGGACCTCTGTCTTCTTTAAGCTAACTTCCAGCCCAAAGAGCTCCGCAGCATCTGCAAAGCAGGATGTTAAACGCTGCAGGGCTGCTTCTGTGAGGGCAAATGAATAAAGAGGTCATAATGATGAAGGCAGGAAGGTAGCATGAATACATCCAGACTGAAAATTGTTCTACAGTGGGGAAGGACAGTACTACTTGCTTAATAAGGAAGCAGATTGAAATCAGATTTCACTATCTCAATGACTCTGCCAAATGAAACTTGTGCAGCTTCCAACAGTAAAGTAAGAGATGGACTAAGACGAGATGGAGGGAGCAAGGAGGATAATTCAGAAACCAAGGATTGATCCCACTTTCTCTGCAAATTGGTTAGATTTTCAGGCTAAAATTAATGAAACAAAATTTAAACTAAATCCAAGAATATACAAAATAAAAAATCTGAGTGCTATAGAAAAGAAGAATGCACTTGGCTTTTCATCTCAACAAAGAAAGAAGAATGAAGAAAAAAAGAAGGAAATAAAAATACTTGGAGATTGGACAAAGAAAAACAAAGAGCATTATAGGTACAGAGCAAAAAGAATCCACTGTTCCTGGGCAAGGACAACCAGCCTTTAAATTCAGTTGATAACATCTACTTCTTGACTACAAATAACAAGGGAAAAAGTTCTGAGCAACTTTCAGATGGAGAGAGCATGGCTTTGTAGCTAGGAATAAGTTTAGCTAGAAAGGAACAAGGATGGTTGCAAAATATGAAAAGCTAATTTACTAGTCTAAGCCACAAGAGTTTTCAAGGGTTCTCTAAAGGCAGAAAAAGCCACAATAGGGACTGCAAAAACCTAAGTAAATGGCTTTTATGTGTCAGAGGGAACTGAAATTTACAGTCACGAGCTCAAAGAGATGTTCATAGTTCTTTCACACTCCCTCTCTTATGCAGCATCTTCTCATCTGATAGTGCACAGAATGCTAATGCAAATGTTATCTAACCTGTGTGTTTGATCTCGTGGTACTATTTTTTTCTACATTCACCAGTGTGGCTATGTAATATATGCAATAGATAATTTTATGTCATTATAAGGCAGTTATACCTACCATACATTCATCACAGAAAGTGGTTTCATATTTGACAATGGAAGAATAAACAGAAGTGAAATCTGGCTTCAGTGCAGTTCACCTTGGACTGAGCAAAAAGCAGCAATCAAGACACTTCCTTAGGCGTACAGCAGCTGTTCAGGGGTGACCAATGGTTAGGTCCACAGATTCAGCCATGTTTCCTTCGTGTTTCCTTTCTGAGTTGTTTGAAAACCATTTCTATGGTCATATTATCATTTCAGTTCTCATCATTGGAAATATTTTTCGTTCCCCTAAAACATCAAAATTTGCAATCACATAAGAGGAAGGACCTTGAAATACTAAAACAACCCTGCAATCTATACTGATAATATCTTGCAAAGCACCAATGACTTTCACAGCAAGCTTCACTAGACACAAGACTCACTTCAAGGAAGCAAACTGCAGATACAGAATTGTAGGCACACACCCCAGCCTAACCACTTTTTTAGTCAACTAAATATCACTTTAGTTTGGTGAAGCATGTTCCAGTATATTGTTGCTAATGTTATAAATAAATGCTATAACAGTGCTTTGCCAGTCACAACACTGCTATCAATCGTCTTTCCCAGCCTCATCCCTGAGGCACACACAATATCCCAATAATTTGTACGCAGGCACCTGTGACAATGGAAAGCCAGCATTAGTTAGAGCAGAAAGAGGATAAAGTCATGAGCTTGAACTGATGATGGGCAATTTACATTAACATGAAAATATTTCAATTCTGAACATTACCAGCTAAAAATGGCATCATCACAGGATATAAGTGCTGCATCCAATTTCATCCTCTTCAGTCTGGCCTCTCTCCATTTCACTACCCAGCATTAGGGCAACACTACCTGAATAACCTCTCCAAGCCAGCAATTCAGAGGGAAATAAACAGAACAGAAGTCACACTTCTTTCTCCTCATACACAGTGCTGATTCCTGCTTCCTGCAGTCTGCAGAAAAGCAAGGAATTGCTACTCAGTAGGGCATTCTGTGGACACAGAGAGGAAAGTGCTTTAAGGCAATGATTTCACATCTAAGCAGTCAAACTTATGCTGCAGTATTCGTTCTGGGACAAAAATCCTCTAAGAGTAAGTTCTACAACTCTGGAGATTTGAGATACTTTACTCAGCTTTTGCTACAGACTGTAATAGAGGTGCCCACTTCACAGGCCCTTCCTTCCCTCTCAAACCACCACTGTCCTCCATTCTAAAAGTGAAAATGCTGTCATAATATTTACTGATATCAACTACTCATAGCTTGATCCATCAGCACGAGGAAGTGAGGAGTTTTGCTGTTTCAACATACTAACTTTCCTGCAATATTCCAAGATCTTTCTTTGGCCAGCTCTCTTGCTAAAAAAGACATTATTAATTTATTTTCATAGTGGAAGCCAAGTAGCTCTAAAACATGTTTCAAGCAGCCTTACAGAAAGCATCTCCAGGGAAAAAAAAAAAAGGCACCATAATTAAGAGGCAAGAAATCATGTATGACCTTCAAAAGTTCCAATAGGCCATTTAAAAGGTTATGTCTCTTCCTTCAAAAATAAATAATCATTTAAACTAAGGCAACACTGATGTCTGAGCCCAGTAAAGCACCCCTACCAACAAAGAAAGCTAAGCATATGATAAAGTCCAACTGGCTTCACTTAACATTAAAAAACTATTTTTGCAGATTGTCTTGGAACAGTATCTGAAACATTACAATTAAACATGTGAAGTAGCAAAAAAGGGAATGGGAAAAGGAGCTTTCTAGGGCACCAAAAGTGTAACACAATGCATGATTCATTTTTTTTCAGCTCTTTACCTCATTAAAAATGTGTTTAATTAAAAGAAACATATTTGCATTACTCTCATACAGGTTAATGTTGCTCAGGTGCTTTGTGATTTGTAATTATTATCAGTTTTAACTCTACTGTTTTAGTGTATCACCTCTGAAAATTCAATTAGATGACTCAAAAAAAAATCAAGCATCTTCACCATTCACTTGTTAGCAAACATTATTTAATCCATTCAACTTTAGCTATCAATTTACATAGTTCTTATTACCTATACCAGTGGGATGTAATACAAGGGGTTGGGCTGAGGGTCTTGTTTGTCTGTGTTTTGTTCTAAACAAAGAATTTCACTTTCTGCAATTGCCAGAGGCTATGGCAAAAACATCTCTTTCAAGAAGGTAAAATGGGAAAGAATTCTTTTCTATTTGCTCTGCCTTACAACAACTAAGTTATATCCAGGACAAGCAGAGAAACTATAGAATCTTCCCAACTGATTTCTCAAAGACATGGGGAAAAGATTGAAAATAGTCACGATTATCAGAGAAACACCTCCATTACAGACCCTTGGAGGGCTCTAACTCCTAATTATGATGCTGGCAGCATGAGTCAGTTCTGGGTTGCTGAGAAACAACCTTCTTCCTTTCCTGTGTTGTTTCCCTCGTTAGGAACACACTGGCTTCACAAAGCAAGTGCTAACTGACCTGGAAAACTCACTTCTTGTGTAGGGAATTCAAAGTCTGACTTGCTCACTGGGGCCAAATTTCACCCTTCAGCTACAGTGTACCGGTGCTGAAACAGCAACAATCCTCTTTCCTTCCTCTGTGCAGTTTCCTTTATCTCAATCCTGCTCTTTTTATTTTTTAAATACTTTCCATATTGGCATAGTGACTTTGCAGGTCACCAAGGCAGGCACTCAGACTATCTGCACAGGGCTCCAAGCAAGGCATACCTTCCCAAAGTGCAGAAAAATTCAAAAGCCTTTCTAAGGACAGCCACAGCTTCCTGACTTGGGAGGACAGGCCTGGTCATTCCACAGTTTTCAAAATCCCATTTCATGGCAAATACCTTAGAAACAGATCCCCAAGGTACACTAAGGAAAGGGGCTTTGGTCTCCTGACCCTGAGGAATCCCACCTTAAGCTTTTGTGAAACCTCATCCTAGTGGCATCCTAAGAAGCCAGGGAGCTTGTTCCTGACACATAACACAACAGACACATTTAATATGAATACGAAGACAACTACGGGAGAGAAGAGTATAATAAACCCAGGTGACACATGGAAGCAGACTTGGTATGTGACTTGATGAATAGCACTAAGACAGCCACTCTGGCATAGGGAGAAAAATAAGACTGAGAAATGTGCAGGTATGAAGCAAGCAGAAGAACAATTGGAGACAGAGTTAGGACCACGAAATTAAAGAAGAGAGACAATAGTACAAAACCTTTCTGGCCTATAGTAAATCAAGTACAGTTAGATCAAAAACAGAATAAAAGGATTTTATGGTCAAAGAGGGAGGTGCGAACACAGTAAAAGAAAGAAAAAACAGTTTTACCATGTGGAAAGGCATTTCTCTCTGAAGACTTTCATCTTTCAAAAAAGCTAGGTGTGGTACACTGGAGTATGTTTTGCATGATAGAAAGAAACTAGAAAGAATGGCTTGTAAAAATCCCAAAATACAGGAAAACATGAGCAAGTTCAAACAGAAGATGCTTTATTTCAGAAGCCAAAAGCTGTGCTTGCTTTGTATTTTGAGATATGTAGCATATAAGGCAAGGGCTTTCATACATTCCACAAATTATGCAGACCTGGGTTTTTTTTCAGGCTGTCGGGAAAATGCTGTTTCTACAGGAAAATAATATTTGATTTTCAAAAATCAGTGTTCAATACAAACCCTATTGTACAATTTGCGAGCACAGTTTCAGTAAGAGGAGAGTGTTTAGGAAAAGGACGATTGATATTTTAATCTAACAATTCTCTTCATCATTTAATTCTGGACTTTAAATAAGATTGAAAAGTAGATCCTGATGCTCTGACTAAATTCAAGGACAGGTAATTAGTCTACTTTGTGGTAAAAACCTGAATGCTAAGGAATAAGTTATTTTCTAAACACTAATCAGCACTTGAATATCGGTGCTAAGTGAAGGTGATTTCATACATACAGCTGCTTTTCAAGTTGTTTCAGTAACTTCAGGCAAAATTTCCACTGAATTCATTGAGGTGTCTGAGTTCAAAAGTTACAGACAATGCTCCATTCTCTATTTGCAGACGATTCAGGTTTTTTTTATAAAATGAAATTAAAATTTCAGATTTTTTTAAAAAAATACAGACACTATTATTCTTGGAGAACTCAAACATTAATCACATTTGTTTTCCACAGCATTTCAATACTGTTACAGACTCAAGGTATCAGCCATCTCCTCCAAGATGCTCCTCCTGAGATTTCAACTGCTGAAAATAACTCCAATTTTTTTCATACTCAGATCCTTTAAGAGCTCAGTCCTATCACCAAGTCCTTATCTTACTGGGCTGTAGAACTGCATTTCTATGGGAAATGAAAGTGGCTACTCTCTATTCACTTACTGTTGGGAAGTGTGGCACAACAGTTTGCACCAATATGGCTAATTTTCCTACCTCAAAACAAGGAGGGCTTCTTCCCTATTGCCTATTGGAAACAGTTGCTAGCCCATCCCATCCATCACAAGGCATTGTCAGAAAAAGAAGTGATTGCCTCAGGTGAAAATCATGCCTAGAAATTCACTGAATATGGAATCACTGGGCAGTGCTAAAACACAATCCCCACCCCTGCTAAGTTTCCTAACAGAGGCATAGTCTTTAGGCCCAAAGTGGTTATTTCTCCCTCACCCATCCCTATTTGAGTTAGTGCACAAGGAGAAATACTATGGCATCAAATGGATTGTCCGAACAACTGGATTGTGGAGCTGTAATCACGGTCTTTTTAAAAAGACTGCACTCTCATATCTTGTGATGGTGAAGTGCAAAAGTAACAAGGTTTAAGATAAGCTTCTTTTTTTCATTACAGTTACTGTGAATATTATGCTCAGAATTATTTTCAGACCATCATGTCAAAGATGCACTAAAGATATGCGACTCCTTCCCACTCTTTTAAAAAAAGATGGAAGGGGAGAAAGAAGCTGAACTACAACAGTTTATGAGAATATCTAATACTGAAAAAAATCACAAAGACAAGAGATACATACTTAAAATAACCTTTATAGTTTAGTACAGATACACTTTTTCATTTCCAAATTTAAGCAGGTATCCCACCTACAGATTTTATGACAAGTGCTGTCATGTTGAGAAGTCCTTGGCTCTCTAGAAATGTACGTGCTCAGCATCTCATAAAAATAGTTCTTGGTTGTTCTTGCTGAAAGAATTATTTGTTTCAGACTATAATTTCTTCTTTACATGAATCCAGACTCAGTTCTGTTTCGGTTAAATTTTAATGTGTGAGAAAACCTCCTGACTTATACAGCATGATATAATTCTGCTGACAAGATTCACTTGCCAAGGTAAAATATGCAATGGTGAGGGAATGAATAAACGAGCATACAAAAGGCTGGTAATATCATCTAATCATCTATTAAAGCTGTCCTACACGTCTCTTAAAATGTTGAAATTGCTTAGAAATCTACCAAAAACTGTTGGGCTAAATTTACTCGCACAAAAGGTGTTGGTCCTAACCTGAACTTTCCTGAAGACTTCACCAAAACGGTAAGGACTGCAGCGATCAGGCATTTTTCTGCACTTTCTGTTTTGAACTGTTACGAGCCAAGCTGGAGGTTTAGAGGTCCTATATTTTGAAACACTACCTTTTAGGGAGAAGGAAATTTTGTATTTCATATGAAGGTTCCACAAGAAATGGAGAGGAACAGATTTGGATGAAGAGCAAAGAAGGATTTACCCCCTGGAAAGGCCAACTAAAGAACTCAAGGGGAAGGTGATTCGAGAACTCTCTGGTCCTAACAAAAGGACATGAACTGACAATCCAAGGCAGTAGGTACTGGAACGGGGAAAGAATCTGGAAGGAATGTGAGAGCTGGTGTGTAGGCAGAGACACAGATTGTACATGGAACTGAAGGAGGACAGATACTGTTTTACACTGCTGAGTAATCCTAGAATCACTTGTCCACAGAGGTACCTTTCTCGGCTGTACAATCAATTTAGGCGTACGGATAAAATGTGACACAGAAGGGTGACTTTCTACATGCTTGGACTGTCTGGGTTAAGAAGCAACTCCTTGCAAACTCCTACAAGCTCTTCTAGGCTACTTTGGTGAAAATTATTATCTCATGTTTCCCAGAAAGCTCTCAGCTCACAAGCTGAAGAGGATAAGAGAGAAAAAAAAAAAAAGAAAAAAAAGTAATTTAAGAAAATAAATAGAACCATTTACCTGAAGAAGAAATACTTTCTTCCTGGAAACAAAAGGCGAAGTCTAAAGGCTGTCTTCTCTCTTTGAACAGGAAGAGTTGCTTTATTATATAACACATATCACTGAAATAAAAATTAAACACTCACAAAAGTCTTACAGTTACTTACATGGACAAACAAATCATATTAGATAGAGACTTTGCTGTGATCTAATACCAAATGATTTATTGGTTAGGGATTCCTTATATCTCTTCTATATATATATTCAGAATTGGACAAATGGGGGAAAAAAAGTGAATTGGGACTATGGTAGAAAAAGTGTGGGGTTTATGTGTGGATTAGCAGTCTGAACTTGAATAGCACAAACTTTATTATTATGCAAACCAACACTTTTTCCTCTCAAGTACAACCTCTACATACAGGGCCTTCAGTGAGTAAAAATTTTGTAAAGGAACCTAGTAGTACACTAACCTTGTGTTAATATCTATTTTCCCCCCGCTGAAATCTTCATTTTTACTTATTAAAAGAAATAAATTTAGCTTGTATCATCTTGTATTTTCACATTTAAGATTCACTGTAAGAATATATTAAAGATACAAAGTAACAAAGTATTTTTCTTGTCTACCTTTTTCTGTCAGTCACATTTTGGTGGACTCACCTGCTCTAGTTCTCTGGAGGTATCTACTTCTTTCCATTCATTACAGAGGGAAGCTAGACAGCTAGTTTAAGCTAGACATCAAACTTTTAGACACAAAGACTCCATAACATAATCCTAAGTCTCTTTCATTCAGTTTTATACAGCCTAAGTGTTTCTAACTCCTTCCTAAAGCAAAACCATACCAAAAGTCACTCAGTTCTCAGATATTCCTAAGAGCAGCTGGTACAGTTCTGCACTTTTGACTTACATACCACTACAGACCATCTACACACCCAAAAAACTTTATATCCTGCATTACCTTGTTCCAAGAAGAAAATAGGAACATTATTGAGGTGAATTGAATTTTGCACTGATGAACCAAAGTCTGATTTTACTGTTTCTTCACTTACACATATTTAAACTTTTAAATGTAGGTTGAAAGAATGAAGGCTTAAGTTTACATGGGAACAGAGTTAAATAGTCCATGAAATTCAATACTTCATAAAAATCTATGTTACAAATTAACCTCTAAAAGCTAGTAAATCAAGCCTCTAAGACATTAGCGTTGACCCTTCCCCCAACACATACCCCTCTCTATTGCTATTAATCTTTAACTCAGTACACCTCTGAAAAGATTCATCTAGACCCTTGAGGAAGCTGGAGACAATCTACAATGACATTCAAATCAAACTGACTCTCACATGGAATTGTTAACATCAAGCCAAAGTCTTCTAATTTGAACTTTAAAAAAAAAAAAAACAAAACTTCTAACTTTACTGGTTTTTTAATCTTCTCTTCAGTCATTTTCTTTGAAACAATTCAAACTAGCAACTGGCTGCCAAGTTTAGCTGGATTTTCTTCAATTTTATATGCCTCTGCATTTAAGCAAAAAAGTACTATGGAGAAAATGAGTAATTCATGTTGTAATTGTTCATTGGACTTTCAGAGAATTACAGAAGCAGCATCACCATATATGCTTATATGTAAACAAAGATAAATTATGACATACCTGGAGTAGACTAAAAAAAATGCAATGAGAACTCATTGGGAAGATTTATAATCAAGATTTTGTCTTGAATTGTTGCTCACATTTGTCTCCTAGATATTCACCCTTTTTCCCCTTCCCCCACATAGAAGAACATATTTACCTTTAGAAAACAAGGAACACTTCAGAGCAGCATTATTGGCTGTACTTTTGTCATACAATAAGAGCATGTTCCACTGTATAAGCAAATATTATCTCAAAGCAAACATCTCACACAAATGTACTGACTGTATTTCACTTCTGCTTTATGAACCTGCATCATGTTCCAAGCATGGAGGCCCATTTGCTGCCTCCTCTTCAAGGATTACGGTGCCATCAGGGCCAGAATTAGCACTTACCACCCCTAACCTGCCACTAGCCCTGCTTGTATACAAAAAATCAAAAGTGGACAAGAAAGCTACAGGGAGCAAATCTATCACATGAACATCCCACTTTAACATATTTGGCTTAGTTTGTATTAAAAAAATACCATATTTCAAGAAACAGAAGGTATTTCAGTTCTGAACTTAATTTCCTGTTTTTTAGGAAATGGCTTATTCTGTCACCTTATCCACTGCTTTTTAGTAACCCCAAAAGCACCATCCTGAAGACCAAGTGAGAGGTTATTATAGATGCTACTGCAAGCATATTCCCATTTCCGTACATAATGTGATGGTTTTTCTTAAATAACCTTACAAATCCATATGGTGTCTGATCCTCTTGGTACCACTGTCACTAGCATGAAACATACACCTGCAAAATACTTGACTTCACCAGCACCACCACCTGCAGGAATCTCTTCGTAGCAGCTCTCTTTCCTACTCACCTCTCTCATCAGAACAGTGGTATCTACAGCAAGAACAGATGTCCCAGGCCTACAAAAGGCAGGAAGGGAATGAATGTGTATAATTACAGTTAGACTCGATCTTAAGTGTCTTTTCCAACCTAAATGATTCTATGATTACTCTACACCATCCCTACAATGTTGACTGTGACTGTTCTGAGCAAGGTTGAAGAAGAGTGCTGCAAGCACTCAAGGTTCCCCCTAACCTACTGGTACCATGCTTACCAGACTGATGGCAGCACCTGAAATTTTTCAAACATCTCCACAGAAAATAAAATCTTGGTGACAGAGTTTTATTCAACCCACGGAGAATGCTGTGAAGATTACAACATGAATATACGGTTTCTGTTATAAAGAATATCCAGGAAAACCTGCTTTGCTTTCCCTTCCCCCAAACAGAGTGGGAGAAAAGTTATTTTTAAATAGATCTCTAAAATTGGAGTCTCATGGCAAGAGGCTCTAAAGGTCCACAAATAAAACTGCTAATTTTGATCACTCTGGTAATACAAATTGTTTACAGCATTTTTTATCAGTGTTCATTTGTAAGTTGTTAGGGTTGAAGAAATAGCACAGAGAATGTGTTAATATTCGTCTAAAAAATAAAACAACCTAGGTTAGAATTACCTATTAGAACTTTCATTAGTTTATGTGAAAACTTTCTTAGTTTTCTTTTTAAAACCATTCGCACAGAAATGTGTGATGTCCCTGTGATTACTATGATCACATGAAAAGTCACAACCACGACAAGTCTGTGAGGTGTAAGGAAAATCAGATGAAATATATTAGACTTAGGCTTAAAGATCAGTTCTTATCATGAATCGTATAAGTTTTTAAGAATTCTCCAAGGAGTCAGGTAGATAGGGTCATTTATTTCAACTGGGAAATACACACAAAGTTTTGCATTCATAGGACATCAAAGGATATGGGGAGCTCAAGTCTCAACATGGTATCTCTTATTTCACTGAAGATTGAAATTCAGAGAAACATCAAAAGGGACACCAAATAAATGAATATTTCTGGTGTTGATTGTGCTATGGGAAGAGCGTAGCAATATCACCTAGGCAAATTCTGCTCAGCTTTTTCCTGCACAATCCCAACAGTAGCCTGGCTCTCAGAAAGGAAAATTGTCTTTCTACATCAACTCAACAAACACAACACAAAACAAAACATAAAGTTCTTGATTTTTCTAGTAATTTTCTATAAAGAACTGTTTGTTGCACCTTAAGAAGACACTAATAATTTTAACAGGAATTAAAATCTGACAGAGCAGTCCTGAAGAAGCTCACAGGTTCACTGATGCAGAAATTTTACTTTCCTACTGCCTCTGGAATGTGGTAGCTAAAAATTACTACAGCATGATTTTTACTGGAAGTAGAAAATTTATCTTTTTTTTCTAATTCTCAGGAATTATACAGTTACACCAGAAAGCACTTAAATAGTAAGATTCATTGCAAGTAATTTATGCATTCTGTAGAAGCATGAAATATAGTTCAACTCAATGTTAATTTTGCATAATTATAATCTTGGTTGTTCAAGGAACTCTGACAATTTCTATCATCTTTAAATAGCATGGCTCCTTGGTAAGTATCAAGTCCTAACTGATCTGTTCTTTTCACAGAAATAATTACCTTACAATTTGTACAAATACACAATAATATAAATAAGGAAAAACGACTGAATTTCAATCTAACATACACCTTACCCAGGGGATATAACTGTGCTTTATTTTTTGGCACAATGAACTCTTTGAAAGATTCATCAAATAAATATGAGATAGAGCTGTCCTCTTTCTCTCAAAAGGCACTCTTTCCTAATCTTCTACTATACAAAATCAAAGCAGGATCTACTCTGACACAGGATAATCATTGATTGAATCTCTACTTACATATATGCAAAGTTTATGTCAGCAGACTCAAATTCTGACAACAACCTGTCAAACTCAACAATGTGGCAGTCAGCAAGGACAAATATTGAAATTCAACAGCAACCAGAATGAAGAAAGATAAACAATACTGAAACTAGTGACACGTCTGTTGCCAGTTACACTGGAAATATAGAACACTATGTATGAATTGTCCCAAGTCTGAAAACATGAGTGAGTCCTCTACTTTGGGTTTCCCTTCCTGTGGTAGATTTACCATTGGAACCATGAGTGCTCATACCAACGGGGTCTGACTACAACTTCTGATGCACGTGCAGCAGACCTGCAGAGCACAGGGGGCCAGACAGCATTTCTAAGCATATGTGTGAAGGAAAGCTTACTCCAACATACCAAATGGGGGAAGAGTGGCAAACATATTGATGGCACAGCTGTCACTTTGAATAAGCAGTGAATGAATAAGCTCTGAAGGCTGAGTTAAGAGACACATGTACATAAGGTTAGAGGACATTATCATTCTATATGACAGGGACATGAGACAAGTGGGGACAGAATCGTAACTGCCAAAGACAACACCATAGACAGGATGAACTTTGCTACCAGGTAATTATACTCTGCAGAAGCATCACCACCTGAGATCATTAACACAGCAAGAGGCAGAGCTCAAACACACAGTGTGCATAAGCAACTCATCCAGCCAAGTAACTGCCAGAGTTTGAATGAAGAGCAGCTGAATAAATATTTAGAAGATAAAAAACACTAGTCACCGGGGGGAAAAAAAAAAGGGAATTGCCACAAACAGCTATTGAAGGACACATCCTCTACAGTTAATCCTCTAGGACTGTCTCTCTTTAGCTTATGATTCTGTAGTGCAAAGTACAATGGCATCTTAGCCAGTATGCACAATAAAACAGGACACTGCAAAAGGAGTAATAAGGTAGAATTATTACTCAGGGACACTTTTCAGGGAGATCTCTCTGACAAGCCAGTAAAAAGAGTAAGACAATGGCATTAAAAAGACAGATGCTCATTTTCCCATAAATAGACTTAAAATGTTTCAGGAAAATTGAGGATTCTTTCCCAAAAAGTATTTAGAAGACCATGCTATCCCCTAGAAGATAGAGAAGGGAAGAAGTTTAACAACAGTAAGATTTCAAAAGAATTTAACCAGTTATTTAACCAGTTGTAAATTATTCATGAGATATGACATGGAAGCCCATTATTGGTTGAGGCCAAAAGCACCACAGGTAGCTAAAAGAATGTTTCCTTCCCTTTTCAGAGGGAGTATTTGAAGTTTAATGCAACAGAGAACAACTGGGGCTTTTATAAAACTTTTGAAGGACACAGATGATCTTCATTCCCATTTTTCCACACACGTATACTTTGCTAGCAGTACCAACCATTGCTCGGAGCACTCTTTTGTGGGCAAAGCTAACATATGATTTATTTTTTTTTTGCAATCCAGACTTCTATTTAGGCAGATAGAACTTAGACACATTTGGAAGCAAAAGGCAAAACCAGCTTTGGGTAGAGCAGGGGATTACTCACATCTCTACAGACTAGAGCTCCGTAACAGCTGCTCCTCTCTCCTACATGATGTTATTTTGTTCCAGGCAAGAGGAGATAGAAAACCCCCTGCACTTTCTCCTAGACATCCCCAGTCAAGAAAAGGAAACCAAAAAACAGAGAACCATTCCCTCTTCTCTGTCACCATTCTCACAGAAGGCCCATGGTCTCTCCACACACACAATAGCTGTAGCTCCTCACAAAAAGCATCTCTGGAGCCCTTTCAGCATAGTTGGCTCTAGCAGCTGAGCTCTGCCTTTTCTAACAGCTGCTTCTAAAGCTGCACAGCTACAGCTGGAAAAATAATTAGGCTAAACCATATTACCGTGAAGTAAAGGGAAGCCCCGTAATAATCCAAAAGGCACCTGAAAGACAACACAGTCATTGGACACCACCAGAATGGCTTCATGAGAGGAAAGTCCTGCTTATCAAACCTGATTTCTCTTTATGATAAGGTAACTCACTTGATCAAGGGAAGCCAGTTAATGTAATGTTTTTGGATTTCAGTAAAGCTTTTGACAGTGTCTCTCACAGGATCCTTATGGACAAAATGTCCAGCACACAGCTCGATAAACACATCATGTGGTGTGTGAGCAATTGGCTCATGGGTCAAGCACAGAGGGTAATAGTGAACAGGGTTACATCAGACTGGTGACCTGTCACTAGTGGGGTTCCACAGGGCTCCATCTTAGGCCTTGTGCTCTTCAAAATCTTCATAAATTGCTTGGACGCAGGACTGGAGGGCATACTAAGCAAGTTTGCAGATGATACAAAACTGGGAGGAGCTGTTGACTCCCTGGAAGCCAGGGAGGCCCTGCAGGGAGACCTCAAAAAATCAGGACTGGGCAATCTCCCCTAACAAGGGAAAGTGCTGGATTCTGCACCTGGGATGGGGCAACCCTGGATGTACCTCCAGAATGGGGAATGAGATGCTGGAAAGCAGTGCCACAGAAAGGGATCTGGGGGTCCTGGTCAATGGCAAGTTGATTATGAGTCAGCAGTGTCCTGGCAGCCAGGAGGGCCAACCATGTCCCGGGGGACATCAGACACAGCATCACCAGCCAGGCGAGGGAGGGGATTGTCCCGCTCTGCTCTGCACTGGGGCAGCTCTACCTTGAATACTGTGTGGAAATTTGGGCACTACAATGTAAGAAAGATATTAAGCTGTTATAAAGTGTCCAAAAGAAGGCAAAAAATAGTGAAGGGCCTTGAGGAGAAGCCGTATGAGGAATGACTGAGGTCACTTGGTCTGGAGAAGAGGAGACTGAGGGGAGACCTCACCACAGTCTATAACTTCCTCACAAGGGGAAGAGGTGGGGCAAGCACTGATCTTTTCCCTGTGGTGACCAGTGACAGGACCCAAGGGAATGGCCTGAAGTTGTGTCAGGGGAAGTTTAGGTTGAAAGTAAGTGTGACAATGTCATCAGGATTATAGACAGAAGAAACAGCAAGATGTTTACTCTGAGAAGGAAAGGCAGCTCTTCATAAAGCATTTTTTGGTCATACAGTATAAAAGAAACTAAGATATTAACTTCTCTGATCAACCGATCAGTTTGTCCTTGAAGACAAAGGCAGGAAACTGCATCACTGATTTTATTGAATAATTTTATAAGCCTTTTAGTGCTATGTAAATTAATTTCTCCATCTACAGTAGAGACTTGGAACCCCTTTTTCTATCTATTACAAATAAAGCACCACCACATCCTTCAAAATCCATTTGATGCCTAAAAGCATAGGAAAAAGAGGGGATGAGAATATTACCTATGGTTTATATCAGCCAATTCTGTGAGATTAGCTTGGGATTACATTTGTAATTAGAGCTACTTGTTCTTATCTCAGTAACTGCCAACATGAATACAGCCAGAGAACAGCAAAGCCTGATATGCAACAACTCTGCAGCATATTTAAACTGTTGTACCATCTGAAGGTAAGGGCAATCAATATCTGACAATAACACTTAGGAGTGATGCTCAGAGTAATATTAATTCCCTGGTGTCTTGAATTTTTGCTGCAGTCCTTCATCTTGCAGGGGCAATAACAGCATCTCTATTAGAGTCAGCCACCTTTATCCAAAAACTTGCAAAAGCGCTTGAGAGCTCTAGTCCTCTAGCAAGTCTCCAGACAGAATTCTCAACAGTTACTCAATGTAATTGCACAAACCACTTCTGTTTTGGTTTGGGGTTGGTTTTTCGGGTTGGGTTGGTTTTTTTGGGCATTTTTTTGGCTAAGTAAAAAAAAACTTCCACGGTGGTTTGGATTAACCATCAATTAAGAGCTGGCTTTTCCCCCTGTCATTCTCCTTCCTTCAGAGTTTACAAAACTACGCTCCGGAGTCCCTCCAGGGATGAAGAAAACATGCTGTAACCCTTCCAAATGCAGGGTCCAACATCACAGGTAAACCACCCAATACTCACTCTGAAGGACTGGGTACATTTTCTAGCAGTTGTGTAAACTAACCCTTTGTAGCATCTCCAACCATTTTTTTCCTAGCTGAAACTTTTAAGAAATGGTATACGAACTTGCTAATAATACGGTATGTTTTCTAGCAAACATATATGCTCAATTTATTATGCATTCTAGTTACACTAAAGCACAACATACCAAATAACACACAGAAGTCCATTATGGCTATACAGTTATTTATATTGACCAAACTTGCAATAGCAAATAAATCCCATTCCACCATTTCTCCACAGAACCTATGGTTTAGAAGAGAGAATTACACTACTTCGTGATTTGCCTTTCATATCTGTCATTCCTGTGTCTTCCATTAAGGTGTTTTATTTACCATGTGCTGGCATAATGCTAGTTCTTATTTTAGTTCTCTTAGCCAGGAAACCTAGAGAAGAGAGCACAGAATGGAAAGACACTCAAGTGGCTGGAAATGGAGCTGTGGTAGGCCCCCTGCTAGAAAATATAGGGCTCATTAATCGGAATTGTTTCTTTGTACTTCGGGCACAGAACGTATATAAAACTTGTGGTTTTCTCTTCTTATCTACTGCAATAGCACAATATTGAGCAATATTCAGAGATTAAATTCCCACCAACTTTATGAAGATATACATTTGAATAAAAATGGAATTTTCCAGCAGAAGCAGCAGCAGCACATAGTCTTAACCAGAAAATAAAGTCCAGGGAAGGGGATGGGAAAGACTAAGAGAAGCTGTGACTGCTTCTCCCCCAGGGAACGGTTTGATCAAAACTCTTACGTTCCTGGATCATGTGGAACAGAACTGTTACCCAAGCTAGAAGAGGCCAAGTTTCCATAGTTTAGCTATCCATGAAAGTGGTTCATATTCCAGTTCCAGTTTGTCTTGTTTCAAGGGATGATAATAAACTTCTGGCCTCAACTACAGCCTCTGTAACTTGAGTTACAGCTGAGAATTCTGCACTTAAAGAACTTATTGCTTCAGCCACTGAACCAAAGTAATTCAGACCTATTTTAAACAAATTATTGATGAGTGTACCTCTTGTGCCTTTTCATGTCTATGTACCATCCATTCTAAAAAGCAGTGTTCAGAAATAAACAAGCTCAGTAGCAGAGGCTGATGTGATTTTCTTTCTATACTTTATGTCTACTTGTCAATCTGAAAAACAAGACTAGAGGGTCAGAACACAGTTTTGTGTCTCATTCACGTATCTCAGTATGATCTAATTGGGTATTAGTGAGGTGTCACTGATGTAGAAGGTGGTGGTCTAACTTCAGCTGAGAAAATATATTTCCCTCCCCACCACCGTGCTAACTATAGGCCGTCCTTTTGATAGCAAAGGCTGTCATTTGATAAAAGAAAAATTTTGTGAGACCGCAACAGTAACATTTCAAGTTTTGCCTCTTTTCCTCTTCCAAAGAATTGGAAAAAAAAAATCAAGTGGTTATAAATTAAAAATTCAAAAAATGTTTCCCTTAATCACTTAAAAATCAAGTATTGTGATTGAATGCTGTTTAGGACACTTATGGCTGGCTGCACTGATGGGTAATGGGTCCTAAGCCACGGGCATCTCAGATGTTGACTTGCAAAATCTAATCTCCTTACTCATATAAAGGGTCACAAATGTTCTTGCTTGAACAGAGGACGGATTCCATACATTTCATGTTCTCAAGCTCTGCTACCCCACATTTCAGACACAAAAAGAGGTCTCAAAAGAGATTCAAACAATGTGGGCACTCAGAAAGACACAGCTATTACTCCTTAAGTATGATCATCATACATATATGTAACAAACTTATATATTGTAAATAGGTATTATATGTACAGCTTTAATATATGAGTATGTACATACATGTCTATAAAATCCTCTAACAGAGTTCTCAGTACCTACTGTTTCACTTAGATATTCAAAAGCTGGCAAGAAATTATGCCTAACACAATTAGATTTAGCCTTTTACAGATGCTTTCTGGATGCATTGTTGGGGTCTGCACAACGGTCAGAAACTACCAGTCTGGTGCCAGGAATCCTCCATCTCCTAAATCCATAATTTTTCATTTGGCTCCAGTTTCTCTTCTGCCTGGGCTCCCATCAGTTCTGTCTCTGCATTCTTTTGTTAGCAGAAGTAAATAGGGGGAAAAAAAAAGAGTAGAGGAAATTTAACTCAGTTCTTGGTTGTATGCTCCTACTTCTGCAATCCTAATCCACGGGGCTGCCTGCATCACTAGCTAGAGATACAGCAGTAATGTCAAAAGAGGGAAAGCACTTCTGTTTGGTATTTCAAGTCAGGCAGTGAGAGAGCTGGACACTGCCCAGCTTAGATGCAGGTAACTCCTTTTTACCATATCACATTTCAGATTCACCACAGCCTTAAAGCAAAACAGGCTATATTTTCTGGAATCCTCCCTGGTCAGCATCATACTTCAGGGGCTTGCTGCCACATGTATTATTTCAGACATAAGACTTTCTTTTCTTTTTAACAGATTTCTCTACAGACTAATTTTTATCCAATACTTATTTTCCCTGAAGGGCTAGAACTTTACCTAATACACTGACATACAATCAGCATAACCACTGCAAGCAGAACTCTGACAACACCACTTTAAAACACATTGTGCAAAATCATTCTCCAATTAGCCATGTTTATAGTATGATTTGTGAATAAGGGTATAGATTTATCAAGCAGTTTTAAGAAACCACATTAACAGAAAAAGCTTAAAGGATTAGTGGTGGCCTTACATTTATAATTGTGATTTTTTTTCTGTGAAGAGTTCTAAGGTGTTTTTTCATCTTATTTTTGCAAACACTCCTGTATTGCTCATTCCAGTATTTAAGCAGAAACGAACACTTCCTTACATAATCTTAACTATAATTCTCTTCTGTTAATTATATCTTAAATTCAACACGTTACAAATATTTGAAAGGCATCAATCATATTTGCAAAAACAATTTATCAAGACCAGAATATCTAACACAAATGTTAGTCACTTTTTCTACAGAATTTTGTGTGCTGCAAGAAACAGATTGTACTTATCATATCATCAAAAATTTACTGTCAGTTTATAAATATGTTAAGCAGGAGTATTTCTCATGTAAGGAAACATTCTTAGTTCAAAACCCAAGAAAATTAAAAGGGAACTCTAATAAATTACAGCACAGCAGTCTCCCCTTTCAGAAGTCTGAAGACCAAATACCAGCTATTGTCCAATGTCTTCCTTGGTACTTTAAATACTCAGCTTTCCTACCACCTTTTACACATATAGACTTAGGTCACAGTACACATACAATAAGACAACTTACAGAAAAATGTACTAATCAAACTTCATCTCGTAACAACAAAATCTCAAAGTACAGCTAGCCATTAACAATTAGGGTAGAACAGATTTGCATGAGAAGGGCCTCGTCCTGAGATCTTGGTAGAATGACTTAAAATACAGCACATAAAATACACTACCCCCAACTGCCTTCCTCCTATGAAGCCTCTTACTGCTCTTTCTTCCCTAACTTTTCAGACATTCAATCTTGTTCAGCCTCCCAGGCTACCTGAATCTTAGTAAGGTTCTCACCACCGCAACCCAACACCTGTTCTTTCTTTCCTTGCACTGCTACCAATCACCACATCTCCCTTATGTTACTTCAGAGCACTGCTCCCAGAATCATCTTCTAATTCATTGTCAACCTTCATTAGCCTCCTTATTCTTCTCCAAGTGCTCAGATTTAATCTGTTAGTTCCTCCAATATTTAGCCTTACTGTATCCATCAGATCTAGTTTTCAGCCATATGTTCACCTTTGTTAATGATTATAGCCTCGGCTTATCCCTCCTCAAAAGGTAACTTTCTACCATAGTGTGGATAGTAAATCCCTGACAGGTAGATGACCAACTGTGATGACTGCTGCTGACTGACCAGGAACCACCTTGGTTCCTCTTTCCCTCACCAGCTGCCACCCTCCAGTTGTACCTTGGTTTTCAGATGATTAAAATTTCCATTAGGCCTTAAAGCACTTTGCATAACAAGGCTCCAGATTCATTGTCCTTTTGATGCTACTACAGCTGTGTAAATCTTAAGTAATGACAGGGCATATGAGGTGGTTTCTGGAACATATGTCCCAGCGCTGCTGAAGTAGTCTCTAGTACCAGAAGATGGTGTGAGAAATTAATAGTTGAGATGAGACGTATAATCCCCCGTCACGAGGATGTAACAGAAGCACAGCTAGATGTGACCCCAGTTTATAAGATGGTACCATCCTTGAGACCATTTAAACAAAATGCCTGGTAAACAATGGGAAAAAAAACTTTATACACACGTGCATATAGATGTATATCTTCATTCCTATTTAGTTTATATTTTATGCACAGTTATGTCTGACTCAACACTTTTCTTCATACTCTTTGTATCTTAATGTGCACCAGAATAAATCAGCTTCAGTTCCATAAGTTCTATTAGTTTTATCTCCCAGCATTTTCTAAAAGTGGCTCCTGGTGGGTCATATAAAATAAAAGCAGCTTTTTACAGGAACAACAGATTTATAACTTTAATAAGACTGGCCTCCTTCCTGCATTAAAGTCTACAGTACACAACAAATCAGATTAAGCAAGCTGGTATCAAATCTGAAGCCAAATGCATTTTTGAGCCAAACCTTCATTTTCTGAAGCAGTTCAAGCTTATTTTGAAGATGCTAAATTATTGATAAAGAAAATCAACTCTTTTTCCAGCTCAAGCAATGTCATATACAGCATATGCAAAAATAGCTAAGGTAGATTTGCTGTTTTATTAACTTCACAACCCTTTAGAATTAAATTACCTACTTATTCCTGTTTAGAACACAGATAAACAGTCACTGCCAACAGCTTAACAACTTTTAACTTCAGATAAAATGTTTGTCTGAAAGTAGACTGTCAGAAACAGACAAAAAACCATGAGACACCTGCAGACTCTTAAGTTTATTTATTAAACTAGTATTATTTCACCAATATCATTAAACTCAGACACTTCAGTAAATAAACTTTAATGCATTCTGTTCTGACCATAAACAGTTTTCTCAAAGGAGCTGAAATAATAAAACATATTCCATCCAAAGAGGCAACTGAAGAACAGCAAACAATCTTGGGAGAAAGTAGGCAGGATGGCAAGAACAGTTCTTTGTGCACAGTGACCTCCCCTAAACAAAAAATGGATGAGTATCTACATATATCCTTTTGCTTAGACTTGCTCCATAGCATATCAACTATTTTCAGTCCCTGTGATTTTGTTCAGCATCTATCTCCTAGCATTTCCAGAGAAAAATCTTAGGCAAAACAATGGATATTATGATGTTACCTTTCTTAAAAGTATCCCAACCATTGTAGTACAAGATACATAAAAGAAGGAAATAAAATTATGTTACCAATCTTTCCTGTTCTAGAGTAGAACAGGAATTACACAGAATTGAGTAAGCAATTATTTACAAAGAAGCAACACCCACCCTCACAGAGATAGATAGATAGATAGATAGATAGATAGATAGATAGATAGATAGATAGATAGATAGATAGATAGATAGATAGACAGACAGATCTCCCAAAAATACCATAACTATCCGTTTTAGGACTTAATGATATCATAAGGTGACTTAATGGAGAACTCTCTTGAGCTTTCCTGTTGAAGATGTCCAGTTTAGTATAAAATACACAACTATCCGACAGAGGAAAAACTCACTCTCCAGGTTAGTTAATCACTATGCTTCTCCCAGCAGACACCTTGGACGATATACCCCATTGTACTTTTATACACAGTAAAACAGCCTGAACAAAGAGCTGCGTGCACACAAACAGAAATATCTTTTGCCCCCTGAATATCCTATCAGTTAGAACACCCTCCAAGACTTCTCTGCCAAATGCAAAAAATCCGTTCCCAGTTCTCTGATGAGCGTCCTCAGAACTCAGAAAAAGCAGATTTTTTTCTGTAAGCAATGACAGCCAGCAATGCTGCAACTTCCAAAATGTTCCCAAATGAAACCACTGAGCGAAAAAAATGCAGTTGCAAATAACTACTAAACAAGTAAATGCATATTTTTATGAATAAAGAGTCTTTTAAAAAATCCCTATTCAGTTCTAATATGAAATCCATAATAATGGTAAGTTACAAACACCTGCTTTTCAGTCAGCCACAATTCGAATGTGAGATAGCACATATCCAGACAAGAAAACTATCTGAAAAACATACAAATAGCCCCTCATAATAGAGTGGAAATAATCCCTTTTGTTGTAAATAACTTTATAAGCTCTGATGTGCACGTTACTGTTTCTGATCTAATTAAACCAGAAATCTGCCGTGGGAGCAAGCTCACCTAAGCGCTCCAGAAAGAGTTCATACGCCTGGGCAAAACACAGCCATTTGCAGAAGGCAAATAACGAACGTTATTTTTCCTTCTCCTTCCTACTTAACCACTTATTGCACACGCCGCCTCTCTGCCCGGCGGCTCCCCGGCCCCGGGCGGGTGAGGGGGCAGCGGGGGCAGCAGCACCCACCCCTTGCCGGACTCTCAGCCCTTGGCAGGTCACCGCCGCCCATCGCCACACACGGACCGCCGCCGTGCCGCGGGCACACGGCACCACACGGCACCACACGGCACCACACGGCACCACACGGCACCACACGGCACCACACGGCACCACACGGCACCACACGGCACCACACGGCACCACACGGCACCACACGGCACCACACGGCACCACACGGCACCACACGCCTCCCTGCCCGGGGATCGGAAGGCGCCCGGGGATCGGAAGGCGCCCGGGGCCGCAGCCCTGCCCGGGGGCCGCAGCCCTGCCCGGGGGCCGCAGCCCTGCCCGGGGGCCGCAGCCCTGCCCGGGGGCCGCAGCCCTGCCCGGGGGCCGCAGCCCTGCCCGGGGGCCGCAGCCCTGCCCGGGGGCCGCAGCCCTGCCCGGGGGCCGCAGGTGCCCGCCGGTCCCCCCCGCACCCCCGCCGGGCCCTCCCGCACCCCCCGAGCGGCCGCGCCTGCGGGACCCGCCCCGGCCCGGGCACGGCTTCGGCGCGCGAATCGCGCAGGCGCGGAGCCGCCTCTTTCGTCCGCGCGTACGCGGGCGGAAGGCGCGCCGAGCGTGGCCGTTCCGCGGCGGGATCGCGGGAGATCCGTGCGAAATCCGCGCATCCCACACCTTCCCGCGGGGAAGGGATGGCGGGGTTGGGCGCGGCGCTGGCCGCGGGGCTGCTGGTGAGGCTGGCGCTCGTGCTCTACGGGCTGCACCAGGACCGCGCCATGCGAGTGCGCTACACCGACGTCGACTACCGGGTGTTCACGGACGCGGCGCGGCTGGTGAGCGAGGGGCGCTCGCCCTACGGGCGGGCCACCTACCGCTACACGCCGCTCCTCGCCTGGCTCCTGACGCCCAGCGTGTTCCTCGCCGAGCCCTTCGGGAAGCTGCTCTTCGTGGCGGGGGACCTGGCGACCGCCGCCGTCGCCTACCGGGCCCTGCGGCGCCGAGGGGCCGGGGCCGGGCGCGCCTGCGGGTGCTGCGCCGCTGCCTGGCTCCTCAACCCGCTGCCCATGGCCGTGTCCAGCCGGGGCAACGCCGAGGCGCTGGTGGCGCTGCTGGTGCTCGCCACGCTGTACTGGGTGGAGGCGGGCAGCGTGGGCAAGGCCGCGGTGTGCTACGGGCTGGCTGTGCACATGAAAATCTACCCCCTCACCTACGCGCTGCCCATCGCGCTCTACCTCCGGAGCGAGGACGGGGCAGTGGATGCAGGACGTGACAGAAAGGCGAGGTTTACGTTTGTGGTGCACATCTGGCAGCTGTTTGTAAAGATGCTGAACTGCGATGTGCTGCTTTTTGCTACGGTTGCCGGATCCGTGCTGGCTGCCTTGACGCTGGCGTTTTATCACCTCTATGGCTGGGAGTTTTTGGAGCATGCCTACCTTTACCACGTGACCAGGAGGGATATCCGTCATAATTTCTCTCCCTATTTCTACATGTTGTACTTGACAGCAGAGAGCAAATGGAGTTTTGTCCTGGGGCTTGCAGCTTTCCTGCCCCAGCTGCTTTTGCTCCTGGTTGTGTCTGTAGCGTTCTACAGAGACCTTGCCTTCTGTTGTTTCCTACACACTGCTATTTTTGTGAGTTTTAACAAAGTATGCACATCCCAGTACTTTGTCTGGTATCTCTGCCTTTTGCCCCTCATAATGCCTAGTATTAAGATGTCTTGGCGTCGTGGTGTGCTGCTTCTCTTGATATGGTTTGTTGGACAAGGCCTGTGGCTTGCTCCTGCATACTTTCTGGAGTTCAAAGGATATAACACTTTTTTACTTATATGGTTGGCAGGCTTGCTTTTCCTTTTTATTAATAGCCTCATAATTGTTCAGATTATTTCACATTATCAAAAAGAAGCACAAGTTACAAAAAAACTCAAACAATGGTAATAAACAAACCAAAATCCAGAAACAGCCCTTCTGTCCTTGACAAGTCGTTACATACCACCAGCACTTTGTTTAACTAGATGTGTGTGCCTTGTACTAAAGCACACTGTATGTAAATATTACTGTTTCAGGGTGGTGAGGACACTGACTGGCCTCAGTTACCCTGAGCAGCCCCAGTCCTGCCCTGAGTAGTGTCTGCAGGTGTACCTGTCTTCCCTGTGGATCTTGAAACTGTGTTGCAACCTTATCTCCAGCACTGTCTCCTAGCCCTGTGTCCTGCTGCTCCTGACTGGACTCCATGGAAGTATCCTGGACCAGTTCATCATTTTACTGAGTCTGAGACTGTGAGTGGACTCTGTTAACCCATGTCCCCTGACTTGTTTTCACCAGCCATCTCCAAAGACAGTGTGACTGTGCCCCGGTCTGTGACAGTATGGCCTGTGCTGGGATCACCCCCAGTTCCTGTTTGTACTCCCTCATGGAGCAGCCCCAGCACCCTTATTCTTACTCTCAGGGTTACTTTGCTTGTTGAGGACTATGGCCTCTGTCTGGAATAAGACAAAAGATTATAAAGGAATACTGGAGTTTGACAGTTTTGTACATTCCACTAAGTCAGTGAGGTGTTTTGCAAGGGCTAATAATGAATGAATATAAGGCAATCACTTAATGTGTACACTGGAATTTATTTTTTCTTTTGTTTTCACAGTTACATTTTAGCTATGCAATGTTTGTGGCCTGTACCTGGTCTTTATTTGGAGAAGTAGTAAAAAAGTGGTTATTTCAAACGAGTCATTAACTCTTTGAGACTTTTGTTTTAGAATTCAGATATGCCACCCTTTCACTTACTTTTGCATTTGCAGCGCTGTTTGAATTTTTGAATCGATTTGTTACCCTTGCCATGGAGGAAGATTTTTCCATATACCTGTCACAGAGCACAGAGATGTATAAAAAAAAAAATATTTGTTTCTTTTTGCCGTGATCTAGGAAAGAGACCAGTGCCTTAAACTGTGGTTCATTGACAGTTACTGTGGATGTTAACAGTGGAAAATGCTAAGAGTCAAAGTACAGCTAGAATGGTACCTGTGTCCCAAAAGCAGTAGGGTTTATACCAAAACAGTAATTAGAAATGAGTTTCTCAGCAGTTCAGTATCTCTACTACTAAAAAATAAATGAAAAAGTGAAAGGAGTTGAGTAAGTGGAGCAGCTGTCAGAAGAAAAGGAAAGTTTTGAAATAGGAAGCCGTACAACCTGTCAAAACGTGTTTATTCCCAGATGAAACATAAGATGTGGAATTAGGTGGTAGTGAGGGTTCAGAGCCATTTCCCTTGAGAGTCAGTACCCTCAAGAACATCCCACAGGAGGTCTGTGTACGCAGCATTTGACGGAGGTGGAAACTGGCTAGGTACTTTTTAATAAAATCTAGTTTAAATAGGCATGTGCCAAGTACAAAAATTTTCATATTTGCCTCAGCATTTAGTTACATCCTCAACTTTTAGTTAGTGAAACCCTTAGTGTGTAACGTGGAACAGAGCTTCCAGGCAAAATAACTTCAACCCAGTGGTGTGAGTGGGAAAGGGTACGGCCAAGTGGATTTGCCTTCCAGGTTCATTTTGGCCATGCTGCCTCACTGAATCCTGCTGTCTCTTGAGACAGTCCTCTTCTCCAGGACTGGAGCAGCTCCTAGCTTTCTCATGTAGAGGGTTTTCTTTCCTGGTTATAGTTCTGCCTTGTGAGGCAGTATTTTCATCTGTGAACTTTTCCCATTGCTTCCCAGCCCCATTGAGGTGGTTATGAGAAAGGAGAGGAACCCCCTAAGCCCCAACAGCCCAGAGCCAAAGGGCATGTTATCAGGAGGTGTGATGAGTTCCTTACACCACTCTGGCCCAACTTGGCCATTCTGATGTTTTAGGAGGAAGGATGATTTCCCTGCTCAGAGTGCTGGGGAGTGATTCTGTTCTCTCGCTGGAAAGCTTTCCTTTGCTGTCTGCACTCACACTCACCTTCACATTGTGAAGATCCTGGCAGCCTCTTTGTAAGTCCAGAAATTGGATGATGCAGTGGGTATTCTTTTAACCGTCTTTGTTTTTCGGACAAGTCTTAACAGATGTGGCACTGATTGCCTTCCCCTGGCTTCACCTGGGATGAAGGAAGAAAAATTTATAGCATCAGCTTGTCTACATCTTCCATTAGAGGTTTATCGCTCAAAAAACTGGTGGCATAAGCCACTTGCATATATAGTTTTATATTAATCAACAAAACATTTGTGTGTGCTATGAGTGTGTGAAGAGAAAGAATCCCATATGCTTTGATTTTCCAAGGTGGAGTTGGACATGCCCAGTTAGGGACTCAGCAAAAGACTGAAGAGGCTCTTTTGTGCCGATGCCTCTGTTCACCCCATTCGGATGTGCAGGGAATAGCTCATTTTCTTTTGCAACTATTCTATTGCCTGTTACACATTTTTCTGTTGCAAAAAGCAGATTTTTCTTCCCCCAAAGCAATGTTTCGTTTCTCTTTAACAGACTTACTTATGCTATTTCCACACATTTCTACACCCCTATTTTTCTTCTCCTTTTGGCAATGAAAGCAAACGCAAGCCAAAAGGCATTTCTGACTACAGAAGACGGCATCTTAAGTCACTGTGTTCATGACTGAATTGTAATGGTTTTTAGGTAAGAAGTAATTTCCTTATGACAAATACATTCTTGATTCATTAATAGCCAAATCAGTTTGAGGCCCTCAGAAGGCAAATTCTGCAGCATTGGGAACTGAAGGAAACCTTCCCTTTGCAGGTCAGTACCTGCCCTGCAGCAATGATTTGAGAAAGCCATGCATAAACAAGTTATAAAAAGGCTTTTATACAAACCTAGATTTACAGTCATCATTTTAATAATCCAGGATGAGTCCCTCTTTTTACAGTTGTTTTCTAAATTACCTGAAAATGTTTGGTATTTAGAAATAATTCAAGTGACTCATAAAAAGCTGGATAAGAGAATAAACTGAGAGACAAATAAGAAGAGGTATTTGATAGTTTACATCTTGCAAATTGCTTTAGATAGTTAAATGGAATCAAATAGCTTTACTCTTTGGAAAAAAACATTAAATCAAAATAATTTTAGTCAAGTACCAAAAAAAAATATAATTCTTGAACAAGTATTGGTGATTAATTGTAATTCCCTTAAAATTTACCAAATTCATTTTCTTTGGAACATTTATTGCTTTTGATGATGCTTCTTTTGCTTAATAATTTTATGTCCATTTATCTTCTGGTAATTGAACTGAAGTGTCTGAATGCTAGTGTGTAGAGAAGCAAGATTCAGGATGGGAACAGTTCCAGGCACGGAGAAAAGCATACAGGAATTGGCAGGACTTTCATATGGACCTTACTGTTATTATGTGGTTTCATTGTCTTCACACTACACAGTGCACAACTGCACATGCCCAGGCTTGCCATGAGTTTGCCTGCTGCCTGCTTCCCCCACTCCTCCCCCTTTTGCCCGTGTCCGATTCTGGTTTGTCCCCCTGCTTGTCTCTGCCCTATGTTCTGGGCCTTTCTGCTCCCGAGCTGACAAAAAGAGTGTGTGCACGCCTGAATAGAGGATTCTGTTTGCACCTTCCCTCGTGTCCCGTCCCCTCTTCGGACCGCGACACTAGTGTTCATTCCCTACCACGGGGTGCAAAATTGTAGTGCTGACTTTTTTTTTAAAAAAAGAAGGTTGAAGTTCCCAGTGAAGTATGTCTCATTTGCACGAGTTTTTCGCATTGCACTGAAACCAGCCCTGAAGTGCAAAGTACAAGATGTGAAAGAGGAAGTGAAAAGAAGAATCAAGAAAAGTGACATTTTTGCCTTTCTTTTTACAGTGTAGCCTATAGTCCAAAGGCTCATGACTGGATGTACAGGTGACTTCAGGCACAGCTTCAGCATTCAGTGATGATTTGATTTAAAATTTTTAAATGCAATTACTCAAATAACAGGGCAAATAAAAATATAATAATAAATATTTCATTCAGTTTTAGTGTGAGCATACTAAATTACTATCTGACACAATGTACTTTGTCCTTATTAAGTAACTGCCCTGTATGTGTGTTACTTGCATTGTATTGACTCCTGAAATAGTACAGGCAGCAATTATGTGCTCTAAGCTGAGCTCATCAGTTATCGTTTTCAAAGTCACTATGAAGCTTTTATATTTAACAGCAAGGGGAAATTCTAACATTTCTCCCAAGGTTTTATAGAGAAAGCAAATGTTAAAAGACAGTAAATTATGAACAAATGGTTCCCTTTTTCATCCAAGAAGAATGAGATGTACACAGAAAACCTAAAAAGTGTATTCTTCGTATATTTGCCAAAGACAGCTGCAGAATGCATGTTGTACTGATAGCAGCATTATGAAATAGAATTACCCTGCATTTAGGACAGATCCTTTACTCAGACTGAAACCCAGCCACTCATGCAACCTTCTTGTTTAAGCATGTTTATGTGCACCATACTCACACACCTAAACATTTACCTGCACATACAGAAGCAAAACGAAAAGTCCCAGTCAAGACACCTTTGAATAACATGATTTTTCAGAGCTAGCCTCTATAAAATAGGTTTCTTAGATATTTCTTCTGTTTAGCCCTCAGAATCTCTACTGACTCTAAAACTTGAATTACATAAATTTTGATGTATATGGAAAGTAAAAGCATATGCTGCGGGGATCTTGAGTGTAATAGACACATTAAAGAGCCAACTAATTATATATTTGAAGGTGCACATTCAAACAGTATCCTGATGTTCTTCATTATAACGGTCTGCGCTAGTCACATTCGTGTAGGAGACTTACTTCAGTCTTTATGCATGATGAATGAGGTAGAGACCTATGTTTTGTACTAGTAAAAGTATCAGAAAGAAAAAATTCTCTTAATGAAGCAGTACCATTGTTTTGTTGTTTGGGTTTTTCAATTACATTTCTGTAAAGACATTAAGAAATCGATGCAATAAATCCATGCAATTGTGGCGTGCATTTTTAATACCTGGTATGTCTCTTTTTCATCAATCTGGTAAATACAAAGAAGACCAAAATTTGTCTGTTTTTGATGGCGTAAGTCAATAGTATTTTGAGCAAAATTCTTCGTGACTCTCCTTTCTGGTACCTGCTAAGACAGGTATGGGCTTCTGCAGGAACAAGATTGCTTATCAGGAAGCAATCTGTCTTAATGTGTAGATAAAGCTTTATCTGCAGCCTCTTATTCTTAGAGCTTAACTTTAAGACTTTAACGTTCTCTTCAGATAAAACATTTCATGGCTTGCACATAAAGAAATTACACATAAGAGATCCTCCCTATTTTCTTATGGAAGTTGATGGAGAAGCAAGCTAGAACATCTGTGGAAGAAATATCTAAAGGAAATGTCTATATCTGATTATATACAAAGAACTTCAGCCTTGGAAATCAGCTGAAGTGCAGGCAAACCAAGCGGTAAGCCCATACTGTGAAACCCCCATTATTTATATGAAGGGTATTCGATCAAATGTGCTTTCCCGTTTTACAAGAGGAAAATGGGATCTTGATAGCAATTGTCAGGCTGCATGAATATAACTTTTCTCCTTTCACATTATCGTAAGGGGGTCTATAGGGTCTTACAACCTACAGTAGCACTTGTGGAATTGTGCAGGTCTCACTTGCATAAGTTATTAATAGTCAATATTGTTGGTGTACCAAGAGATTGTTAGTAAGCAGTTACTCTGAAACTGCTTTTTGAAGGTTAACTCAACTAAAATCTGATTTCTGCTTCACAAGTCAGCAGCTGTGTTAATAGAGATGGTACTATTTTGACAGTAATTTTCCAAGGAGAGCTGCACTCTGTGGCCCATATGCTTCCACTCTGTGCAAATGAACATTAATTCAAATCCCCTGGTGATCTGACAGCATTTTTTTAATCTATCCCATGTCCCTCCCACTGATGCAGTAGATTGAATCAGCCATGAAGCAGGCTTAGAAAATGAAGTGGAAAACAATGTATGATTATCCTTCCCCTATTTTCCACCCTGTATAGTGTGTATATGTTGAATAATTAAGATTACCTTTTGGAACACAGTCCCATTTGAGCTAGGTGTTTGTTAATATAAAGTATTTTACCCAAATGCACTTAAGGGAAAATTGACTGAGTGGGCTACGTGGCCTTTTGTCAAATGATAATAAAGCTACTGATAATTTATGTCAGCTTCAATATTAGCACTATTCTGCCCTATCATTCTGTTACATATATATGACAGGTTAACTAAAAATAGCAATACTTGTAAGTTCTAGCTCCAAGTTTTCCTTAACCAAAGAGTTTGGAGGACACATATAGCCATAAACTGACTAAAAGAGGACGAGTGCTATATCACAGAGAATTTATAATTCATTAATAATTATATCTTTCCCACAGCTGGCATCTTCCTGAAGAAAATAGCACTTTTTTTTTTTTTTATACAGTCTGGAAATTCACATGAATAACAAGTACTTCACCTTAAAACTGTCAGATGTATTTGAAAATAGATTTTAATTACCATTAGCACTTCCAAGTTTAGTGCTGGCATCAGCCAGCTTGTTAATTCCAGCAGTACAGGAACTAAGTCATGACCAATTTTCTTTCATGCTCTAATAAACTGGTTGATTAAGTATAAGAAAGTTTGTTGTCCAAAGTGAACCAAATGTTTTTTGTTCACTGGAAAGAAATACTGCATGGCCAAAGCCAAAATTTACATAAGCAGAATGGAGAAAGTGATCAAGAACCAAGGGCAAAAAGTGAGGCTCCAGAGACCTCGACTACTGTCTTGCCTTTGCCACTAATTTATCATTACCAAGT
Source organism: Pseudopipra pipra (assembly GCF_036250125.1). Taxonomy (NCBI): domain Eukaryota; kingdom Metazoa; phylum Chordata; class Aves; order Passeriformes; family Pipridae; genus Pseudopipra; species Pseudopipra pipra. The sequence continues at coordinate 37,705,132 of NC_087551.1, read as the reverse complement.
GATTGCAGCTTGCTCAGCTGTTTGCCTCTGCCGCTTGTGATGGCTTGATATAATAAATGACACCTTATTTGTGCCAAGATGTGTCACATTCCTGTGACACGCTGCCATGAAGTGATTGCAGTCTTGTTTGAAACAGTTATACGTCTGATTGGCAGTAAACTGTAAACACTTAACTAAAGACATTTTGATTAAAAAATATTCAAAATACTTTTTTTTTGCATATATTTAAACTTTTTTGTGAGATATATTATGTTCTCATGTGCATTCCAGCATTGCATTTTTAGGAGTGGGTGAATTACTGCTCAAGCTAAATGAAGACCTGGAAGCAGATTAACAGAACTCATGGTAAAAAGCTAGACAATTAAGAAAAATCATTCAGAAAAATTATAATTAGCTGATGCCACAATTAAATAAGATTTTATTATTAGTGGTCTGCTTACATTGTATTGGAAATTCATGTTGAAAATGTATTAGGGAGATGAAATAGCAGACAGCTATTCATCTGCAGCTGTTATAAATAGTTACTTTAGATGTGAGAAATAATGGCTGAAGAACTGTTTCTGTATATTCATAAAACAGGTACTATGATGTTATCCAAGGGAAAAGTTACTAGTTGTGCAGCCCTATGAAGGCAAATTACAATTGTGCTTTTAGATACAGGTGAAACTGAATTATTTCACTTTGGTCTTTCTCCAAAACTTTTGTTAAAAGAGGCACAGACTACCAAGTTGAAATCTGGACCAGATGTGCTATGCCAGAAGCAGTTACAGGGAGCTTTACATTTGCGTCAGCCTTGTAAGCTTGCTGGAGGCCATAGGTGGTGGGAATGCACAGATGCAAACTTCTCTCCAGCATGCCTGGAAGTGACTTTTCCATGGTTCTTGAGGCACCCAGATGTTGCCTTAATCTATACTATAGTAGCTCTATATATCTCTTCATAAATCTATACATATATTAAAGATTTATATATGTATATGCTACATAATTATATATATTTTCATCTGTAATAGTACAGAAGCAAATCCAGGGACTTCATGCCCAGCCCAACTGGATAAGCATCTGTTAAGAAGGGGCCCCTTTTGGGTTACAGAGTCATGTCAGTCAGGCCTGAGCACTGAAGGTTAGATTTGCCTCCTAGCAAAATGTATGATGATGGCCACAAATGTGTTACTTCATAATGTAGAAATCTGATTGCTTTTTAGCAGTGGAAGCAAGCATGACTATATATGCAAAATGAGAAGCATGTAATGTGAGGTGTAGAAAGGTTAGCAAGTCTAAAATATCAGTAAACTGATGTTCAGACTAAAAATGGTTGATCCTTCACTAAGAATTAGGGTTGATACCAGCCCCAGCTCCCTTGTTACAGATGCTCAGTGAAAAAGCTCATGCATAAACTACTTTGTGAATTTATTCACTTTTTGAATTACACTCAGAATAACCTTACATAAGCTGTGAGCTTGAGAGTTTGGACTGACCTCCCTCTGGAAGGAAGAGGTAAAGTTCTCAGCTCTCCCCAAAAGAAAACTGGGCCTTTGCAGAGTACTTAGCAATAGAAATAGTGAACAAATCTTCTGCTAATTTTGGAGACATGGGACGCCGAATGGCTATGGAAATCAGCTGGACAAATACATGGATGAAAAATTTGTCACGGGCTATTAGATACAAAACCCACTTCCTCTGATCTTGGGAGTTTGTCATGCTGCAAATCATGGTGAACTAGGGAAGTATTTCTGGGTGAATCTCAGCTCTGTTTGTCTAGTTTTCCTCTCCATCTATTGCTGGCCACGTTTGGAGAAGGATACTGGTCTGAGCCATGATGGTTGTTCATAGGCTCTTAACCACACAAGTGTCCATAGCAGAGCATTCCCCTTACCAAGTACACTCTGTTACTTGGTTATGCCCTTTCTTTTACACCACACAAAGCTATGTGTCAGTTCTGGGCCCGTGTATCTGCTTGCTCTTTTCTTCCAGAGCGGATGCTACCAGATTGTGCCAGGCAGCTGGTAACAGATAGATAGGTGAGAAGGGGAGAAAAGGGAAATCAAAACTGACAAAACACCTCTCTATGATGGAAAAGAGGTTTTTAGCTGCTAGGTAATTAAAAACCAGGGAGATTCAGACAGCTTATTAGGCCAGGTTAATTCAAGCATACCAAGCCACAGCAGCTTGCTTGCCTTCTCTCTCAAAAGGAAACCATAGCTTTCTTATAGGACTTCAGATGTTCTCAATAAGATGGAAGAAAGAAAGAGGGAGGGGCAGGGGGAAGAAACAGATAAACTGGCCCAATTTCAGTCATCTGTACCAATAATGACTTATGTAATTGCAAAATAAAATAAAGATCGAGCCCTTAGCCAAAGCTGTCTTTTATAAAGTCTTTTGTTTTAATAATACTTTCCTTTAGCTCTGAAATGATATGTACTGCTGTTTAGAATTATTAACTTAGCCTATGGGTAAATAAAAATAGTGTTGGCTGAAGAAAATAGTGTGCTTTATCAGAAAGTAAACCCTTTCTACAAACTACTGCAGTTGACAGGGCATGCAGTTAAAGAGTATGGCAGATTTTGCATCTAAAACACCATTTAAGTAAAGAGGAAAAGGCAACATTCCAGGCCTAGCCAATGATGAATGGCCTGGATTGCCTCGTGCTGAAAAATTATTTTATCTCAATTCAAATTTAAGCCAGGCTGAAAACAGCTGTTGTGTTGGAGAGGCTGGAGGTGTGGTCAGACCTGGTCTCATGGCAGCTGTCTTCTACCAAAGTCCAGGCTCCTCAAAGAAGCATCCAGTCATCCTGCACGTGCCTTGTTGCAGTCCTTCCCTCTGTTTAACCTCAGCATGGCATCTGCTGGCTCACAGGGAAAGCGGTGGTCAAATTTTAGTCTGCTTCTCCCCATCACTTCCCTGGGAGAGCAGCCAAGCATGCTGCTGAAATGTGACTTTGGACAAAAGGAATTCCCTTGTGTTCCCAGTGTTTAAAACACAAGAGTTAAAAAAAAGTTCACTATATGTGGTATAGTTCAGAATTGCTCATATATTACTTGTGTGACCACAGCCACTAAGGCAATTCTTCACCAGTGTTACAACTTATATCCAAGTCTTGTGCAGGCAGACATACAGATACGTCTTACATCCACTGATTATGTGTAGTTGTGATCTTGAGATCTTTGAACCTGGTGGGTAATGTCAATCCAGTGCAAAAGACTGCCCTCTATTTCTCTGTCATTTGTTGCTTCTGATTTTACAGTGGTCCCCTGAGAATTCAAAGAAGGCAAAAGCTATTGAAAGCTTCCTTGCAATCTGGAATAGATTACTGGGAAATAGAAACTCAGAAAGTTTCTGCTTTTGTCTAAAGCAGATTAGTCTATTTAATTATTCTCATACTAGCACATTTTCTAACATTTCCTTGCAGGCAGGCTAACTCTAATAGGGTATGGGTGCCCCGCTTTACTTTTTTATCGGAACAGGAGCAGAGATTGTTTTGCGGTTGTGAGAGCTGCCTCAACCCAAGTTTTGTGTGAGCAGGTTAGAAGCCCAGCAAGAGGCATCAAAAGTAAACAGTGTTGCTCACAAGATGTTTGAAAATTACTTCTTTAAAGCCACTAGTCTACAATGAAATTTCCTGCACTTTTGTCTCTTTGCTTCACACTTGCATACTTTTGGCTTTGATTATGCCTATGCAGAAAGAGAAGTGAAATTTTCTTACAGAGGCGTTAAGACAATTTACACCTCATGCAAAAATATATTTTTTTTCCAATTCATCAAGGCTAACACCATATTAATTTAGCAGTCTGGAAAATTACAAGTAATTTGATCCTTAGTGTTGATTAGTATCTGCCATTCTGTCTAAAATTAATCCTCAGAATGATATAGAAGGTCTCAGCTGGGGACTTAGATGCTTGAAATTTGAGCATTATTTGGACCTAAATTAAAGTGCATTTGCAAAACCTGACAAAATAATACAATTTCTTCTTCTTGTCCAGCCAAGGTGTTAGAATTAATTCAGGTGCTTTAACTTCAGGCCAAATCAAAACACTTTACAAAAGAATCATGATGCATCAGTCACTGAACATGCATAGTGTGCAGCATCTTAAAGGTCAAATATATTCATGACAACATGTAATCTTATGTATGTTTGGTGAATGAATGAGAAAAACATATCCATTAGAGAAGAGGAGGGTCAGAATATTGAAAAAATCCTTGTGGCTCACATTTAGATGGCCACTACGGATGTTATTCTGATGACAGATTTCTGCAAAGCAGTTTCAAGAACACTCATGAAAACTAGAGGATATACTTCAGTCTTGAGAATTTAAATAGGTACTATGCTGCCATATGGCAGAGCTTTCAAAGCAAATGCAGGGTTTTTTCTCTTCTGGGAAACCAGATGGCAAAGAGTTTGGTATCTAGAAGCTGTCACACCTAGATCATCAGTATCAGTCAGTTGTATGGGACAGCAAGTAATTTTAATCTGATAGCTTTTCAGTAGTTTATATAAAACACAGATAATGTGTGCATTTATTTCCCAAACACAAAAATATATAGTAAGATCCTTGGGATAAATTAAACTTGTTTTTGTACAGTATTGACAAGTCAAAATTTGATGCACCAGAAACTTGAATTATCTCTTTTCACAAGAAGTGACCCTTCTATCTTCAGAGACTTATGGGTAGTGTGTGTGTTGTGCAAACCTTCCTGAGGCATGGGAAAACCCAGACTCTAGCATTGCAGACCAAACACCTTCCAAAAATATTACAGCCATTTAAATGCATTTTATGTTGTTAGAGCAGGTGAAAAAGAATTGATAACAACATAGGATATCACCCAAACCAGATGATAAATGCTGCATTTGTGATTTGTTTCCTAATAAAGGCTCCAGAGCAAGCTGCCACAGAAATTCCATGACATGGTGTGACCAGACCTCAGACAAATTGTTAAAGCATGTCAACATTTGTAATTTATTTCAGAGCAGCAGCGAAGTGAGTTCCCCAGCTGTCCCCACTCTACTGTGTGTTGGTTTGCATTGCAGTGTGCAAATACATTGGAGCTTTTTCAAGATATTTTTGCTGTGTGTCAGTGTGAAGGGGAACTTATTTTCTCCCAGTAGCAGGGAGCATGGCATCTCAATATTCACCAGTTGCTATGTGTGTTTCCAGGTGAAAATCTATGACTGCAAAAATTAAACAGAAAATAAGGCAGGAAAAAAAAAAAGAAGAAGAAGAAAACATGAAATCAATAGTAGAGTCTTTCTGAAAATCATCAGTCAAAAATATAATTTCCTTTTTCCTTCTTGAAAAAAAATGTTTTCTGATGTTTCCTTTTCAGCTTTGGATTAGGCTTTCCTGGTTTGGCTGTTTAACATCAAATACAGAAAAGCAACCAATCTTTTTAAAAAGTCTTCTTTTCTCTAGACTAAACAAAAAAACATCTGATCCAATCTGCTTCTGACAATCTTAGCTGCTAACTTTCCTTTAATTTACTTACAGAGTTACTTCTCATTCACATCTTGGAGAAGTTTCATGGCTTCCTATTTGTGCATGTTTCTCACAAGAGCTGGGGATGTATCATCATTTTATTAGTTCCTAGCTTACATTTGTGATTGCCATGGTACAGTGGTTATGTCAGTGCCAGCTGGCCACAGAACTGCAAAAGCTAACAAGAGATAGAGATTCCCATCTGAAAAAGAGCACTTAATACGTTGTTATTGTTGTTGCCAGAATAAATTTGATTACAAGTATTACAATTAACCAGAATACAGAGAAAAATAAACAAACTATGATATGGCAAACCCATCACTCGAGCCTTTTTACTCCACAGCTATTAAGAAGGATAAATGTTAATCAATACCTCTGAGGAGTCTTACCAATTCCCTGTTTTCACTTTTATTTTTACTTCATCCACTACAATGTATCCTTATTAATTCTAAAAAGTCCTTCATGTTTTCATTTTTGTTGTGTCCCCCATTATTTCCTGTAATTTTTTTTCTGATTGTCTATTTATAAATTTAATCAAACACACACAAATAGTTACTGTAGATAATACAGTTGAACCTCATTAAAAAACTGCAGGAAATGATAATAGCATTGTAGTGCACCAGAGGGAAAGACATTCACTGCCATTCTGCGTTGCTGCTTTTCTGAAAACATACTTATTATCCAGAAGTACATCTTAAAATATCATATCCCATAATTATATATAGGTTTATGTCACACTGACAATTAATCTGTTTACATCTTTAGATTAAACCTTGTATCAGACTAAGCTCTGCAACTAAATTAACCATCTTTAGGCCTCAGTAACCATTCCATTTCCTTTAATTCAGATTACTTATTGTGAAACTTCAATACCAGCTACAGAACTTTATCTAAGAATTGTTCAATAATCTGAATTGTGGCTAGGTATAATACTTGTAAAAATGTTTCTTCTGAGCTTACGAAGCCATTTAATACACTGTATCTGTCACTCAAGGGAAGCCTCCTGTTCTAATTTTTTGATGTAGATATTCTGTAGAAAGTAGAAATAGTCTACACGTCGGACACAAACAAAGGGTCACATCATGAGAGGGAACTCTGCCTTCTCCTTTTCATTTTCTTGGAAAGGAGTCAGTCCAGCTGTCAAAAAGATCTGTGGAACAAAGTTCAAGGACACAAATGCCTAAGTGGCCATTTTCTCTGCTTGCACTCAAAGCTTCTGTGTATAGAATGGGCACACAGTGCATTAAGACAAATAACTGATGGTTGTAACAGTGCAAGACAACTGAGCCACGCTAAGCAACTTCACAGCCATTTCAACACAATTCTTCTCTGAAAAACTCAAATTTCTTCTTCAATATAGAAAAAAATCAGCTTTGCTTGATGGAAAAAGAAAAAGCTTTCTCCAAAGAATTCTTTGTAATTAGCTCATCTCAAACAAGATAATCTCAAACTACAGCCCAATCTGTCCATTGCATGAGGGTGATATCTGTCTGTGAATGACCAAATTATCTTTGTGCAGGACTGTTGTGCCTGTAGAACAACAGCAGAGTCCTGACCAGAATGTTCCTGCTGCAACAGGTCCTTAGAGGGTCAAAAACTGGCTATGGGCTCTCTTCTTCTATTGCAGAAAAAAATTATCACATTTGTAGTTCTGCATGAACCAGCAGGATTTTACTTTCTTGCAATGTCCCCCATATGATTCTCAAGGCATTATTTACATGATATAAATATAAAATCTCCATCTATAACACCTTAAAACTCCCTGGAGGGGTTATATGCAAGGAAATATCTACCTCCTTCTTTAAATTTCAGTACTACTAATTTCTGACTATATATATATATATATATATATATATATATAAAGCTGTTGGAAAATTCTAGTTACTGTACAGTCTTTGAAACCCCTTCATATTCTGGTCTAGCATTTGGACTATGCCTGAAATCTGAAAATAGCTTTACCTGGTACATTTTAAGCAGCTGGTATCTACCTTTTTTTTTTGGGGGGGGTTGATGTTTAAAAAGATTCAAGAGCATTCTGTAAAAGGTTCTTCTTCTCTGATGCTCTCCTTAAAAGTAAGCAGTATGGCTATACATATAAAAATTGTTCTTAAAAAATACTCAGCCACCTACTAACAATATTTCAGGAAACAGATTCCCTCAAAATATGTCAGAGGTTCCCAAACATTTAGTGCTTTCCCAGAAATCAAAGGCTTAGGTGTCCTGACAGCTCCTCCGGGCATGCTTCCATCAAGGCAGCAAAGTTCAGATGCTGCTGCAATTCCCATGGCTTTTTACACCTGCACTAAGGGACATTTATCTCTCCGTTTTCCATGCAGGACAAAGCAGGAGACAGCAGAAATCTTTAACTGCAACAAACTCAGCCTCCTGTTTACCTGGAAGAGCTGAAACCTTTGTGAGAGGGCTGGTTGAGCAAGTGTGATACAACTGAATATTCCTCCATCTGGAAAAAATAGATGGTGTTGGTGTCTGTTGGAGCAAATGTGAAGCTGTCAGCTCAACTGGGACCTGAGAGACCATGAAACCTACAAATCCACTGAGCATCACTGGCAGTTATTTTAACTGCACAAGCCGACCAGAGAACTGGGAGTTATTTATAACGCAACCCAGTGCAAATTGCATGATGCTTACTACAGTGACTCATGCAGTCCTGGAGGTTTCTCACCTGCAGCCCTGGAGCCTGGGAAGACTCCAAAACTCCCTTACACTTGCACCAATATGAGTGGCCACTCCTGTGCTAAATATGCAGAAGCCACAATATTGGTTTTCCCTAAATTTTGACCTTTGTCCCTCAAATACTGATTTTTTTCAGCGTGATAACCAAATTTCTTCATGAGAAATAGTCACTCAGTAAGACTGCTGAGTGACTGACTGTCTTTCCCAGCTCTGTCCAATTAAAATCTCATTTGCAGTACTGTTATTATTAGATTTTTTTTTTCATTTTACGTAGGTTTTAGGGGATTTATAGTAAAACATTAGAGGAGAAATCTAAAGCATACCTTTCAGTAAACAATACAGATGCATTATTATTCAAATCTATCAAATTAGACAGTGAGATGACAATCTTTTACAGTAATTAAATGCATGGTCAAGAGTGTTTGTAAATTAGCAACCATTCATCCTTATTCTTCAGTGCACCGTGCACTGTTCTGTATAAAATTAGAAGTCTTGTCTTTCAAAGAGACCCAGCCATTTGATTTACTTTATAAAATAGTTATAATGAAGCAAAATTTACAATGCTTCCCAATAATTTTTGATTCAACCAAGGGAAAAAGCATTATTTTTGGAGTATTATATCTTCTGCTCCGGTTGGGTCTGGCAAGAAAAGATATCTATAAATCAACAATAAAAGGGTGACATTTAGAAACTGCAAATCTGAAAGAGAAATATGTTGCTGTTCTATTAAGGAGCTATACTAGCTGTCAGCTCCTGCAAAAACTGGAAGGCTGCCACTCCACACACTTAGTGTCATACAAGCATTGAAACAACTTATATTGCTGTTAGAAAGATCACTGAAAGTATCTCTTCTATCTGTATTTAACTGTGTACAAGAACAACAAGACCTTAGGCAACCATGAAGCCACACTAATCCCTCGAAACCCTTTAGAAATACAAAACAGATATCAAAGGCACAAATTGACAGGAATGAACAAATCATACAGGTGAAGCTCGCCCAAATAAATTAGGAAGTCCAGTCCTGAATCAAGAAGAAGAATTTACATAATTAAGGGGCTGATCGAGTCTTTATATGCACCTGCCTTAATCTGGCACAGGAGTAATTCTCCTTTTCAGTTACCTGTGCATTCAAACTATAAAAGATACTCATGGCTTTGTCATGATCTCAGTTTGAGCAATATCCTTTGAGCATTTGGTAAATATCTGATTTGTATTTACCATATTGGGCTTATCAGTTATGTGATGGGCATGGAAAAACTCTACTCCATAATTACATACATGGCCATTAAGAGCAAAATTAAACAGGCAATAAAATAACCTCTATCTCTCTCTTGCTGCTTCCCCCCTCTCTTCTTCTGTTCCCCATGGTGCCTGAGAAAATGACTCAAAGCCAAATATTTCTTTGGGCTTTCGTCCTGATCAGATTGTTCCTATATAAGGAATCCAAACTTGACAGCTGCTTTTAGTGCCATCCCTTCATTTGCTCTCTTGGCAATCTGCTCTGCCTTGTAATATCCTGTGGAAGAAAGAAGGAAGGAAACGAGGGATTACTCATGACTGTGGGCTAGAAAAGCAATGGCAACCACAAAATGCTTTTGCATGATTGATCTATTAGACACTTCTGGTAGCAGATTTAACTTAACAGAATGTCTGCTTGGTCAGATCTTCTCCCAGCCAGTCTTGTGAAACTCTTCTGAACACAAAAACGGTGCAACGATGTGATTCTGCTCAGGGAAGAGCCCTTTCTTTCTTGTCTATGAGCGGTTTTTACTACTTCCTTCAGACCTTATACTATTGAAGTGTTCTTTGAAAAATAACTTTACATTTTACACGGTTCTTTTTCGTCACATTTTCATTCTCACTGGCATTGGCCAGAGTGTGGTAATTCTGCTTGATGACAAATGGAGACATTTTGATGCTAGAGTGAAACCAAAAGAAAAGTAATGTCTCGAGATATGTTTGGAGTGCTGTGGGGGAACAGGAAGAAAGGTGAGATAGTGAGAGTGATCATTAGTGCTATCTGAGGATAGCCTCTTGGATATCAGATTCAGAATTCAGAATAAAAAAAACATATCTTAGCTCTGTCATATGGAGGGGAAGAAGGCAGGCAAGAAGGTGACGTGTGTGCTCTCACTATAGAAGACTGATTGCATGCTGACTCCTGCTGCTCCTACCCTCACACTAACCACTCAGTCTCCTGCTCTCCCCACTGAAATCTAAGATTTTGTGGAAAGGGTCTCTATCATTTCTTTGTGTTCTTGATGTAATTTCTTCCATGACATATCCTGATCTGGCACTGGGAAAGATGTTACCAGGTCATTTCTTTGTCATCAGGGGAACACAGACAGTCTTATAAAATCTCAGGCTAACATCATGTTGGCTATTTCTAGCTCTGCTATATAAGAAAAGCACAGAGGAGTTGGTGCTGTCACTTCTGTGAGATTCACGCATGGTCACCAGTTTAACAACTTTATTTTTACCTATCCAGGGAATCACATGAGATCACGATGAAATAATTTTTCTTCCTTCTCTTTCTGTTATTTAGATGTGAGTGCTCTGTGCTGCAACAGATATATGAGCAGAAGAGGAGAGGAGAGAAGGAAAGGGAGGACGGGTGTATGCTAAAGTACAAAGCAGTACTTCTTATCTTCGGCTGTCCAGGTGCCCCTTCCATGTCCCACTACTGGATGCAGATCTGCCCTAATGAAGTTCATTTTTAGAGGAACCATGACCAATTTCCACTTTTATGGAGGCTGCCATGGCTCTTTTTCGTAGTCTGGCAATATAGAGGGCCCTTGAAGTGTGTGAGAATGTAAATGACACCCTTTAAGGCCACTGTACACTGTGTAAAATGGCTTATGTGTAAATTAGAAACAGATGTAATTGTTTTCAAACAGATGCAGTATAACCTGCAGTAATGGAACTCATTTTTATTACATAGATTCAAAGTAGTAGGAAAATGGATGAAGAAAGTGAGAGGTTTATGTTTCTTTAATGCTTAATAATTTACAGAATAAGGTGTTTAGTGAGATTCAAGGAAGCTTCTTGCTGATAATGCTTTAGGCTACCTATCTTTGTCCAGACCTTTATTTTATTAATGTGAGGTTAACACCTAAGCAAGGTTCTCTGCTGTGGGCACAAATTCTTCTGGAAATAAAGTGCTTCATTTCCAGAAGATAAACCAGACAGTGCTGCAAAGATGCCGTCCAATCCCTGACCTGTGTAGCCTCTGCCACATGAACTTAGGACTCACTCTCCATCCCCAGCAATAGCAGCATCCCTTCCCCAGGCATCTCCAGAATAACACTACTCCTCTTAGGAGTAGCCACAATTCCCCAGCAGGCTGTCTTCAGCATCCTTTCCCTGGCTGGGGTGTTCAGCAGCACGGTACTGCTGCCCCTGTGACATTTCCAAGCAGGTTTGTCTGTGTGCTGACCTTCATAATGTTTTAGTGGATGCCTCTTGCATGGTGCTGCTCCCCACCAGGGAGGGACTGTCCTCACTGAGGCACTTTCTGAAAATCGTCTGAGTTGTTTGTCTGACTCCAGTGATAAAGCTTATCATATACTTTCCAGGACCAAAAAATACTTTTCTAAAAAGTATCTCTTATCTAGGAGATTCTCATTATTCATGTCAAGTAGCTGTAGGTAGCATTTACCTTGTCCCCAGCTCACAGACAACTAACCACTGTCAGCACTTTGGTTTAGCTGTTTCACTTTGGTTCAGATGGACCCTACCTTTGCTTCCTTGGAGTTCAGTTTTTAATGACCTCAGCTAGTGTTCTGGTGTCTCTGTGTAAGGAAATAAAATTCCAAATAAAAGTAATCTGGGTTCCAGTGAATGTTTTTTCAGAGTAATCTGAAAACTCCTGAAAACTTCTGCAGACTTTCTTCTAAAACCTCTCCACATCTTTACCAAATTAGCTTGCTTTGCAATATCTTTGCAGGCATTGTCTGTCACTAAGTCCTTCTGCTTACCTGGTTCAGCAGCTCTGACCTCAGAATGCTGTACTTGACTTGAGATCCATGAGCTCTATGTACAAAGCAAACAGTCAAACATATAGCACCTTCCACAGTAATCTAAATAGCTGTAAAAACTGGAAATTGTTTTACACCTACATAGTCACACTGAGTGTTTTTTAGCTCACCCTGTATCCTCAATAGGATTAAGTTTGAGGGCAATGCTTGGAAGCAGTGTGGTAATCCAGGAGATTTTAAAATACCATTTCTCAAGTAAACCCTAGTCCAACCAGCTCCTTAATTTCTAAATTGCTTTTGAGAACTGGCTTGAAGTCTCCCAAGCCATCTGTTGGGCATCTCCTCTGGATCCCAATGTGCATCACTGTCTAGAGATCCCAAGCTGTTCCTGTGACTGTGCAGGGAAAAAGCTTATAAACTGTGGCCCTCTATCTTGGCTGATGTAGGAGGCCAGATGCAAGTAGGCAAGTAAACATCCTTTCTGGCCCAACAGAATTAGAGATGTCTATCAGTTTAATTGTTGAAATACACGCTTACTTCAAAAGAGGATTCATGAGATCATTTTTATTTACCTCATAGAATGGATTCCAAGGCATTTTGTTACATAGTGAAATAAAGCTTTTTGTGTGGTTGATTCTTACTTTTCAGCCATGACATCCTGAGGATTATACTCTTTTAATCAAGGATGACAGGCATCCAGCAGAATGATCTAAAAACTTTGGACAAGTAATTTTTGTTAATTGATCTCCACTGGTACCCACAGGCATTTGGTAAAACTTAGGTAGTAGCCACTTTTTTATTACACTTGCCATGAAAACATTTTTATTTGGCTACTCTCCCAGTCACAGAAAGGAAGTTATATATAGGAAAGTACACATAAATCACAGAATCACAAAATACTGTGAGTTGGAAGGGACCCACAAGGATCATTGAGTCCAAACCTTAGGCCTGCCCAGAACAATCCCCAGGAGTCACACCATGTGCCTGACAGTCTTAACAGGGGAAAGGCACATCACTCCAGGGAGTGGGGGTGAAATGACAACTTTATTAAGATTGCTCCTGCCTTTTATAAAGCAGGTGCTGAACTTTCTGGAAGAAGGGGTGGAACTTGGGAGGAACATGTAAAATAGAACTATGTAGGGTAGAACATGGGATGGGCTTAAACATATAAGGGAATATAGGACATATAAGGAAACTACTGCATTGCAGCAGAAATTGACCAATGGGGAAACAGGATTTTAAGTAAATAGGGAATAAGACAAAAATAGGGAAAATACAATGAACTCTCAAAATAGGGAAACCCAATATTGCAATGATTATAAAACAGTACGGAAAATGTCAAATACGGGTTTCAGGGGCCTCGTCTTCATCAGCATCCTCCACTCTCAAATGATCTCTCCATCTTCAGAATTCTTCCTCAGACCCATCTCCCACATGTGCCTGAGAGTATCATCCAGATGCTTCTTGAACTCTGGCAGGCTTGATGCTGTGATCACTTCCCTGGGGAGCCTCTTCCAGCACCCAACCACCCTCTGGGTGAAGAACCTTTTTCTAATATCCAACCTAAACCTCCCCTGACACAACTTCAGGCCAATCCCTCGGGTCCTGTCACTGGTCACCACAGAGAACAGTGCCTGCCTCTCCTCCTCCCCTTGTGAGGAAGTTGTAACTGCAATGAGGTCTCCCCTCAGTCTCCTCTTCTCCAGGCTGAACAGACCAAGTGACCTCAGCTGCTCCTCATACAGCTTCCCCTCAAGGCCCTTCACCATCTTCATTGCCCTGCTTTGGATTTTCTGGTCTGCCCTGGGAGAAAACAAAACCTCCCTTCTGCCACTGGTCTGTTTTTTAAATTCTATACTGTTTTCCACCTAAATGACTGCTGTGAGTTCAAGGCAGTACACCTAATCCAAAACCAAACATTATTTTGTCTACTAATACATCTACTCACATGATTCCTCACAGAAGAAGGTTAGCTTGCTCCCACTGATCCTAGTTATTTTGTTTTGCTGATCCTTCCACCTATTAGCTGCTGAATATTCTGCCTGGTATTTTGATTGTCTAACACTGAATCAGGAAAGAAAGGGGGAAGCAGGATTAAGGGAAGAGGGGACAGATTTTCAGCTGCATCACTGTTTTCAAAGAGAGCAGCAAGTAACCCTCCTGACTTGGGTGCAGGGTGGCTTTTATGCCCACTGATTCAGAGTGTCCAGAACAGCTGAATTTTGAGATAAATTTGAAGGTGTTTCCGAATGACATGGCTTTCTACATGATATGCCCTTCTGTTATCCCAGGAGTGGGGAGAGCAGTGTTTCTGCGTTGGGGCTGCGATGTACCCTACATTAGACATTAGATGAGGGATAAGGCAGCTGGTGATGCCAGCACTGCACATGATGTGCTGCAGGAGTCACTGCCTGGAAGGGCCCAGTCCCAGCACAAGTTACATCCTGGTGGGTTACACTGGGAGCTCTTGTCTTCCTTGGACACAAGGAAGGTCTTTCTTTGTGAAGGCTTCTTCATGAAGGTCCTTCCTCCAGGGCTAAAATTTAAAGTAAACTCACGTATATGTAAATTGATCTGGCTGCTAAAGATGATGCAAAAATGAAAAATCAATGGCAGTGTTTGCTTCAGCCCTCTTCTTGAGCTTTTCCATCTTCTTTACTCCAAGGTGCTCTTCTGGCCCATGGCCAAAGAGGGTGGTGGCAGCTGGCCAGTAGGGCAGGCAGAGTGTCAAAAGCAGTGGATCCCCCCTGCACAGGTACAGTCTTACTATAACCACATAATTGTAAATACATATTGATGGATACATATCCTTTTCTGAGGGTATTCAATTACATTCATTTCTTCAGTCCATGAAACAACACAATGTGATGGATTACGTAGCCTGAAAGCAGGACACTGAAACCAAGTTCTCAGAAGAGAAATACTGAAAAACGGCATTCTAAAGATTATACAAAACAAAGGGTGTTGTTACTGTCAGACCTAGCCCCCTTGGCACATTTGATGTTTACTAGTGATAGAGTGACATTTAACACAGTACCAATAATGGAATATTAGCAGGCAGGAATTATTGGACACAAGAAAAACATGAACTAGACCTCCTCAGCATTTTAGAAATACATGATGCAGTGTGTCAGCTGGGTATTTTTATCCCCACGCCATCATGAAGTCTTCCTCCTCCTATGCATGATATCTCTAGAAGCAGCCCTCTATCTGTGAAAGACTTCACTGTCAGGTGAAGAACATGCAGAAAAAAACAGGCAGACCCTGAACAACACTCACTGCTCAGCTTCTTATTTGAAAATGCTTTTACATCTCTGACATTTGCATGCATTTCTACTCTGAACATGAATAAATGTAATGACAAGAACGAATGGTCAACATTCAAGCTACATATCCTTACAAGCATGGTGGTGACCAAAAAACGTTTCCCTGAGGAATCATTGTTCATGAGCTAAAATGAGGAGTCCAACAGAGTGTTTGATACAATACGACCTTGTCAAAGAGAACCCTAGCTGATTGTATGGAGGAACAAGCAGACAACTAACAAGAAAGCAAAACTGTGATCTGTATGGTTTTGATAGTGCAGTGTTATTCATTATCCTGACAGCTGTAGTTTAATATGCCTCTATTTCAATTCCATTAGCCTAACCGATGAATAGATGGCTCACAGCCTCAAAAAGCTAGACCCACTGCTCTCTTCAAACTCCTACCCATACAGATGGCATTTTTCACCCTCTTGTTTGTACAGGATTTGTTTTTGTGTACTGTTAAGTTAGCATCTGAGATCTTCAACATGAATCACAAACATGGAAGCAGTTAGCCTGTTAATTAACACCAGAGAAAGTCACTGTTCCCTTTGTGATTTAACTTCTTTCTTAATATGGTGAAACTAACCACTGCTCAAGCACTGACATGAATCCCACACCCAAAAAACTACAACACATGCAGTAGCGGAGAGGAGAAGGAGAAAGGAGACAAGGAGAAAAGCTTTGTAACAAAGGCCAGTTTTGAAGCAATTTATGATTTAGCTCACTGGTGGTATGCTTTGTCTTTGAAGTAGGTGCTTTCTGTATGCTCAGACTAACAGGCACCTGCCTCAGGCTTCTGCCTACGTGGATGTTCAGCTCTGTTACCGCCATGAAAAGATTTTCTCATTAGTTGGCTGATCCCCTGTTGGCTCAGGTTGTGACCACACAGCTGTCAGTGAGGGAGATGCAGATATTTCCTAAGAGCTTTTAGCAGTGCAATGCATTTTTGATCTACAGAACACTTAGGTTATTAGAGACAGTGATTAGCATTTTCAGGATATAAAACAGGGTTTCTTACATAAGTAATGCAGTAACTCAACAGCTACAACTCCTTAGCTCTACACCACCAGTTTTCCTTTGCCTTCCGTGTGTGTACCTGTGTTTTTTTCTTTTGTTCTGCACATAAACACACATTCAGATGCACACATGCACTGATATTTATCTTCCACTTCGAAACTGAGCCATATCAAAGCCTAAAGAACATCTTAGTAGTATGGCTATCCAGATCAGTGCACATTAGAACATTTTGTGGACTATTTTGAGCTCCCAGCATAGAAACACTCCTCCAGCGTGCTACTAGTATCATCTTTCCTAAGCAAAATGAGGATTTTATGAATTATATGCAGGTACCATATGCCACTAGAAGGTATTTCATAGTATGTGGCTTCACAATTAATAAACTCCTAGCATCATGTGGCTACGATATGCAACTGATCGCAGCACAGCAAAAATCAAATATTTCTGCAAAAGTGGACATTTTCCTCTCCTGTTGGGAATATGATTATGCCTTTTCAATATGCTAATCTGAGTCATACAAAGTTAATCTTGCCAAAGGCTTTTAACAAGCTTCTTTAGTCATTTAGAGATATGCCTTTCTATTTCTGCTAAGGTTATGCAAAAACAACCAACATAAGTTCATTAAAGCTTTTACTTGAAAGGTAATTATTGCAGGGGTTTTTTTAACTATTTGCTAAAACTGATAGAGCATTGCAAGTTTAATCTACTGCCTGAATAGAAGTTTGGGACAAAATCTTGCTTAACCTTATGCATCCACTAACTGTTCGTATCTGTATCTACCATTTTCTATCCCAAATCTGTCCACCCACATCATAATTTCCCCCTAAAAATCATACTGTTTTTATTTTCTTCTCATGTCCTCTATTGTGTGGATTCTCTCCTGACATTGAATGTTCCATTTTATCATTTTCTTTTTTCCTGCCTTTCTGTGGCTAGTTCTTCCTTTCCCCTTTCCCATTCCCTATTACGGATATATATATGTATTCTCTACATAGCACCAGAATTAGTTATGAAGTGGAAAAAGCAGGCATTCATACGAAAGGGAAGTGGGGAAGCAGAGAGAATCTGCTTTTATTGTGTCTTTCTGTTCCTCTTCCAATTTCTATTAAAAAAAATGGTGCCAGAAAAATTCCAACAGCAGATTACTCTATTGACAAAGAGGTTTGCCAGTCAGCCTGCACAATCATTTGCTAGTTGTCAAGATGGAAAACACATCTTCAGAGGATCTGAGTGAAGTGACCCAGCACTGAAGGAAGTCTGATCCTTCTCCTCCTTTGAAATCCACATAGGAGTTCATTAAAGTGTTTGCCATAATTTTTAATTTCTTTTTCTCCCATCCTCTGATTCTCTAGCCTTCACACTTGCCTTTTTCTCTGACCTCTGCTTTTCTCCTTTGATCACTATCCTCAAACCAATCTTTTTGAAGACTCTTTCATTTCTCAGTGCCTACTGAAGCAAATTCCCTTTACCCCTACTGCCTGCTGATGCTCACTTTCCCAGTTAGCTTGGGCTAAGGGGACTGTAGATATAAACCCCAGCGGGTGTCTCTATTGCAGCAACAAGAGTCTCTGTCAGAGAAATAGATTTCTTAATGGCTTCACTGGAAATGTGACTGGCATCTTTGCAGTAAGTTTTATGCTGGTTGTGTCTCCAGGAGGCACAAACAAGGCCACAGCCTTTTGTAAAACAAGTAATGAAGTTTGGGATCGGATACTTGGAGTTCAAAAGGGAGCCTTCTGCTATTATATACATAAACCATTCATCCCACTGGGGAAAGCATGAAGCTACTGCTAGGTTTTAAACACTACATTTAAAGTTGCTTTTTGGTTTCTCTTCTTTTCTCTGAATTTCAATTGGATGTGTATTACTGCAGAGAATATATCTATGGAGAAATCCCCACTGAAAACAAGCAGAACTATATGTCTCTTACCTGGCCTTACAAGAACAAGTGTTTTTAACTTTACCATGGTTTTATGTAGCACAGCAGGGATTACAAGATGGTTTTTCAATCAAAGTACTGCTGTGGAACAAGCTCTATTTCTGGAGTCCAAGTCAACTTTTCTAGATGTAACTACAAAGAGGGACAGAGGTCTCAAATTAAGCATATAGAGCACAGCTCAGACGGGCACTGTGGGAGCTGTGGGGGGAACTGGTGCAGCATCAGGAATGCTCTGAGCATGGGGCTGAAGCCCATGCTTTCCAGCATCAGCTATGACACGAATTTTTCTGTTTGGATTTAGGCAAGCAACCTGACCTTGCTGGCTCGCTATTCATGCTGCCCTTTTTCCCAAGCAATAATGAGAATCGGTTCTTTGTGAAGGACTTCGGAGACTTACAGTGCCCCATAGCTGCTATGGCCTGAATTCCTGGTTACCTCTAGGCACTTTTTCAATGCTTCAAGGTCACTTTATGCAGCCAATGATGTAAAGATCCTTTATCTAAGTAACAGCTGGTCCCTCCGTAAATGGGACACTCTGTTGTGTCCTTTACACCTGTTACTGGTAAAGTATCATCAAGAATTCATCTTTCTTCTAACTCAAGTGTCCCTCAGTTCTGTGTGTTGGTATAGGCCAATTACCAAATGTGGTCTCTTCCCAATGACATCTTTTCTGCGAGAAACACAGTAGCATAATTCAGCTTCAAAGTCAAAGCCTATTAAATTAAAAGGGCTCCAGCTCCCAATCACGCGATTGAAAACATTCAGCTCAGAGTGTCCATTTCCACCTCCTACTGTAAAAGCAGCATCATTTTTTTCACAGTGACTACATCTGCTGCCATGGTTACAGCTTCACACAGAGTAGGGTCACCTTCCCTTTTGAGAAAAATCAATGAAAGATTTCATTTACACTAGCTCTGTTATCCCCATACCAGTTACTTTTTAGACCAGTTTTTATTGCCTTAATTGTTCCAGTTTCCAAAAATGAAAAAGCAAATGGGGTGTCAACAAACAGTGGAATGGAGATGAGGGAAGCAGCTGCCAGGTTAATAAGTAGATAGATACAAGCACTGATTAATTAAACATCTTTGCACATTAATCTTTGAGCAATATTTCCTATTCTCTTCTTCCTATCCTTTGCACTTGTAAGCTTGCAGCTACCACGGAGCTTAGTATTTCTAAGAGGAGGAGTTGTCTTGATAATAGTGGAATTTTTTTTTGTAATAGTGGAAGTTTTTATGCTAAGACAGGTTTGAAAACCTATCACTGAAATTGACCTCTCATGTCCTTGATGGCTCTGTGCCTCCCACACTTAATTACAGAGAACAAATGTGCAATCCCAAAACATTTCTACCTTTTTCACTGAAACATGTTTTCCTAACAGACCAAGATTGCCCACAAAAGCAACCATAAACCCAGTTTTTTTAGAACTTCCCTCTGATTCAGAGGAAAGAAGAGGGCAAAGTGTGGAGGTGACTGAGTAGCCACCCATGCTGTAAATCACGTTTGAAAATGCTATTAAGCTGAGAAAGGCATTAGGAACTTCCAATGCCCCCTAGACTATATGAGCTTTCTTTCACCTAAGAAT
Organism: Pseudopipra pipra; assembly: GCF_036250125.1. NCBI lineage: Eukaryota > Metazoa > Chordata > Aves > Passeriformes > Pipridae > Pseudopipra > Pseudopipra pipra. Next base: position 37,685,141 of record NC_087551.1, on the reverse strand, counting down.
TCATTAATGAAATGGGATCCTTTCTCTACAGGTCTCAGGTGGGTTTATGTTACGCCAGTCCCACAAAATGATTTAGGACTTGATTGCAATAAACTTAGTGACTTTATTCCAAAGGTGACATTTCTGACTAAACCTGTGCATCATCAAGGCAGTCACCAATTGATGCACAAATGCTGCAGAGGAGGTTGCTACCCTGGGAAAGACTGCAAGGTGTTGGACATTTTGGAAAACCAGTCTATTTTTAAGCACATATCACATTGAAGACAGAGGGAAGCCAAGACCAAACAATTGCTGTTGGCTCACCTTCTGATCATCCAGCAGTGGCAGGAAAGGCAAAATGGTCCCACCAGATCCTTCCCCCAGTTCTGGATCCTATTTCTTTCCTTTCTGGCACCTTTGCTTCTCACAACATGAGTAATCAGGTAGGTCTCTGCTTAGGATTTCAAAATTTGATTTTAGCCATGCTGCTGAGCAGCACAGTTAGCTCAGTGAGGAAAATTCAGTCTGCAGGACACTTCAATTCATGACACCTCTGATGCAGCCAACAGCAAAATACTACCTGTGAAGGCTTTATAACATCTCTCCACTGACAGCTGCCAACCCATTCATCTTGGTTTAGCTGCCACATCTTCTTGAATGAAAAGAGTTGAGGGATAGCACTCTAACAGATTTAAAACACTAAAAAGTGGAAAAAACACTTAAAAAAACTTACAGTTTCTTAGTACTGTAACCTCAAGCCAGGGGCTTTCTCTCCACAAAATACTTTCACAATGGGGAATGAAGAAACAGGTTAAATTTCTAGCTGTTTTGTCACTGAAACTGAAAGGTGTGTTCCCTGAACTAAACTGGTATCTTCACGAGTCTTCTGTAGCTGAAGATGGCCTTACAGAGCACAATCTGGTCTAACTCTAGGTTGACATTGATATGAAAAAGAATATAGAATCAGATATTTTGATTTGTCTTCCCACAGAAGACAAACACTGGGTTTAGCACTGGTGCATCTTTAAAGAATGACATCAGGTATGAACCTATGCTTCTGCAAAGTCTTAATAATCCACTTGGAAGAATATCTTCTCATATCTAACAAGCTGAACTCCCAGCATGAGTTCAGAAGACAAATCTGACTTTAAAAATAAGTTGTTTCATCATGGCTTTTGCAGGTAGTAAGAGGCAATCAAGACTGGAAAATGTATTTAAGTTTCCTAATTGAAAACACTCCTCAGATATTACTTTACAGCTTAAAACTTCCATGCTTGCTTTGTCTCTGCCCAAGGTAACTGTGGTTTGAGAGTAAAGTCTTAGTTCTGACATTTTGCACTTTGAGAAAGAAATCCAGGACAGTACACACTTCTGTTACTGCCAAAGAGGAACCATTGACAAGATATAAATGCAGATAGGAATGGAGGTACTGGAATGAGCTGGGAGCATTGCACTCAAAAGCTAAAAAACAACCATGCATTTTTCCTCGTGTATTATAAACAGCACATGCCAGGAAAGTGTTGTCATTGCTAGTCACAGGTCACACACTGCCAAAGGAGTGTGACAATGAAAGGAAAGGTCCATCTGCAGAGCCAGGAGCTAACACAGACCACTGATAGCTTTTTTTAGGTAAATTACACACACACTAAGGATGCTCAGAGACCCAGACACATGGGCATCTGTTGACACTTGCAGTTTTTCTTCTGTGTCCTGTGTCATCATAGTCATGCACCAATTTATCATTTCCAAGTGAGACTGTTGCATCAGAGTTAGGCCTGGGGTTGCCCTGTGACAAGATCTGCTCAGCATGAGAGAGTACAGGAAATGCAGCCCTACTTCTCTGTAACGTTACTGCAAAATGATACAAACGTGGGCCTGAGCTTCTACAAGTGACTTTGAGGAGTTTAATCTTAGTTTAATTTGTTCTACTGAGAGGGTCACCGACAGGACACAATATTTCATATAGCTGTCTCTTCTTTGGTTTCATTTTTACGGTGTTTAAAGCCTCAAAAAACATGCGTTTCTTTGTCTGTGGTGTAGTTTTTCTGCCCTTGAATTCCAGAGAGCCTTTGTGATATCCAAGCACCTTTAAGTATTAATATGAAACTCACAATAACTGCTTCTTGTGCTCATGCAAACCAAAGAGAGTAGGAGAAGTGAAACTCAGATTCAGTGGTTTGATATCATAAGGCTCTGATTTACCTCCCAGTTACCACTAACAGAAAACTGAAGTTGCTGGGAATGAAAAGCCCGTAGATCTTGACAGCATATACACAGTGCTGTTTATACACAACAGCCTCATAATAGCTGACCTTGAGGAACTCTGCTGGGCCTGTAGCTTTGCTTCTCTCCTAATGCTTCCTGTAAACAACAGCAGCCAACAAAATCAGTGCAAAGAGAGGGAGGAGGAGAGGTACAACTTCATTTAAAAAACAAATCCATAGATAGTCAAGACAATTTAATCTGTTAAATAATTGCGTTTAACACTGAAGGGCATTGCCTACACTCATCTCCCACTGACTTCTGTGGTGAGCAAGCACTGCTGATATCAACCAACTGACCTGTAAGATCTATTCTCCTCTAACTCAGCAAACTCAACTGTAACAATTGTCATTCAGCTCATGTTAAATAGAGTTTCTTATTTATTTTTGGTACAGATTTCAGGGTTTTCTGAGCGACATGTCTGGCAAATCAGCAGCTAAAACACAGCTTCTGTATATCATCAACAAAGGAGCTACACTATGAGCAGCTAGCCCATTTTCAGAAAGATAGCCTGAGGCAGAAGACAGCTCTTTCTGTGAGTATCAGATTCCTGCCAGATTCTTTAAGCTTCCCCTGCTTTCACCTCCTGTCCAGCTCTCTGCCACAGACCTGCTGCCAAAGATAGGACCTTTCTTGCCATGTGCCTTCTGCCCTCCCATAGAGCTATGGCTCTGATGCTTCATAATTCACTGCTAACAGTGGCCTTGCCCAGGCCAAAACCTTTTTTACAGCTACAGATTTTGCTCTCTCATTTGATTTTCCCTGACTGTTGCTTCATGTAAGTGCTTGCAACACATTGTTTTAAGCTACACTTATTTTTCTGCTTAACTACGTTTCTGCTTATCCACCCTGCATGTGCTGAAGCACTGCTTATAATATTGCCAACAAGGCATTCCACAATGGATTTATAGCTTTGAACACAAAATGGTATTTTATTACCCAAGGTCAGTCTGAACAGAGTCTATGGGAATCTGTCTTTTCCGTTTGGAACTATGACTCCATGTGCCAAAATTTCCTTCTGCTAGATTTCTTGAATAATGAAATGAGTATGCCAATACTGTTCCTTTCCATAGGAAATGTCATGGTTTGTAATGTCCACAGTCAAATACTTAGGATCAACAATAACCAGGATGGGCACAATGCAAAAACAAGCCAAAAAGTTCATCTCCAAAGCACTTCGATTTGTTCTTTTATTAATAATTTTCCAAATCTTGCTGCTGTTAGGGTGCAGTATAATACCAAGAGCCAAGTGTGAGTGTGACTGTAAGGAAATCTGACAGAGGATGAAGTCTAAGACAACAAGTTGGGAAGGCACTCAACTCCTGTGCTCTGTTTTCACAAAATTAGGGGAATGTCTGTCTTCAAGACAGACAAATCTAGCTTTTATCTGTTCAGCATTTTAAAAGTTTGAACTTCTGATAATTACTTGTTTTGTGCTGCACTAGGGAAAAAGATAGCCACTATGTCTACCAGTGCCCCCTGAAACTAAGTCATTAGCTATTAAAAAGAAATGTCCAGCATTGCTATTACTGCTAAAAACTGTATTTGAAAAGGATTCTTCTGTTAATCAGTAGTTGATCAAGGCATGGAAAAATGTCTGATAAATCATCATGGCTTGTGATTTTAATGTTTGCTAGGATAGAAGGAGTAAAAACATATTATAGAATATTTAATCCATTTTGCAGTCATAACATTGTTGCTCATTCTAGCAACAGCCACTGAAAGGCAGTGACCTGGGAAATTTATAGTTAGCATTCTGTGACCTTTATTTCAACAGCTTTTAAAAATGAAGATTAAAAAAATAATTAGACACTGGAATTAAATGTAACTTTCAAATGTTCTTGAATCCTAAAATAGCTACTAAGGAAAGCGGCGTTGAAGTTTGGGATTGCAAGTTATTTAATGAAAGACAATTACTTTTTGCATCAGAAAAATCTACCCCCTGTGGTTTTCTGAGCAAGATTTGCTTTCTTCTCCTTCCTTGTTAGCAGCAGTAAATATATCTTATTGCTTGGTAAGAAAAGTGGTTGAAATTTTTGTTGAAGGGGGTGTCTTTTCAAGAGTAGGAGGGTTCACAGAGCACTAAACTACAGAAAAACATTCCTTCTGCTGTCACAGACGTTCCTATGGGGCCTGTGTTCAGCTTGGTTACTTGTATGAGATATAGTACTTTCCTGCTGTAGAGAAATACAAGTATAATTTGGAGTGATCAGGCAGTACAATGATGGAGAAGCCATATGGAGATACCCACTGTTTCAGGATGCAAAGTAGATTCCACTGGAGAAGCTTTATGTTGGGGTCCCTTTTGCCTTGTATCTCATGCAGTTAGTTTTCCCAGAATGCTAAACACATGCAAATCCCTGCAATCTTGATTTGGCAGCATTTTGCATCTCCTTTTCACTGGTTGCCAACAAACTGATAAAAACAAGTTGAAAACTGTTTTACATTCAGAACACTACCACAAGTATGAAGGAACAAACAGCACTGGACTTGAAAGATACTCAGGAACAATAGACAGTGCTTCACTCCTTGTGGGGAAATCAAAATCATCTTTTTCAAGATAATGATATGATCCTAAGGAAAGCTATTTCAGTTAGAATGAGGGTTTCAGGAGTAATATTCTCCATAGTTTCCCCCCATCTCCTGTGCTACTTTTATAGTAGCACTAACTATTGAAGCCCATAATACTTCAGCAGCTGCTCACTTTGAAATGACAAAAACCCCTACAGACTTAGGATGGCATAAACACGTTTAAAGACTTTTTATTTATAGAAAAGATTGAAAGACCTCTGTTTGTCTCATTCTTCCCAAGTAGTGCTAGCCAAAAATATTTCAATGCAATGTTTTTCAGTCAGAGAACACTATTCCAAGGAAATTATACCATTTAGTGGAATTGCATTCTTTAGTGTCGAGCCCACAGCAGAAACTAGCAATGATCATGATACACACACAGAGTACAGTCCAGACAACAGCTTGCCTCAAACTGTCAGCCACCTGACATAATCGTAAAACTCTGGGCCAGGTCATGCATCTGCATAAAGCATTATTGCATGTGACAGCTTGGATACTAGGTGATTAGCTGCCAGGGAGCCAAATGTCCAGGTGAAGTTCATAGGATTCTGAGGAAGGAAGGAGAGAAAGTTATATGATTGAGTCATTATTTTAAAGAGCCAAAAGGGGGAAGATTCAAGTACACATTCAGACACCCGTATTTGGACATATAAAATTTAATGCTTGGGTGTATGATAAATGTATAGGTTTTCATTGTAGTCAGTGGAGATCTAAGCCTCCATACTTTTTCACCCATGTAGGTGCCTATTGACACCCGAGATGCTCTAGGGTATTCAAGACATCCACAGGTATAATAAATTTATATAGGACCTATATATCATATAGGTATTATAAGTTTGATATAGGACCTACAGAAGACCTGTACCCTTGTGAAGCAGCAACTTAAGGCCATGCACTTGTGATGAGCATCACAATCAAGAGTTTTCAGTCAATACAGGCAATGGAATCCTCAGAGTTTGGCATTTAATCAAACATACATATCTGCTTCAAGACGAGATGAACAACTCTAGAGTTGTTGTTGTTTGTTTGGGTTTTTTTAGGAAGGACATTGTAGCAACAAAGCGAGTCAATACTTCTGTTTAATCTTGCCACTTTACAAGAATATTGTTAAGATGGTCAATATTTGAGCCTCCATATGGGAACTAAGTGACACCAGAGCTTTGCAGGCTCTAGCTGTCAGCCCACTTGGGCAACAAAGGATTGAGTAAAATCACTGTCTGTACCACACAGGTTTGACTGAAGAACAGTGTAACATCACTCAGTTCAGGGGGGGCAACACACTGTTTCTATCTATCTAGCAGATCTGTCAGAAAAATATTTCTGTTATTTTCAGGACTTCTAGACATGCAGTGGACTGAAGCATCACTATGAACTCACCTGGAAGCCCCAAAGATGGGAGATTTCACTTGCATGGTCATATTTTTTTCAAGGCCATTTACAGTAGTGATGAGATGACTGACCTACAAAGGCATTTGTAGGCTAGGTTAAAAACAAAGTCAAAACCTCACTAAGTACTAGCGCAGAGTTTTACAGGAGTGTGAAAATTCTGTAAAAGGTTCCATGTTTACACAGCAAAATGAAGTACAGTCCGTGGAGCATGAGGTAAAAAGTTTACTCTGCCATTATGAATTATTAATTTTAACTGGGACAGAAAGTGACACAGTGGAAAAGGGGAAGCAGGAGAACCATGTGCCTCTCTGAGTGGGAAGGGAATAGAAAGAAGAATTTGCAGCAGCGATATTGCTTCCTGGCCTCTCCATCATACTGGTATTTTCTCTTCCCTCAGCATACTTTTCAGATCTTTGGTATAAATTCTTCAGTATAAGAAAATAATAACAATCTGTATGCTTCATTTTAAACAAATCAGATTTGGGAAAGTATCACTGGAAAAGATATAAGGCAGTAAGTCGCATTATGACTTGACCAAAATTTTAGCCACATTTCAGAACTCTGGACTGAAAATACAACCTGCTAGGGAAAACTGATCAGGTTTTAAAATTAAAGCATGTTCCTCTCTTCTTTAGAAGGAAAAAATGCAGTGAGGAGATAATTCTCCCCTATTATCTAAACTGGTATGTACAAGAGCCAGTGGAGACCATTTCAAAAAGTTTATAAAGACAACTTCAGAAGGATTGGAAAAGAACAAGGATAAGCCAGAAGATATAGGAAAACTATTTCTAGGCAATACAAACTTACAGTTTACTAAAGCAAATGTTTGTGAAAAGAATAGCAGCTCTGACTGACTGACTCCAAGAAAGACAATTCTGTTATAACACAGAAAGTCCAGCAGATCACAGTTACATCTTTGCTCTTAGGTGCTAAATGGCTCCAGAATCAAGGGAAAAGTGTCACAAACAGTAGGAAATGGATTGACATGGTGAAAATGACTTGCTATGTTCTTCAGACTTGTACTATTCTGAAATGGGTGGAGTTCCTAATTTGATGGCATATTTACTTATGAAAAAAGAAAATAATTGCCTTAACAGGGAAGATCTGACAGTAAGAGGTAGGATGTTAACCTGCAAGTAGTAGGATGCTGTAGCGTAAAACATCTCTTGAACCTCTACTTGCAATTAAAAATCTCTCAGCTCTATGTCTTCCAATTGAGTTCACATATAATACAAATAGAACAACTTCAGCTTCCCAGGAGGAACTATCAGTCTGACATATCATAATTCAGCATGTGTCTACTGTCAACACCTGAGGCAATGCCAGACACAGTCACCTTAGCAGATTGGCAAAGAACAACCAGGAGTGCAGCTTTCTGGTTTGGGGAAAGACTAGTAATGGTGGGCTACAGCATAATTAAAACCAAAACCAGCAAGCAACAAATAAAATTTTGAAAAAATCATCCCTTGTCTGTACATGTTACATTAGACTGTCCTTGATGGCAAGTCTTTTTTCCCATGAAAATAACTCAATTCTCCTTTCTCCAGCCACAGCAGAATCCTGCTTCCATCTGCACAGAGCGCTCTAAACCCAGATACGACGCTTGGACAGTTTGTACCCTTGTGAGATCTGCTGCATATTATACAAATTAAGCACTGTCCTTGGTACTCTGGAACAGGATGAACCTCTTCTTCTATCTTGTTTCCTTTGCAGAGAAAGAACTAAGAATATAATTGTCACCCCTAGGAAGGTGAAATGGTTTAAGAGATGAGTTTCTGCAAAATGTAGCAAAGCCTGAAGAAAACTAAATCAGTAAGCACTCATGCAAGCTCACCATAAAACAAACAAACAACCAAACAATAACAAAAAACACCACAAAACTAATGACACAACAGGAACACAAACACAAACAAGTCAAATTCCAGCAATAAAAATACAATAGTCATGTTTGGCTTGATAACCCAATGGCTCCCTCTACAGGGTGACATACCTTATTTGGATATAAAATGATTTTGCTATGTAACTGATGTACATCTCAAGCTGTTTCCAAGGGAAGCTGATATATTCTTAGGATCAGTGAATTTACTAAGTTCAGATGTAACTGTTTGCTATGTGCAAAATAAATGTATGGATATATTAGATTTAAAGTACTTGCTGTCTCACTTGAACATGATTCTCTCAAAAATTTCTGTATGTACCAATTCAGTTCCTTTCCCCAATGCTAAATCAATGATATCTTCACAAACTTCCTTGCAATAAGGTAAAGATCTCAAATATATTGTGTTTTCTTCTTTACTTATCAGAGTCCACATATCTGGGCCTTCTGTTAGAAAAGAACACAATCTTTGTAAAAGAATGTTAGAACTAGTTTAAAAAATACCTAGGAAAAAATAAGAACATGGAAGGGCCTTCACTGAGAAAAAGCAATGCCTTGTTAGTCTAAAAGTTCTATTTCAAAGAACAATAAATGCCTAGATAAAGAAAGGAAGACATGGTTACCCAATTTTCCGATATTTGACATTTTCGCTATAATTTCTGTTGCTGTTCATTATCTTTTAGAGAAACACATCATCATTTATATGCCTCTTTTGTAGTGTTTCAAGGACTGGTTATTAGGATCTGATGTTCAAAAGCTAAGGCTTGGGACATGCTGTTCCTGGGAAACATTCTGTCCACTTTAGGTAGCAACATGTCCATTTCTAATCACTAATTTCTCAGTCACCTTGGAAATTGGGAGCATATGATCTTCCAGATTCCTTTTAGAAGCTGAGTGGTTTTTACAATAATACCCTCATCTGGATGTATAAAATGTAGTTAGAGAAAACTCAGAGTAAATATGATTATTATCCTATCACACATTATTGCAGCAATAGGTACCAATAAGCTATTTCAATACAACTGTTCAAGCAAATGCTCCCCACTGTCAGTACATTTCATAACAATTGTCTGGAAAGCATACACACTATTAACTTCAATAGGAGTAGCTTCAGGGCAGGAGACAGAACGCTATATCCTAAGCTTTTACTTAAATATGTCTGAAATTCATGAGTTGGACTATTTTGTGTAGCCATAAATAGCTATGCTACTTGAAATATTTATATACTGAACATCTCTAGATGCTGTTATATACTCTTTAACATCCTAAGTATGTACTAGTCATATGGCTACCATTAGCTCCTCACACCAGAAGAAACATCAGGCATTGTTCCAATGCTTTTGAAAAGAGAAGGATGTCTTTCTACGTGTTTTTTTTTTCCCCTATCCTGTCCTACGAGTCCCTTATTTTTAGAAGCTGTCAGGCAACTAAGAAACTGTGATTTGTAAAGTTTCATTTTCTGATGGGTTCAAATAAACACTTATTTTACAACTATCTCTACAAAGCTGCAAGTCACGAATAATAGGAGCCATCATGTGACTGGTATTGTGTGATGTACATAGATGCTGTACTAACACTATCTACCCAAAAGATCTTTTAAGGTCAGTGCTGAAAGGGTTCAAAAGTGGACAAAAATCCTCTTCTGTATTTTACCTCTAGGAGGATAATTGGAATTCATGTTCAGTAGCCCACAAGCGCACTTTAAGCTTTCTTCAGACCCAGCTGGTAGACATATTACTGAAAGGGTGGCAAAATAAATGTATATTTGGCATAAGGTAAGAAAATCTTGCCCGATTGTGTAAGTGCCCCTTTGTAAAGGCTTCAGCATGCCTTAGAAAAGAGCAATTGCAGATGGAATTTGCACTGACACTGTTCTAGATATCAGCCATGGCCCATTCCATGTGCTCGATACTCTCCTCACACCAGCACAGCAAATCAAATGAAAGGCACGGTGTATTGAGGGCATATTGTTGCAAGTCAGTTAGATAAACCATAAAGACAATGGGATGCGTGAAGCTGAAGAGTATTTTCTCAATAATGTCTCAGATAATCCATTGCAGAAACAAAATCCCATTTTAGCTACACCTGGAAGCTCATTAAAATAACAGAAATTCAGTTAATATAAATAAATAAGAGGGTGGCAGCAAGCCTATTAAATAAATTTTAATAGTTCTACACTGTATCCTGGCCTCAGTCTCAATGATTTATCTGTGAAGATAGACTGGTGAAAATTAGCAAGGCTAATCGATATACATACACTTTAGTCTCCCTCAGAGCAGACCTCAGGCTCTTTTGAGAAGTAACAGATGGAATTTTATCTTCACTTGGAGAAAGTTTCAGCAAGGCAAAAAATTGATTTAGAAGCACTTTAATATGCTGCTCCAGAATCATGTCTACACAATCTATATAACCAGCCAATCTGGCTGGATGCTCCAGAATGTGCAAAGACGAAAACTCCTCAAATTATCACTGTGACATCTGCGATTTCCTATTAGTTACAGATATCTATTTCCCAAAATATTTCAAAGACAGAAGTATACGCAATATCGACAAAATATAATAGACATGAAACAGTGAATCTTCCCATATGCAAGGGAAATGTGCAATGAGAACACGTTTTTAGGAGACCAGGCCCATTCATCTATCCGCAGGCACCGGGCTGAGCAAGCCACAAGAGGGAGCGCAAACACTGTTGGAAAATGTAAAGAAACTGGAGGAAAAAGGGACAGGGACAGGCAGCGTTTGATGCCAAGTCTGTTGCTAAAAACGGGCATTCTAATTTGTACTAAAAATCTATTTAATTTCCTCGTTAGCTTTAATGCATGACAAGTTTTTCTTCAATACTAATCTGATAAAAACAGAGCGAGAAAAAAGAATTCATAATATTCAACTTGAGCTGGATAAATGGAATGCAGAGACAGGTCAGAGCAGCAGGCAAAGCAGCCTTGGGCGTCAGGCAAGTGGAACTAAAAGACTGCAGCACTTGCCTGCGGCAGAAAAAAAGGGAGATAAGCTGCGGCACTTCTCCCTTCTGTTTTTCATCCTGCTTTTGCTGCCATTGAGGGAGGGATGGAAGCACACGCAACCACCAGTCCAACTCAAAAGGGGCAGCTACTGCCACTCTTTAATAGCAGCAGGAACAGGCATCCCCACCCTCTGGGACTCCCCCAGCCTCACCTCCCCTTCTCCTCCTTTCCTTCATGAGAGACAAAAAATAATGCTCCTTAACTGTGGTGAAATAGATTGACAAAATAAATACCTGATAACAGACAGTTTCAAACTGAGATGTTTATATGTGGGTCAAATACGAGTTTGTAAAATCCTCCAACCTCATAGCCAGATTTTTCTCTTCTCTTACCTCCGGATGTTAGACAGTCAAATTTCGTTCTTGAGCTGAAGGTTGTTTATATAAGCCAAGGATAAGTGTGTTCTTAAAGGCTGTTCTTTCTGGGTGGTTTAGCACAGTATAGTTGTTTCATATCTATTTCACTTAGCTGTTGCAGTATTCCAGCAGGAAACAGCAGCAGGAGACTGATGTTATGCAAGGGACAGGAGCAAAAAGGATATGCTTGTGAATACTGATCTTCTGACTGATATAACCATTGTGATAAAAAATAATGTCTTAGTAGTACAAGACTCAACTCTTCTGCATGAAGTTAGATACATTCTGCATCAATCTAGTTTCTTCTGGGAGCTGAAAAAGAAGAAAGGTCACAAGGCTGTAGGACAGATCTGTACCACACATCCCACAGTTTCCTGCCTCCATGGGATCCAGGGCAGCAGCAGCAGAAGCCCCAGCACTGGAAGATGGGTGGGCACAGCTTCACGATTCGTGTCTGTCTCAAAACACAGGGGGGATCCCTTCCCCAGCGTGGAAGTGGTGCTGAAATGTCTCCCAACAGAGTCCTGACATAATGGAAGGCAACAAGTCAACTGAGACTCCTGCATTTACAGGTTACAAATGGCATTCTAACTAAATCATCCTATGTATTTTTCCAGTAATGGATGAAATCAATGAAACATCATTAAGAGAAATTAATTGGCTCTGAGGCTATCATGGTACTCACCACACCTGTCATTTCCCTTTGCATGCAGGATCATGAAAGTTCTCACCAACTAGTCTATTTAATATCTTCATAAGTTACGTACCCTGCTCATCTCTTCCTATCCTTTTGCCCTTCACATTTTCTCCTTCTCCTCTTTCTTAGTCTGCATTTCTGTTACTTTATGAACAGCTAATTGTCCAAATGATAATGCTAACCATCTTCCATTCCCTGTAATGGGAGAGAAAGGTCTAGCATAAATCTCTGCATCTCCACTGTAATAAACGATTCAGCTGTGACAACTTCAGCATGGACCAAAGATAGACTTGAAATTTTTAAAAAACAAAACTGTGAATAACCTGGTGCTACTCAAAGACTGACTGTTACAATACTTACATTCTGTAAGGTGGGAATTTTGCAGTAAACACATAAAATAGTTGTGCTTGAAAGATGAGCAAATAGGTCTGCAGCATTCTAACTTCACACAGCCACACTTACAGGCCATAAGAACAAGGTATTTCAAATAGTTCACAAAAGTTATAATTTTAGGCCACTAATTCACACAGATTAGCCAAGATAACAAATTTATTACAACTTTTAGTGTTTAGTTTTCATATATTGTTACATAATTGTTAGTGTGATAAATATTGTAGTGGTAAATATTTTGCGCATCAATTATTACAAAAAATCATACACTGTTTTTGATAATGATTCCAATTTTACCTTAATAAATCTGAACAGTGGATAGTTTCTCTTTACAAACCTTATACTTGTTTTTTTTCAAAGGTCAGCTGAAATACAGAAATACTATTGTTTTCTCAGGACCTAGTGCTACCCTTCCTGCTGTATCCAACAAGCAATGATACCAAACCATCTTCCACTTCGTGGGAAAAAAAAAAAATTTCACTGAGAACAAAATGATGGAAATAAGGTTCATTTAATCACTCACTGAAGGTTCAATATACAGAAAACACTAAAATAGCAGAAGTTTTGTTACAAGGATGGAACCATGGAATGGTAATGTACATATTTACTGTTTGTAAATATAAATATGCATAGATATGCAGTGATCACTGGCTGAAAATATAGTTATTGACATTGTAATGAACATGTTTTAGTAAGGGCGGATCTTTGACATGGTAAAAACATTTGTCTATGCATTTGTAGCAAAAAAAAATTATGAATATGAAAGAAACAAAGACAAGCATTTATCATCTGTTTTCTCTCAGATTATATTATTTAATCTAGAAACCAGAGTGGATTCCAAATGCACTTTTAAATATGACACAGAGCCAGTTTACCAGTGCCAAAGCTCTAGAGGGGTGCACATACAACAAATTTGCCCCTTCAAAAGCACAGGCACACGCATGACAAGTCAGTCACTTGTTCTGAGTTGTGGTCACTCCCTGCCCTCAGGAACTAGCTGAATGCATCTAGATTTTGAAGTTTTATTCTTGACTGTAGGACCAGTGGCTACAGTGCCAACAGTTATTCAGAATGTTCCCTTTATAACCCTCAGAAGATTTGCCTCCAGGGGATGCAAGCAGTTTCTTAATTGCTTTTTTTCCTCAGCTTTCACAGAGGTGGAAAAGCTGCATGTTGCAGATCCGCACTGCCCATTTAGCAGGGTGAGGCAGAGAAATTACACAGTTGCAGCAGATGTGGTAAAGACCTCACTGCCATAATTCAAAATTAGTTCTCCAATACTGACAGGAAACCATTTTTGGGGCACAATCCTATTGTCATTTTGTACCAGGAACACTTAGAAAGGTGAGGGTAGAAAAAAAAAAATCTATCTGTTCTGTTCACTGAGCTCCAAGCAAGACAATCATTACTCACACTGCAACTTAGGCAAAAGTCACCCTGCTCTCCCCTAACCATTACTTGTGCTGAACCATTACAGGTTCAGAATTAATACCGGATGATGCTCATGGTCCATGTGAAAAGTGGATGCAAGATAAAAATCCATAAAGTGCAAATTGTAACAAAAAAACCTTCAATTTTCCCTTCTCACTGACCTTTCTTCATTAGTGCTTTAATTTGCATGATCTTCTTCACTGTGTAACCCAGGGACTACCAGGTAGCACCAAAAGAATGGCTTGTTCTCTACAGATGGACAGCTTTCTGGAAGCTTCTGGTTTACCCATAATTCCACTCATTCCCACCCCCCAATCTGCAAAGCACCAATTCAGGCCAACTAAAGTGCAGTCAACTTCACACCTTCTTTATTCTTCCTTGATAACTCTATGCACTGGCAGTTCAGGGATCAGTGGGATAACTGAAGCTCAAAGGAACCTCAGGAAATTTCTTGTCTGACTTGTTCCACTGCTTGGCTGTCCTTGGGGTGAAAAGGCTTTTTCTTACATCCCATCCAGTTCTCTCAGTTCAAATTCGTTGTCTGTGATCTTTCCACTGTAAGTCACCCTGGAGAACCTGGCTCCATCTTATTGAAAAACTCCCCATCTCTATTGGAAGGCTGCTGTTGGGTTCCCCTGAAGATGTTTCACCTCCAGACTGGTCAAGTGCAACTCCCTCAGCCTCGCCTCAGAGGCCAAGTACTACAATCCTTCGACAATCTTGGTAGGTGGTTCCACTGAATCCACCCGTTTACAGATGCCTTTCTTGTACTGGGGTCCCAAAACTGGATGCAGTATCTAGATGTGGTCTTAAGAGGGCTGAGTTGAGGTCATAATCACTTCAGACTACTGACTCCAGTCCTGTCAGTACAGCCTGGGATGCTGGTACCCTTCTTTGCTACCAGGGTGCACTGCAGGCTTATACTCTACTCATTAAGCAACAGGACTCCACATCCTTTTCCCACAGAGCTTCACCCCAAGCAGCCAGGGCCTGACCTGCTGTGCTGCAGCATCATTCTTCCTTTCCAAGTGCAGGACTTTGCAGTTGTCCTTGCTGAATTTTATAACATTACTGTCAGAGCATTTCTCCAGCCTGACTAAGTTCTGAAAGGCAATCCTACAATATGCTTTAAGAAAATTCAGAGTAAAGACATCCATCAACAATTTTGGAAGAGATTTCAGTTCTGTGACCAAAAATGAACTGCTTGCAGAGCTTCAGATGCAGAACCCCTTCAGTATTTCACAGCTTCAGAATGCAGTTTCCTTTGGCAGCCCACAGACACTGCTACTGAAACCGGTCTCCAATGTAAATAGTCTAGCGGCTGAAATCCACCTCATTCTCGTGTCTTTTCAGTTCATCCCTATAGTGGCTTTACTTGGATGACATTTAGTTTTGTCTCATTGTGTTTACTGCTGTCATCTACTTGCTGAGTGTCATCACTGGTGATAATAAAAATGATAGAGGAAGAGCTGAAAGTCACTTTCTTCTTTGGCCTGTCCCCTGCTTTCTGAGACATAACTATTGGTCGTATTGGTTTGTCATTCCCTGTTGCTGGTGTTTCTTTCATGGTCCTCTGGAATCTCATCAGGCGAAAGCACAGGAGTTGCAAAAGGCATCGGCGAAACTGCAAGAGAGAATAAATAGAATGAAGTTACAACTCCATCAGCATTCACTATCATGTACGATCCAGTGAAGGGCACAATACAGTAAATGACTCAAAATAACAGATTTCTGCATATTTTCCACCTTGTTCTCAGTTAGTTGCAGTGCTGTAACAAACATGGTGGCTTTTTAGCAGCTACTTTTTTCTCTACACCAGAGCTGAATAGGATCACCAAGCCAGTAGAGGGCACTGAAATGCAATTTAATATTTTACCAGCCACAGAATCTACAATCCACAATCTGCAAAGGACACGAGAACTAGGCTTGAAAATGTGCTACTGGTATTGTTCCCACATTCAAAAATCACACATTTTATCTAGCAGGGAAAGAATAATCTCTGAAACACTTCCCAGGAGGATGCAGAGGGAAGGAACAAGGGGAGGAAGGGGATACAAAGTGATGTTTTCTACCTTTACCTTAAAATAACTCCAGGGTCTGGAATTGCATCAAAAGCATTGAATGTCACAGATGTAAAATCAAATTTCAATGGTCAGTAACACAGAAGTAAAATGCATCCATTGAATACGGAAGGAACAGAAGCAGACTAGAAGCTACCGGTGGTACAGGAAGTCTGTTCTACCTTGTGACGAAATAACGCAAGGCATTCAGTGAAAGCTCACGCGGATATATAGAATGATAATTCCAGTAGTAGAGCTGTTTTAATTGTCCAGTTATGGTCTCCCCTTCAACAAAACTAAGATCCAGGTATAGAGGTTAAAGGATGCACTCATTCAGTAGATCCATATCTGCACACTTTTAAAGCTCAAATATGATCCTTTGAGGAAATTCTCTAATTTTACAAGAAATAAGTGGGCAACCTCTTCTTTTAATAACCCATAACAACACTTGCCTGGAACATAGAAAGAGGACTTCATACAACCAACCAAAACACCAAACAAACCCAAAACAACAACAACAAAAAAACCCACAAGTAAAAAACAGCGGGGAGTGCCGGAAAACAACCGGAAAACAACCCATCTTTTTTCTGAAAAGGGAGTAGGATATCTTTTTTCAACAGCCTTCCATTTAGCTGTGTTAAGGATTATTCTGTATTATCCTGCATGGCCAGTGACTCTGCTTGCCCAGCTATTATGCAAGAAGCTCTCCAACATGCCAGTTTGGAATAAGGTTTAGTTATAGAAAATTAATCCTACTCTGACACGGGGGAGGCCATAGGTCCCATTGGGAAGGGGACCTAGCCAATTACAAGATGACAGAGAGAGCTGAACTGGCGCATGAAAATGGTCGTGTGGAGGCCTTGAAGACCTCAGAGAAAGTGTTCTACCTCTGAGTACCAATGAAGTGAGAGAGCGTAAGCATTTTAGAACAGGTCAGATAAAGGAAGGATATTACAGAGAACTGGGTTTAGTTATTTAATTATTTTGCCCTTCTGAGGGCAAAATAACACAAAAAAATAAGCAAAAAATATCATCATTTTGGTCCTAATCTGGAATTAGAGGCGAGTGAGAAACACTTCACAACACATCTCCAACAAGCGTGTTCAGATGATTGATTCTTATCCTGGCTATGTCTTTACTGGCATTGTGCCTGGTACCAGTTTGATTTGCTTCTGGGTATCAGAACCTACAAACTGTTTTTCAGATAAACTAGATTCTGACATCTAGGTACAGAATCAGTGTATTAAAGAAAACACCATGTTGAAAAACAGTCTTTTTGAACACGACTGTTGTGAGCTCTCCATATCCAGGCCAGCTCTGGTATTGTGCAGCTGTGTAACCATGGATCAGCCTGCTGTGAAATGATCTGTTGGGGAAGAACTGAAAGATACCACATCGAGGGCCTCCTGCCTTTACTCAGAAAAGCATTTAAACTCACTCTTAACCTGGTCCTGACCTGAGCTGCATGGCAGCTTTTGCTTGGCTGCCCACCTAGCTGATTGGACCCACTGACTTTGCTGCCTCATCCCTACAGACTGCTGGCTGGCCCAGACTGCTGGCTGGCAAACGCAAACCAATGTAGGAAATCACAGAAAATTCTCATCTCTATAATGAACTAACAGATAAGGAAAACTCAGGAAAATCCTTCTAGCAATAATTCATGAGTTTTTACCCTTTGCCAAGTGATACCAAACTCCAGGTATCTTTAACTCTATGGTCTCAGAAGTTTACAATGTGCATGTTACACTAGTTAGTGTTAGTATTAATACACCAAGTTATTGTTGAAACACTGACTAAGTTAGTGTTCTTGGTTATGGTGAAGTATGTTAATGTCTAAATAAATTCACCGACACCACTTAGCTGCAATCAGTGGTTATCTTCACAGTTACAATGATTTACAGAACAATGTATGGTTTTCTAGTTTCCATCTATTTGGCATGCCTCTAATAACTCCAAATACATGCTCTCTTTACTCTGTAAAGCACTGAAATGAGCTAGTTACCATTAACTCAGCAGTCTACTTTTTGTAATGAAGACTACAGAAGCAGAAAAAAATAAAAACTTTCTTCACATAGATAAGTATGTCTTCTTAACGTAATTTGTCTCCAAAAAACATTTAACTGCCATCCACATGAGATTCTGGCTTTGAGTGCTGTGAAGGTCTGGTGTAGTATTTGAAATACTATGCTGAGTTGTTCAGTCCTTGTGTTGCCACAATGTAAAAGTCAGAGGCAAGTTTTTTTCTTCCTAAAAACACAGACAACAGATATTCTGAATTTTCTCTGATGGAGTTCTGTTGTGGTATGGGAGCAATTCATATGAGCTCTTCCAGTTGTAATCCATTTCATGGGTAAACTGTCAAAACTAGACACTTAAATTCTGACACTCTTTCCCATCTCTTCCGTGGGAGTTTAATGTCTCAATTCACATATGAGCAAACCCAATTTCTAATCCGGTGGTACTTTAAGCATCATCAGGTATTTTAATTCTACTAGACTGTCACCTTTTATCCTAGCTGTTCAACTTTTTGAAAAATTTAAGCTTTTCAGATTAAAGTATATTAGATCTAAGCTCCACAACTATGATATTGGCTACTAATCATTCAAAAAAGAAAATCTTTAATTTACCTACCTTTCTACTCATGAAGATATAGATGACTGGATTATAAGCAGTGCTTGACTTGGCAAAGAAAGATGGGATGATAGCTACAGTTGGAGTTACAAGGTTGCTATATCCGTATGTTATCAGGAGGGAGACCACTGCATAGGGCATCCAACAAATAAGGAACGTGGAGATCATCAAGAAACACATTTTAGCCACTTTCTTTTCATATTTTAGAAGTTTGATCACTTGAACACTCTGGAAATCTTCTACACTGCGAAGCTGTAGAAGAAAAAGATAAAATGGTAAGGTAAAATAGCTCTATGTTTTACTGGAAACTGAATAGTTCTACACTTATTTATAAGTAACTCATTCACTAATTTAGTTTTAGGCACAGACACTATACACCTTATCTTGTGAACCACAATTCTTCTGGAAGTTTACATCATGTTTCCCAGACTTACTATTAAGTGTAAAAATACAATCTGAGGAAAAATAGAATAGCAAATCTACTAGAAAATAATAAACCCAGTGATGTAACAAAACACGCTGCAGTTATCATTGCAAGTATTTTAGAAAAATAACTTGCCCTCATCCACTGGCATTAGCCAGTTCAGTTTATATTTAGTGGTCCTTTAGTGTCTGACTAGTTAGACAATGCTGTAAATCTGTGTCATCAGAAGTCTTTAGAGAAAAGAAAATTTCATAAAAGATTTCCCTGTACTGCTCTACCACTTTGTTACCCTAAAATTATAAAATTGCTAAAGCAAAATACTAGGCAGCAGATTACCAGAACTATCTGAGTGAGTCATAAAATGAGGAAAAGATGGGATATGTATGTGAGCATTTTCCATAAGTTATCAGTGGTGCCAATATTGTTGACCGCAAACCAGAATGGGTCCAGACTAATTACCACAGAATATGAATCAATAACACTTTCTGATACTAAGGATCTGTACTGAATTAAAAGGCGTTGCCTTAACGTGGAAAACTGTTTTAACAGGGCTTCATCTCCACTTGGAAGGGTTTCACAGGGTTATCTTCTCAAGAGTGATGAGGAGGAGAGAGAATTCATGAATCAGAAGAACTGCAAACAGAGTTTACTTTTTCCCTGTTTTCAAGTGAGGATCTGATATGGATTAGTGAGCATAAGCAGTTCCCTAACCTTCCCTCCAGTAAAACTACACAACAAATAGACCTTGATAGGTCTAAGTTGGTTCTCCACCAATCCTACATCCTTTTTAGTGGTGCCTGGTATAGATGAACATAGATTAAACATTCAGAAGTTTGAATAGGAAGTGAAAGTGCAAATTTGGCTCGGATCCTAGCTTAATATACAGCTTTAAATTTTTTTCAGTGAAAATATTACATTAAGAGAAATCTTACTTGTACTAACTTACCATTCTTACTGCATATAGAATATGGCCATAGCAATAGGCCATGATGCCAACAGGCACTACTAGACAGCCAAGGAAAAAAAGGAGTACAAAGGAGGTATCATTTGGGTCTTTTGACTTCCAGTCCACTGAGCAACCTAGTCCATGAATTTCCAGTGTGTATCTGTTCCAGCCCAAAAGAGGTGCTCCAGTCCAGGCTAATGAGTACAGCCAGATGTATGTGATAGCCCGCCAAGACCAAGAGAAGTCAATCACTTTTGCATGGACTACGCGAATGTAGCGTTCATAGGCAAGAACAGTGAGAGTCATAATTGAAACAATTCCTGTAAAAAAAATAAAGAAAATCAATTAAATAGTTCACAAATATTGCAAATGATAGATGTTTCCTTTGCTAGCAGTTTAACTCAAAATTAGCTAGCTCATATTATGAATCTAGCACCAATAAGATTTTTGGGTGACACCCCAATACTCACTAACCACTAGGTCAAACAGCATCACCAACTTCAAAACTACTTAGAGTAGGAAGCTGACATCTGATCCTGATGTCCAATGGCCAAGAAGAAGGATAAGAAAAAAGAGACCAAGCTAATACTTCTTCTTAAACATTACTTAAGTGAGGTTTCATGGTCCAAGGTTTGGGGTTTTTTCTGCTGGCAATTGTTGTAGGATTTGTTGTTCTTGTGCACTTCTTTGGGGCTTGTGGTTTCTATTTTTGCTGGGTTTGGAGGGCTTTTTTCATTGTTGTTTTGGGTTTTTAAAAGAAATAGCTACCATATAAAATTGAGGTAATCAGCAATAACAAAATCTGTTAAAAACAGTGAATTCAGGGTTGAGAATGAAATCAAAGAAAGCCTTCAACAACTGAAAGCATAGATGTACACCTTTAATCACAGAATCACAGAATATTCTGAGTTAGAAGGGACCCATTAGGATTATCGAGTCAAACTCTTAAAGTGAATAGCCCCTAGGGATTGAACCCATGAACTTGATGTTTTTAGCACCATGCTCCAACAACTGAGCTAATCTCAGGGTCACAATGTGAACAAGATGACTAGAAGAATTCTAACTTATTTCAAGATATCCTAGAAGTCTTTGCATTCCAAAAAAACAATCAGGAAAGCAAAGTGTTATGTTGCTGAAGGTGTCACAGCTGAAAGCCATTTGGTTATTTTGAGTGTCCTTTCCTATCTTGCCACTTTCATAAAAGTATCAGTCTCCATTTATTTATCCACCCTCTTCCTTTTCTGTCCAATTCAAACAATTGTTAACATGCTACAACAGAAATCACATTCATATTTGCCATAACGTGCACGCATACAGCTGTAAGAAGGCTAACTGTGCAGATTTCACTACCAAAGAGAGAATAACCATAACTTAGCAGAAACCTTCAAAGGATATCACAAATACCTGATCTCACTTTGAAAAAAAGGATAAGCATTAATTGAAGACAAATTAACAGTAGCACAAAAGGACCAGGGATATGGATTCTGGAAGGCAACCAAGAGTAACAAAATCTAGAGCAACATAGCCTCTATGTCAATGTATTTAACAGCAAAACCAGTGCATTATTAACCAAGTATCTCACAGTAGGATATGCTCCAAAATCTCTAAGAAAGTTACTTATCCTGCAAGTATTAAAGGACTCCTTTTTAAAAGTGATGAGTTTAGCAAGTTTTCTTGATTAACACAAAGGATTTTCCACTCTGAAATAAGTAGTGCCACATTCTTGTCATAGATCTCTTCAAAATTATTTTTTAATATGTACTTTTTTGCTAATTGTCCTTAAATCTTCATCTCAAAAAGTTGCTATTGTTGGCCATGCAGTAACCTTTCACAGTTAGTTTTGTATAGCTTTTTCTTGTACAAATTATTGTTGTAGAATTTTATTTTCATGGCCTAGTAAATGTTGACTAGACAGTTTCCAAAAGACTTAAGGTTTGATTTGGTTTGTGCTCTTTTTTAAATGAAATTGAAAAGTAGTCTTTCATGACCTTTTGTGGGACCTAACATGCTGAAAATATACTGAAGAATGTGGAACTAAGCAAAATACTAGCAGCCATTAGAAAATAACCACAGAATTTTATAGTTACTATTCTACACTTATACTGGTTCAGTAGATGCTTTATACAATCAAACGCAGTTTACTTTCTAAACACAAGATAAAGCAAGAAGTTCCCCTCCTATTTCTCTTGCCCAAAGATTAGGAATTAGAAAATTTTACCTAACAGTTATGAAAATCATCCACAGACATGTTTATGGAGGAAAATTCACATCACTCAACTATAGGCTCCCAGTTTGCTTACATGGCGTACTGAGGCTTCACGTCTGTGATCAGTGGAGAGGAAGCACAGCTCCTCAGAATGATGAGTCAGAATTCCAAAATTAACCTCTTGCTCTTTACCATCTTCTTTCTCCCTACAATTGCATTCAATGCCCCTGTGTACTTCTAATATTTCCCCATGCATTTTTATACAAGCACTGAATTCTAGCCATGACAAAGTAATTAAAAGCACACACACTTGGCTGAAAGTACAGGTGTTCAGAAGCAATAATTTACTCAGTCCTTGACATTCTCAGGGAAGGCACTAGATGCTGAATATCTCTAAAAATCAGTAAGTGCACATAGATCTTTGAACAGCTTTATATCAAGCCCCTTTTTAGTCTGAAACCACTGCTCTTTAAAGGCATAATTGAATTTTCCTCCCTGAACTGTAAACAGGACCTTGGAAAGCCTGTTGGACAGTATGCATCAAAATGCAAATCCCTGTTCTGTTGGTATTCAAGAAGCGTCTGCAAGAACGCAGACATGAGGTAAGAAATGCAGGTCACGACATACTACAGTAAATTCCTCTTTGATGTAGGTTCTCTGCTGTAACAAGGTCATAGCAGTAAGAGTAGAGGTTGAAGTATTTAATCATATAAATAGAAATTGGAAACAAAATATCTTTAGAGGATGAGAAAAAAATGTAGGGAATTTCACTCAAAAAAAAAAGCTCCTTGTGTGCTGTAGAGCCATGACTGCCTTTTTAATTGTGGTAGATGACATGCAGAAATAGCTGTAAGAACAGGAATACCGACATCTGCCCCAAGGAGATGAGTTTTAAAACACGTATTAGAAAGACAAAAGTCCATAACTAGGAGGAAACACACATTGATTCTGGTGGAGAGTGCTGTAGATAATGATGTTTAAGAGTTATTTGGGTTTTCTTGTTCTTGTTACTTCTACAGGGGGCTATAAAACAAATGAATTTTTAAGAAAATAAAATTTCAGTGTTCAACAGGTAGACTAGATCTTGTGAGTGTGCATCACACCGAAGTAAATATGTTTTTAAATGGCCAGGGGATTTTTTCTAGGAAGCAAAGAAAATCCTGAGGAGATTCTGACTGATGAAAAGAGGAAAAATTTCCATAATGAAAAGAGCAAGCCATTGAAATAATCTCCCCAGGGAAGTGGTGCATTCTCTGCCATTGGACACTTCTAAAATTTAGCTGGACAGGGTGCTGGGCCATTCTGTTTAGACCATGCTTTTGTCAGGAATGGTTGAAACAGATGATCCTTGAGGTCCCTTCCAACCTGGTATTCTATGATTCTATGAATATCTTTATTAGTGTACTGTATGATTTGACACCTTTTTTTCAAAAAGAAACAAAGCTTGCAAAAATCTGTAAAAGATAAAACTGACTTTGACTTTACTGTGTAAAGTCTGTGCAATTTAAAGATTATTACCACAAGTTATTTAAGCCCTAAAAATAAAAGCAGCTGCACAGCTCTCAGTTATACCACAAACTGGGGAGCTCCTGTATTTATTACAACAATGATTGTAATTCTTGGCAACAGTTTTCCAGCTTGTAAAAAAAATCATTAAAAACTGTCAAAATTTCTTAGCAGCTTTTGTTCCACTAAAAGTGAGTAGATAATAAGACCCAGTTTCATACACAATGGCAGGGGAGGTTCTTGTTTTTTAATAGGATTTTAATACAGGCAAAGGCAAGACTAGAATAGAAAATAATTTGAATTCCCCCCCCATCATGCATCTTCTGCACTATGTGTCAACAGGCAACCAAAGCGCATTTGATATTTTGAACCAAAACTTTGAGAAAGAAGCAGCACAGATGAGTTCATGTAGCCAGAACAGCCTCATGGATAGACCATAAAAGCATTAACTGACTGTCGTATCTGTGAATGATCTGCAGCAATGCCTGAATATCATGTATGTTATTTGAGTTTGGGAATTTGGGCTATTCTCTGTGTGCACTTCGCGTCAACAAATTCTATTCTGAAGCTGCAAAATGCCCAAGGTACAGCTCTAAGTAGCAAGAGCTAGAATATGCCTGTCACCTCCACATGTAAGTGATACGAACCAGTAACACTCACAGAGGCATAAATTTTGAAAAAGTCTGTTCAAACTCAATGTGCCACAGTCAGTGGGCAACATGCAGAGTTGGCATTCTGCAGGTTTTTTTCTATATGCTAATAGCACTGTCAGGTTCCAACCAAGCTTCTGCATAATCAAAAGAAGAAATTATATATATATATATTTAATCAGTTACTTGTATCTTATTTGGGAAATTACCCATACCTCTGCTGCAATGATCGCAAAGATGAAAAATTTCTTCTCAAATGAGGAAATTACAATTGAACAAGAAGTGAGGAAGGGTGAATTTAAATATTTTGGGAGGTGAATTTAATGCAATTGGAGACTAGCTCTGATGTTAAGGGATGCTTTCAAGCACATTTATGATATATTCAACATCCTAGACAGTACTGCTGGAACTTTATAACTCTTAGTTATGATTAACAAGTGAAAGAGTTTCAGTTCCTTTTGAGATTATTTTAACTTAGTTACTTGTTTCCCCATGGTAATATAGGATTCTATTAAATCTGCTCTTTTAACCTATTAATGACAATAACAAGACATCCAACAAACACAACATCTAAAGATGCAGCTATGGAGTAATTGTTAAACCTACAAATAAAGTCTCAGCTTTCATGAAGTAAACCAGAGCTTCCCACAAGACCTATCTAGATGCACAGTTCAGAAAGAAGATGTTCCATTTTGAAGTCACCCACAAATGGATTCAAGAGCTCATTTCTTAAAGGACCTGCTTCTAAAAATTTCCTACCCCTAGCAGACTTACTTGCAGAGGTCTAGAAATCAGTCTTTAATCGGATTTTTCATCTTTAAAGAAAATAGTTTCTGAATCAGTAATAGCTATCAGATAAGCTTACAACATACATGTTTATCAGTTTACCCTTGAAGCCAAAGCTGCTTTATCAAACTAATTTCTACTTTTTTCTAATTTTCTTTTAAAGTTAATCCCCTAGATGGATGTGCTCTGTTCTACCATATAACTAAAAGAAATGTAAGAGTGGTTTCAGGTAGACAGCTAAAGCTTGAAACATACAAAAAAATTCATCTTTGCATCATAGTTTCATTAGATGTAGTGCACATTTTCTTGTTGTCCCAAATTTTCCCATTGAATGTAAATGAAGCTATAGAGAAGGCTGAATATAATGTTTCACTGCAAAGAGTTCATGAGTGAATCCTGAAGCCTTCATTCAAGTAAAATTCTTATTAAACATCAATGGAGCCTCTGTACATAAGAACTTCATCCATTATCAATTTTGGATTTTTCCCAATGTTTGTGTCAAGAAAGATGGAGAGAATTGTTAAATGACTGCAGTTATGGAGCTTAAATGCAGGACTGTGTACAAAGCAATCAAAAGCACTGGTCATCTGTGGTTTGGATAAATCTATTAAACCCATCAGATCCACCAAACGCATCATATTTCAAATGTACGTCTTATTGAGATGAAGTTATCTGTGGTGGGCATTAAAAGATTCTTTGTTTTTTCAGTGTTCAATAAGCCTTCTTGGCATAACCTATATTTAAAAGCAACTAGGGACAACATACACCTGTAGACACCTTGATTTTCAAATTCTGTGCAAGTCTACATAAAGATGCTCATTTAGTTTGGACGACATTCATATTCTCATTAGAGGAAAAATGGTCTTATTTGCTATACCCTTCTCTTGTCTACTCATTGAACTTCTAGGCAAACTTGAGCACTAGTGGTACGTTATTAATTTCTCTACTTCCAGTCATATATTGTATATTCAGATCAAAAATTGCAAAGAAAGTTGAAAGCTTGCTTCTAGTGTAAAAAAAATAATAAATTCATAGCACTAACCTGAGTTAGCTAATTCAGGTTAAAACAGAAGTAAGCACAAGGGTTTGATTTGTATTAGCAACCGGAATTCCACACCACAGACAAGTGCTGAAAACAACTTATTAAAAGTAGTGAAAAATACAACCTTCTTGTTATGGATTTCATGGAGCAAAATACATTTTTTTCCCCCCAGTATGGATTAATTCTTAACATTGATTTCTCCATGTTGACTCTGGCTGTGATGTCAAGCTTCAAAACAATCTTAGGAATTTAACACTAAAGAACAAGTTTAAGTATCCTTAAACTAGTCCTATGCTAAATAAAGCACAAAGGCTGACAAGCATGTACTTGGCAATGCTGTGGTAATTATCCCTAATATTCATGCTATAAAATTAAGCAATTCATGAGATTCCATATCCTATGAGGTTGACGGTCTCTGATGCAGGGGAGGAGGGAGAAGGTGGTGGTTATGTGTTATCCTCAACATTATCTCATGATGAATTGTTGCATGCATCTGGTATCTAGCTTTATGCTGGCTAACTTAGCAGACTTCAGGATCTCTTTCATATGTGACACTCTAGTATGCATCACCTTTTTGCAAGGCTAGGTTCTGGGTATTCCACATGATAAGCAGATGGAATATTCTTCAGGTATGTAACACACCTGGCCAGCCACAATTCCCCCACAGTGCCGACCTGATGCTTTTCAACTCAAGCAGTAGGCTAAAACTCCCCAGTGTTTTATCTGATATGGCAGGAACCCTACACATAGTGTTACCTAGAGCACATACACACCAAAAAAATGCCATGTAAGTAGAATACTTGTCACTCTCTCAGAGATTCTCTAAAGGCTGTTTTCAGAGCCATTCCCATCCAATCTCTTACACACATAACCCTGTCTCATCCTCTATATTCCTCCATCTTTGGTTTTTGTTTTTTTCAATTCTGCTGCCTATGAACATATTATTTCATATCACACATTTTGGTGGGAAAGGACGGAAATACATGGCATTAGCAAGTATAAACACATGGCAGTACCAAGTACAAGTAATGCTTTACTTTGCACGCTCAGAAATCAAATTGAAAGGCAAATCCATGACCATAAAGGTTTCAAGTCACAGCTACCATAAAAGTGGGAATACAGTCCATTCATTCAGAAATAATAAAACTTAAGCATCTAGTACATATGTCGATTGGGATATCTGTCACTACTCCTACATGCCACTTTCTGATACCAGCCCATTCAATAAATTGGCCTATTACCACCCCTGTGAAGCAACCATGAATCTTTTGTTTCAAGACATTATAAGCTAAAGAGGAGTTCATCTTCCATCCTTTCTCTCCTCTACCCCATGCCCCCTCCAATACATTGAATCAGTTTGGGTCATCCAGCAAACACCAGATAACGCTGCCCATTGTAACCACAGAACACAACAGCGTTACTTAAGTCAAATTTGGCAGAGATTTCCCAAGAGCCCACAGGTGCAAGCAAGGCTTCTGGTGCTGTCCCACAGAAATGCAGTGCTTTGCATAATGCCATATACCTGAACAGCAGTTCTTACCTGCAAGAACCTTCCTTTTTTAGCCCACTACATACTCACATCATGCATGTTCTCACACTGCTTTCAGCTATCTCATATACAATTATTGCATGTATGTGGTTCCATTTTCCATGTATGATTCAGTTTCTGTGGTCTACTGCAGAAAAAAAGCACTGAATTTTACTTCCCTCCCTGTCCCCCTCCCCCATCTCCCCCGGCAGCTTTTCCAGAACTTATTTAGATTTCATTCTGAGTGAGTTGCATATTTTATTTTGATGGAATATATGCTGATTAAAAAAAAATGTTACAGAATGCCATTATGATTATTGTTTGGATATTAGTCCCCTCTTAGCAAAAATATGCATTTCAAACTGATTTTTAGCTTTTATCTGAAACAAATTTTGTTATGCTTAGGGGATCTTGAGGTAGTGGAGATCTATGTACTTTGATTTAAGGCTGAGGCCCAAGATTGTGAGGGTTGATTTACTCCACTAGCAAATCAGTCTTTCTGATTTAAGCCTAGGCAATTACCCTAGCACAAATGGGGTCATTGCCATTTAAGCTGCAGTTAAATGTAGCAAAACTGAAGTGTCTTGTTTAAGCCATTAGCATGAAATTTCTACATCGCAACTCCTCCTCTTCTCCACTAGCCAGCCACTCTGAATCAGGGACGAGTGATAACCCATCTCTTGTTGGCTGGATTTTTTTGAAAGAAAATTCTCATTTTTGCCACCTTCTATTGGTTTCCCACAAAAATTCTGCAGGTAGTGAAGATTTGATTATGTATCATATATGATAATTATTTCTTCTGTATTCTAGGTTTTTCCAGGAGTCATATTATTCTGGATACATCATTTATACTTCAAGCTACACAGTGCAGGTCATCACGAAGAAGACTGCAACACACATCTGAGCTGCAGTGCATTGTCCCATAATATGTGTATATTCTGACTTTATAATCCTTAATTAGAACAAAAAATATTGCAGTGCCTTTAGAACTAAGTGTTAGTTTCAACAAGTTCTAACAACCACAACTGCTTTTCCCCTCTCCATGCGATATACAACTTATTTTCATGGTTTGCCATATTGCCCCACCACTCCCCCAAATATGACTTGTAATTTGGACAGAGGTAGTATAAGATACATATTCCTGAATCTTTACAGAACAACTGCAGCATAACATGGCAAATAAGATGCAACTCTGAGACAGACCATGGCTTCTATCAAAAGACATATTATTTTCTCTATCAATTAATCCTTGACCTACATCCAAGTGCTGAATTACTATTTTGCATATCTAATCAGAAAGCCACTCTTCTGCAATCCATCCTCACCTTCTTCACATTTGAAAAGCTAGACAGCAGCAGTTTAGAGAAGCAACTTCCTGTCCATGGTAAGACAAGCTGCTATTGCACTCTGTAATTTTGTATTACAAAATATATAACCAGTCTATTTGAATTCAGCAATTAGATGTTACAATATGTTTTCCGTGCCAGCTATGAATCACTTCTAATTTTTCAACCAATTTTAACATCTGCATTCAAATCTAGGTAGGTGAAAAATCACTTCTCATAGGCATAACAGACTTCAAGTATATTTTATATGCACCTGTCCGATAAAACTACAAGGAAATAATCACCTCTTCCAGATTCAATCCTGCAAGTGATTTATTCACTTTAAAAAAAAAAAAAAAAAAAGAAAAAATTGGTACAGCTGAAAGCATGCTGATTGAGTCTCCATCTATCCGTAACACAAGATCCTAAAACCATCTGCTGAGCAACCACAGAAAATGCTTTTAGTGAGATTAAATCAGGGCATACAACATACATTGGTAAATGCAGGAGGATGGCACAGGACATTGTTCTGTCACTGTGCAGAGAAAGCCTTAGATGAAGTAGCTAATAATTATATACAGATAAATGTTTTTGCTTTGGTTTAAAATAGACTGTAACTGAAGGCAGGTACACAGGACACTCTCTCATTTCAGTATTTTTCCAAGGCAGGGGGAGGGTAATGTGTAAGGGCTTGCCTTAAAACAAATAAATAAAAGAACCTCAGCTGTACACAGAGCAGCTCTTTAGAGGAAAATATATTCCGTAAAACTACTTACGATTTTTTGCATCCTCCAGTTCACATTGTTGGAATGGAGTATACACCTGGATATCAACATTTACTTGATAGCTCATCAAGATCTACCTGCTATATACCAACAGCGACTTGTCCAGAAAGGACATAATACTTTTAATTAATTTGACATTAAAAGCTGGCAGTGTTTTTTTACCCTTACAGGAACAGCTTACAGTTAGAAAAGATAGAGGTCTCTAATCACACTTCAGAAACATTAGCCTTTCAATTACAAACAAGGTTTAACAATAAAAACCCCACCCCAGAGTACACCCTTACTGTGCAATCTTCTGTCAAGAGATTGCCTCAAATAAACGTGTTCCTCAAGACCACTCCTGTTATCAACCAGTCTTTTTACTCCTTTCTTCCTTTGCACAATTAAACTTATCAGACAGTGTTAGAACACCACTCCTGGCAGATGGCTTAGCTGCCATTACTTGCAGCTGAAGTGATTTATGCTTGAGAGGTATGCGAGTATGTTCCACACGATCAGACTACCTTACCTCAGGGACTATTCCTATGTACAGAAGGCATTAAAGCACACATCCACTGCCTGGGGGTGGGCAGGACACAAATTTCTCTTGCGCATATCAAATTCTGACAATCACAGTCATTAAAAAAAAACCAAACTTGTCAGTGAGAAGTCAGCAGATGCACATCAAGAAGTATCTCCTTCACAAATTATACCCAGATCCCTATGTTCTCGATGATAGACAGCAAACCTCCCAGGTAGGAGTTGTATTACTAAATCAGATAAAGAGATTACACAGATCTCCAGTACTTACAGCGTGGTTGACCATGGACTAGGAAAAAGTTAAAAGCTTTTTACATAAGGAGAGGGTGGCAGATTCAGTGGGACCGGCATTAAAGTTGACTGCACAACCCCACAGAAAGGTGACCCTCATGGTATAAATACATCACTTAATTGAAGCAGCCATCGTATTACATCAGGATACATCACCTGTTACAAAAAAAGCCCTGGAACTCAGTATAACAAAATTAAGTGAGGATTACTGTCTAAAACAGACAACTACGTCATCAAAGCTTACACTAAGACTTGTCAGTTAATCATTTATGTCATTTTCCCCACACTAGTATATGAGGTGATAAGAATGGCTTTGTAATAGCAAGAAAAAAGCCCTTCTCATAGCCTAAACTGTATCTTGACTTCAGACTCTAATGAGTAAAGAAAATAGGGATTATTACTTATGTGATAATGACAGATGTTCAGTATTCAAAATGATCAGTTTTGCACTGTAGAAAGCAGATCTCTGCACATTCTAAAGGCTCAATGAAAACCTTTCAAGCCCCAGAAAAAGTAGCCAGTAGCACAAACATCAAGTTTTGAGCTGTACAATGCAACTCAAAAAGCAGATGTTACTATATGGGCTTGTCTCATGATAAAGTTATGATAATGCAGAACACAAAATCCAGCCATTTATTCCTAGACAGATAATCTGTAGTTCTGCTGCCATCTTCCCAGCTTTAAAGTTTCAGACCATGAACATCTGCTTACAGTGGCTAACTTCTGGATCTCACATGCCTCCAACTGCCTGGTAAAATTTCCTTCTTACAAAGGAAATTTTCAGATTCTCCAATCCAAAATTATTAGGAGAACTGTAGAGAGGGCCCTTCTTGCTGCTGTGAGGAGGAAAAAAAATTTGCTATTATTTTGTAACAAAGGTTTCTGAACGTACAGATGCTATCAGTTCCTTTTAAGCATAAATGACACCTATATATTTAATCATATTGATATCCTTAGGAAGAACACTGAAATATCTTGATCTTGACTTTCAAAACAGTATGAGCCAAACTCTTGTAAAAACACCTGTGGAAATTTAAAAAAGCTGCATGACCATGATTTTCAAAGTTATTCCTGATTAACTGCAGTAATTAGAAAGAACCTCGTTTTTAAAATTTCTTGAGAATTAACTCAGAATTTAAAGTGAAAATCTCTTTTTTTTTTTTAAAGATTTAACAATTTGTCTCAAACTTGTTTACTGTCAGGAGAACCCCTAATTTATAGGTAAACAAATACAGAGGTCAACTTGCACCAAGTATTGGGGCTTGGGGGTTGTTCTTCCAAGAAAGAAAAGTGCATGAAGCTTCTCTTATTTAAACTTAAGACTGAACAGCCTTTGGATCTGGAAGGCTGGCAAAGAAAGCTCATATAGCAACATCCAAGATCACACCCAAGAATGAAATTGCATAGCTGTAAATAAATAGGTTTTGGTTATCTCATGAAAAATGAGCTGGACTGGGTCCAATCTCAGGAGATATCCACAGCACTAAAGTAACTTCATACGATCCATTTTGATTTAATAGACTCCATATTCATTGTATCAGAGCTACCACCACTTTATTCTAGAAACATCTTTATTAGGTCATTCTGCTTACTGAGCAACTGAGCACTGCAAAGCTGTAACTATTCTGCTAAATTAATGAGACCTTCTCTTTTAAAAGCTGTCAATTTTGTATGTCTTCTGATCAATGAATGTACTTTTATTCCCAAAAGTTCCTGGGGGAGTGTTATGCTTTAAGAAGCACTGCTAGGTAATACACATGGCAAGACTTCCATTACATTACTTTCCCCACCACCATCACCTCAAGATAATAGGTGACTTTGGCTGTTATATACAGCAGAAGTATATTTCTAAACATAATACCTGGATACGCTGAATGAAATCCTCAAAAAGTATCTTCATCACCACCAGGAAAAAAAAAAAACAACACCAAAAAAACCCCCCAAACCAAAAAACCAAACCACAAAAAAACAACAGACCCCAAACAACAACAAAACCCACTAAAGACAAACAAACCAAAAAGCCTGCAAATTACCACTCTTTTCATAGACACATTACAAAATGAAAATAGAAGCTGTGGTGGCAATAGTCCAGATGGCCAACACAGTGTGATGCTACCTGCAGGGCATCATTTTTTTTTCCTCATCATTGACATGCCCCTGCTCTCCTATGCAGGTAGGAAACCACTATCTTCAAAACCAGAAAAGAACAATCTTTCTATTTCCAGATGAGAATATGAAAATAATACTATGTACAAAAGCAAGGGTTAAGATTAGACCAATTTATCAGGTTAGCATCCAATTATAATACCCAAGTTGAATATTTTCTATTCCTTTACATGGCAGCTGAAAAAAGTAAATTCAGACATCATTCCTGAACACTAAGTCATGCATTTACTCTCCATTTCCATGTGAGCAACTACACACAAACACACACTTTTCTAATAATAATAAAAAAAAATCCCACTGAAACACGTTATGGAAGAGGAACGTAACGTGACCAACCACAGGAAGATGTAATTTTGCAAACCGCTGATGCTAACTTGACTACTCTCTAGACAAGGCCCATGAATTTGTCTACATTTTTTTGGGAACAAATTTATTAAATAAAGGGGTGCAGGAAAGCATCAACACTGAATATATTTATAATTACAAATTATGTAGCACACCCCAAAATAAACAGAAATTAAAAATCACATGTGGTCAAACAATTTGCCTGTGAATTTATATACTTCATTGTTTCTATTTCTTCTATTTTGGAAGATGGTGCAAGATTATTACAGTCTAGCTTTTAACACTAACCCTGCTGTGTATCTTATTTTTTGAACATGTATGCAAAATGACTTCATCAAAAATAGTAAGTATAATACATAAGAGACAAAGATAGGAACAGAACTGTACTTTACATCTCCTGTGTAAGCTTAACGTTCAGCTGCCTGGCAGAATCTGGTTGGCAGACACTTGAGTTTCTCCAGTATTTGAACAGGCTGAGTGATGTAGGCAGACTTTCACTAGCAAGGTTGTCTACCACTTTCCCCCATAACAATAGCTACACAAATGTCTGAGAGCTGTGCACTGCAGAAATCATCTGGTACCAAACCTTGCACAAATGGTTAATTACATCCTGCATCCACCGTAACTTCCCAGACGTAAGAATTTTGCTGCACTATGCAGAAGCAGTCAAATCAATCATGATGAATGATGCACCTTCCTCTCAGTAGCCCATCAAAGGCAGACTACAGTGCCACGTGAAACAAAGGTGATGTATGCAGGAAAACTATAAAGCTTACTGAAGACTTTAATGTGCCTTATTATAGCAATTTTCAGTGCATACATATTGCATAGGTGCACTGTGATCCATCCCTAATTTATGCACCTCTCCCAGAAAAATATGTATCTGATAGGAGCTTTAGATTTAGTTCCTGATTAGCCAAACATTTGCTTTCACCATTAGAAACACAACCCTACTCTTTTGCAGTATTCTTTACTGGTAAAAACAAAGCCATATTCCTTTAAACAGACTGCATGTGCATAGCTGGACGGCAACCTACTCTTCCACAGACTTCTGCAAATGGTATGTATGGATTTCAGGAAGGAAACCAGTGAAGAGCTTATAGGTTTTGAAAATGAAAATAGTGTAAGTATTCCTTCTGCAGAGCTAAAATTTCACGAGAATCAGTGGTTTCTCGAAGCCCAGCGGTGACATCGTTATTACTGAAAGATAGTACCCGAATTTCACACATGGATAAGGAAATTCAAGGCACGCTGCGTAGCTTTAGACAAACAAGTCCGGACACTGGGAGGGCTGCCGAGGAGCACTGCCAGCGGGCGCAGCCAGCTTTCCACCTGTTCCACCGAGGCGGGACGCTGCTGACTCTACACCCAGAGTCATACGTGCTATCCACAGACTGCAGCGCTTCCTCCTATAAATTACAACCGTTTATGCTCATGAACTCTGCACGACACTCGGTCAACTCGAGACCCCTCCTAACAACGCTGCTGTCCTTTCCCCCAAAGCGTCCCGTCACAACGGCAAGGGCGGGAGGCCGAGAAATTGATTCTCGAAGAATTCACTTTTTGCTCGGGATCGTTTTCCTCTGCACTATCGATCTTCTTACCAAATCTCTGCCGTGCCCCAGCCCCGGCCACAGCCGCCCGCCGGTCCCCTGCTCTCCCAGCCAGGAGCAGGATCGCGCCAGCTCCTGCCCCGCAGGGCGGCTGCTGGAAGAAACTCCCCGGGACGGAGCTGCGATGGACACGGCGTCTCCTGGGGAAGCAGGGCGGGAGGCGACGGTTTGGGGCGGTGGGAAGTGACGGGTGGGGGCAGGTGGGGAGAGGGACGGGGCGGTTGGAAACAGCTGCGCACAGTTGGGAAGCGGGGACGGGGCGCAGAAGCCCCGGTACACACAGACAAGGAGAGACCCAGCGGGACAGCGAGGAACAGGCGGCGACCGCGGTTCCATCACCCACCGAAGAGGCTGCTGCTGAAGCCGTCCCAGACGCAGCCGGCGGCGTCCCACACCCAGCGGCTCCTCAGGCAGGACATGAAGGTAAGGCTCACGCCGAAGACCGACACCAGCAGGTCGCTGAGGCTGATGTTGACGAGGAAGAGGTTGGTGGGCGTGCGGAGCCGCTTGAACTTGTAGTAGAGCACCAGGACCAGCAAGTTGTTGCACAAGCCCAGCATGCCGATGGTGGCGACCAGCAGCGCCAGCAGCTCGTAGGTGCCGGCGCTGAAGAGCGGCCGCTCGCCCGGCACCTCCTGCTCGGCCGCTGCGGGCTCCGGGCGGCTGGTGGAGCCCGTGCCGTTCCCCGAGGGCATGGCTGGCGGCTAAGCCTACCCTCCGGCTTCCAGCACCATCGCAGACCGCAGCTCCGGGCAGGAGGGGGAGTCCACGCCCCCTCCACGCCCACGGAGGGCGCGCCCTCGGGTGGCTTCGCCCTCGCCGGCCCTGTATGGCTCGTTCTGTACCAATGCCTCGTCTCGTTCTCCCACCGAGGTGAGCAGGTTGGTCGTGATCGGGATGTCTGTCCTCTCCTCTTCCTTAAAAAACCTCTGTGCTGTTTGCCTCGTTACGGCTGCCATCGGCAGCGATTTCCTCAGGGAAGCCGCGTTGAAGCAGACCTCTGTGCCCAGCTCCCAGAAGGGGTATTCAGGCTGCTTCTCCAGATGTTCTGCCAATGAAAATTCCTGTTATGGCAATAGTTTCTTCTCAGGGGCTCCCCTGCAGTGCTCACAGGTGACTCTAAGAGTTGCAAGCTTATGAAGTGACCAGCAGCATCACGGCCCTGGCAAACTTGGGGTGCAAGTGAACACTTTTTTGTCAGCTGTGGGGCAAGTAAGATACCATAGTTTGCACCACGAAGTCACCTGTTTTTATACCCTTGTCCCCACTGTGTCTTGTGTGAAAATAGTACAGGAAAGCCCAAGCTGAGTGTGTACAGCTCTAGTGGGTGTTGGTCAAGGTGTTGTCCTGTGGTAGGGTTGCCTTGCTGTCTCTAAACCCAGCCCATCCCTGAATGTATCACAATTATTTTTGCTTACCAGGGCTTTATGCCTAAAACGCCTTGCCAGACCAAGCATCACTCTTCCTCGGAGGAAGAGCTCTCTGTTGTTTGCTTTACTGGCTGACCAACATATGTACTGATGTGTAACAGTCTTCACAAAGGTCCAAATAAAACTTTCGGTTTAGCCCTATTCTTAGTTTAGCTGAGGAAAAAAAAAATCGTTGAATATATCGTCTATGAATGTAGCAGAATTTTCATGAAAATTTGTCTGGGAAAAAAATACCCATTTGGGTTTTTTTTTCCTCTCTTATATGCTCTTATTAAATGGTCTAGACTGAGCATGTGATTCCTTGTGGACTGAGACTGAAAGCATGGGTAGCTGAGGTAGGTTTGATGTCTTTTAAAACACATATCTATATACAAATTATATGTTTGTCATGGCAATTTTATATGAAAAATTATGCTGTAATACAAGGGTTAGGAATAAAGAAAGTGATAGGTCAGAAAAATAAAATAGTGATTGAAGTAACTGTTCTCATCAATGTTAACTTTATTTACAATCTATCTTTTTTAATCCCTTAAATATGATTTAATCAGTAATTGAAATCTACTTTGAAAAGCTAGTTCAGTCTGTTTCTTTATAACTGGTCTTTGGGGGTTTTCTCATTACAAAGGCAGCAGGAGTTGCCTTTCTTAAATCAATTATATTTTTTTTCCTCATAAAAGCTATATTTATAGAACACATGAGCTTCCAAAATTTCCCATAATACAGTGCTTGAACGTTGGTTTTAGGGAAGGCATAATTTTGTCTTTCCTCGTCCATAAAAGAGATTACCTGTGCATATCAGACTCTTCAAAAATACCCAGTCAGCAGTTTGTTTAGGACTAGTCACTGCATGCTGAAAGTCTACCAATGACGTGGCTGGACCAAACTAATGCTACACCTCATTGAGAAGAAGACATCTCTGTCTCCTGCCTTTAAAGGAAAATCTTAAATTGTCTATCTTTTTATCCCTGCAAAATGAAAGGAAAGAAAAGGTGGTAAGAAGAGCAGGGGAGAAATGTAATTTAGTCAGTAGTACTAATGCTATTGCTAATGTTATTCAAGTGGTCTTAAATACTTCATAAGCTTTCATATATTTCATGAGAAATGAGTTCCATTTGTCTTCCATGAAGTGTTACTACTCATATGAGGCACAACAAAAAGAAATGCTTTGTTATTGTATCATCAGGTGAAAGGCAAAGCTGGAAACAGAACCCTGACCCCTAGTTCTAGTCCAGCATCTGTTTTACCTAACCAGTCTAGAACCATTGCACCGATGGTTTTAATAATCTAATTAATTCTTTTCTAGCTTGTCATGCAAGTAAAAAGCAGAAACACTTAAAAAAACCCAGACATCTGCTTTGCAATGCTTCATGTTTGCACTATTTTGTATTTGGACCAGACCCTGCTCATCAAACATGCATGAATATTAATGGAAATGCTGCAAAAAGGATTTTACCTTTACTTTACAGTTGCATAAAAGGATAAACCACAATGCAATATTTGCATTTCCGAAAGCGTGTGTGTGTGTGGCTTACTGGAAGTGTGTCAGCTCAAAATACTAAATATATATGTATCTGAGTTCACGGAAGTAAAAAAGTACAAGAAGCAGGAATACAAGGTCCCCAGTCCTGTACTATAAAAACTACCTCTGAAACTCCCAAGGACTTTCTAGGTCACTTCTGCAACAGTACTTTTAACATATTATCTGTTATGCACAATTTACATGGAATGAAAAAATGCATTGGCTGTAAATTTTCATCTGGCCAACATATGCTTATATATGTGTAAAACAAACCTTAAAAGCCAGCTTGGAAGTAATAATCCAAAACTGGAGAGCTTGCAGATGTCTGGGACTTCCCTGCTTTTGCTGTGTTTAGTAATTTGAAATGTTTCAGCACATCAGAGCATCGAGTGTCACTCACATGTTAGAGCTGAAGAATCTCTAGCAGACTAAATAAAGTGTCAAAGTTACTGCTACTCTCTAAGCTTGTGTAGAAATACAAACCACAAACCATGACTCCCAGGTGTAACTGCACCATCAAAAATATCAGGGCTTTTGCAGTGAGTTTTTTAAGGCATTCAAGAGACCTATTTCATTTCATATTTGTTCATTGACTTATATATTGCTTTCATTCCTTTTCTCGAATCTGTATCTTCTGTTAGCGTGCCTTTCAAGTCACAGGCTCTTTCCTATCTTTCCTGACAAGCAGAGAGTGAGCAGAAAAGTCAAGCTTTTGTCCATACTAAATACATTTATTTTAGGAACCAGATAATGCTGGGGGTTTGCCGCCTGTTTTGGACTTTGTAAAACTTACTATTTCAATGGGAATCGTATACAGCCAAACCACATGCCTCTGAAAACAAAACAAAAAAAACCATCCTAAAAACTCTGGCTACCTGGCTTCAGTTTTTTAATTGGCATTTTTACAATATTCTTCTGGCATTTCTTTTCTTACATGTTTTTTTTGGTATTCTTTAGCCTTAAAAGCCAAGTGATGAAAGCCAAGTGATTATTCACTGTATAACCACAGTGCATATCTATAGAGCAAGGGAGAGTTTGCAGACAGAAGAAATCTTTCATCTGTTCTGAACCACTTGGCATTAAAACAAAGCTTTTACATAGATCTAGGCCTGTTAATAATGCAATATGTAAGTAAAAAAAATGCACAAGCATAATGGCAACAGTTTAGAACTAGGGCTTTATCTTGCAGAACTTGTAATCCTAGTTACATCATCTAGTCCTTATTAGGATGTGAACTTTAAATCATAGCAGGTTAAATGGAAAAGTTGCACTTTTCTCTGGACTGAGAAAAGTGCTTGGCTCAGACATGGTTCACTGAAGCAAGCCCAAGTTGGGCAGCAGAGTGTGGACCCAAGCGGACAATCCTGGGAGGTGATGACATGCTGTCAGAACATCTGTACTGCAGCTGGAAGTTGGCTGCAGGCTGTTCCATGATATGTGAGCTCTAGTATACCTGATATGTGTACAAATAGCTGCACTAGCTGCAGGTGTGATTCATCTCACCTAAATGATGTATTTGAAAATTAAGCACCTAAGACCAATAAGATTAATCATTCTCCAAAAGTGTTTATTATTATTGGCTGGCACATAAGGTGACTTAAATAATTAACTTTTATATGTCTAAGTTCGGTGAGATGAACATCTTGGCTCTACAAACCTGTGTGGGACTGTGGTACATGCTCAGGTGGCAGATCCATATTGATGCCTCTGTGGCACTTGTTTCTTGCTAAGTAAATTAAAATAAGTGCTGATACATATTTGTACCTGCTGACATCGTACCTCCCTTGGCTGCATAGACACAGCTCATAGGGCAGCTTGAACCATAAACACTAG
This sequence comes from Pseudopipra pipra, assembly GCF_036250125.1. Lineage (NCBI taxonomy): Eukaryota > Metazoa > Chordata > Aves > Passeriformes > Pipridae > Pseudopipra > Pseudopipra pipra. Next base: position 37,645,559 of record NC_087551.1, on the reverse strand, counting down.
CACTGTAAGACCAGTAGAAGACCAGTAACACCAGGTTTTGCAACAATAACCTGTGAAATTCAGTTGCAATATACACGAGGTTTTTTCAAGGAATAGCCTTGCATAAGAGTTCATACTTATGGTGCAGCTTCTTGTTAGTGAGACAAAGCGAAGTGAAAGTGATTACGAACGCACTGTTATCATTTTCCAGAGTCCAACATACAAACCAATAAATAGTGCTAGGAAATACGGTTTTTAAAATTATCGCTTGGTCATTTCAGCTGTTGTTACAGAAGAGCAATGCACTTTATAGCAGAGTCCAATACTACTTGTGGGGTGATAATATAAAGAGCAAAGTGAAAAATGAAGCCAGTAGAATAAAAGAGTGAGCTAATGTAAATGTGCACATGATAGCACCCCTTGAAACCTGTTTCATGGAAGAAATTCAATTTTAACAATGCTAAAATTAATTACTTGCCCAACCCCATACTGGTCAGAGTGTTATGCCAGTCTTAAGCAGCTCTATCCTGCTTCAACTGCAAACACAGACAAGTTTAAGGGCATATCTATAAGGAAGAAATGGTAAAGGATAGGTAACTTAGCTCAAAGGAATTAAAAATACCAAAAGAAAACAGCTTCAGGGACTCATTTTCCTTTTTTTTTTCCCTGTTAAATGGCTGGACTTTATCTGGACCAAAATCAGAGTCAGAAACAAAGTCTCATGTGTGCCAGAGTCTCTTTAAGTGCAACTAAGGCCATTTTAGATCTACTGTGTTTTCTTTGGGCTATTCTGAACCATCATTTTACTTGGGGACAGTTTGCCTTTGCATGAGACTACCAGGAAGAGTGACTGGCAGCCTGGTACAGGCAAGAAAGAAGACCTATCACCTTTTGCTGTTTGTGTTCTGGAGTAGTTCTGGGTTATTTATTATGAGCTCTCATAATTCCATCGTCACAATTTTAAAACTTGCATGGAATTTCATAGACTTAAGATAGTTCCTGAGGTAAAGATTGAAAATTATTGATTTTCCAAATGAACTGCCATTCCTGCGATGAACTTGCTGTAGCTGTTCTTTGCACCCGTACAAACATGCATATAATTAATTTGTACAGGTCTGATAATATCCAATAATTGAGACTACTATGATTATGTGGTAAGAAGAGGAGAGTTGGGAGAGCCAACTTCTGAATAATAAGCAATTCTACTATAATCCATATCCAGTGCTTTCCACACTATCAGTACAGGAGATAGGAAAGGAAATGCTTTTCATTCAGTTAATGCTGCTGTAGACTTACTAATGCAATTACTCATTAATTTAATCTTGAATTTTCCTGCTTATCATCTAATACAATTTCTATCTTCTCTGCTTTCGTATTTCAGTCCACTCGGTCATCACATCTTATTTTAAAATTTTATTGTACATCTTTTTGAGTTTAAACATTGAAGACAACAAAATTAGCTGGTACTGAAAGCAATGGTTCCCCATTTGGGGTTTCTGTGTGTTGTCATTATGTTATGTAACATGAAGCTTCCTTATGAGTTGTTGCAAGAGAACAAAAACATAGCTTTCTGTTCTTAATCTTCCCATTCTGAGGATGTATGCTAACACCTTTTATGAACCTTAAACCACTGTTATTAAGTGGGAAATGAGAATATAGCCTGGTGTCATACAAGCTTAGGTGACACAGACTGGAAAAATGGATCAACAGGAAGCACTGCATAACAAGGATTCATCTGGAAGCAATATATCAAATATACCACAAGTCTGACCAAGATACAGTCCCTGACCCACCACTGGGTACCTTGATAAACAAGGGAGATGTTTTCTTGGAGAATTGCTGTTGGAATTAGCAAAAATGTATCCTCAAACTATCTCTTCCTTTTCTAGGAATAGTTGCTGCTTTTCTCTGCCAAACTATTTTCTTTATTCTAGTCAAAACCACGCCTGTTGCAGTTGAGCAGGAGTATCCAGAAGCTTTTGTGCTCTTCCCAGTGGATATCATAGAACTTCAAGAAGTGGATTACTTGTGTTAGGTAGCATATCATGACACACCACTTTTTCCTTTTCTGCTATTTCATGAAGAGATATTTACATGCATTATTTTTAGTAACTTTGCTTAATACCAATTAGTTGTCTTCCCTATATGTTTCAAAAATGTTGCTCAGCTGATTTTCCAAGTGTGTGTGAAGTCTATGGCCTTCATCTGTTTTGTTTTGGTTTTATTTGGAAAATGACTTGGATATTCTCAAAATATGCCTGAGTGATATCAATCCTTTAGATTGCCACAAAAAGTATAAAATATAATTTCTCCTTTCCTGTCAACTACAGAATCTCCACAAAGCAAAGGCTCTGTGCTCAGCAATTCAAGAAAGCCTTGGCCAATCAGCTTTGGGTGAAGTAATAGAAAAGTGGATTGGGAAATCAACAGCTAAAGACCAATATACAGAAAGTGATCAAGGTGGTCTACAGAAAAGTGAGTTTAACAAATAGACTGAAATTCATTATTTGACCAGAGTACCAATTTGCATTTTATGGTATAGCACAGCAACATGGCATCAGCATTTTTAAAGATATTGTAAAGATGAAAATGTGGAAAAGAATCACAAATATTATATTGACATCTGAAGGAAAGTGCTGCAGTAGGATGCAGAGAGTTCAGTTTGCTTTAATTAACAGCAGAAAAAAAATAGAGTAGTAGTCCAGGTACAAAGGCCCCTACTACGAGACAATACCAACTATTACTCTGAATTAGTGAAAATATTCCAAGAACTGCTGAATGGAAGGAAGATGAAGCCACACAAAGTCATAAATTTTAACAGTGTGAGCAATTAACCTGTGGAACAAACATGATGGATTCACCATCTTTTTGTGTCTGAAGATTAAAACTTGACACCTTACCACGAGTTATACTTTAGAGCAAAATTTTGGGGCTCAATATTGTGATAAATATCTGTAACATAAATGGTCTGTAACATAAAGGACATGGAAGTAGAAGATCTCAAGGTCTCTTCTTTCACATGAGATAGCATGAAATAATCTCACATGCTGGGTTATTTAGTGATCCTGGTTTGTGACTAAGGACCACTCAGCAAGTAGGATTTTGTGATGTAATGGGGGGTTGTGACATCAACAGTTTGCTACAGCATTTTCCAGCTTGAGATGCTAAACCATTATTATCTAGTTACGTTTATTAGGTAATGCTTGGTATACCTGTCATAGAGCTTCATGTCGTATGAAGTCATGTGGGAGTTTAAGATTTAAGGAATAAAGCAAGGCTTGGACATGGCTGTAAGAAGAGCTCTCCCTCTTACCTTGTCCCTTGTTAATAAAGGATGTCTGAAAAGAAGGACCGTGTTAAGGAGGGTTGCTCTGCTCTTAAATCACTGGATTTCAAGAATGCATTGGAGCAGTTCCAGAAACTAGTTGAAAAAATGATAATCCAGAAGACAAAGGAGAGATCAGGCTTATATACTGAAGATGATGGTAAGACATATTCTTTCTGATGGAAAAGTATAATTTTCATATGGAGAGAATGTGTTGTAGAGAGAAAACTGTAAGAAAGATCTCAAATTAATGTTCTAACTGTAATTGTGTGATTTTTACAGGACATAGGTAGATTGCACTATGAGAGTGCTTTTCTAATCCTGTTAGGACTTCTGGCAAAATTATAAGGCCATGGTGATCACTCCCAAAATATAATTGGTGGAGTTAGAACATATAGCATGATGTGTTGTTTCTGTAAAAGCACAAACCTGATGAATTATGTAAACCCAGTTGCTAAATGTAAATAATGGGGGCAAAGTTTTGCTTTTCTCAATGCAAATGGCTACTGCTGCATGAAAGGATAAACTTTATCCCTCCATTCACATTCAGAGAAACAAATCGGAATCATGGTTTGAAAGTAAGGGAAGAAAGAAGAGGTGAGAAGTTTTTACCTATTTTTTTATCTTTTTCCCATCATGCATTGCAAGTTAGGTAGTTTTTAAAAGACCAAACATTGACTGATTTTTTTTTTTCCCAAATGCTTTAGTGAATACAATGTGAGGATCTAGAACTTGCGTGCTATTGATATTGAAAGGAGAAATAAAACCAGAGGTAGGGTGGATAAGGAAGGAATCTGTAGCTTGCCAGTTTTAAACTGTGGATATTGTTCCTCCCATACAGATGAGATAGACTATGATAAGTTCTATAAAACCACACGAGCACTTTTTGGTTCAGCAGTTAAGGACCACAATATTCAGGCTTTTTTCAGGAAGACTATCAACAACCTTGACATGCCAGACTGGTTAGAGGTAAGGATTTCTGAAATTTTATTAAATATAAAAAACCTGTTGATTATGTGTTGTTCATGAGTCTGTTGTTCACGAGCTCCATGGCATAAAGAGGCACACTCATGTTGTTATTTACCCTAGCTGCCCGGAGCCTGGGTGTGTCCAAGTCTTCTAAAATACTTCTGTGATATGCATTGTCCTCAGGCTTCCTGGCAAAATGCAAAAATCCCTTATGACTACAGTATGTGATTTGTGCTCTGAGGATAAGTCTATCTTTAGCTAAACCATCAGAAATGCTTCATCTCTTCTCTTTCCTCTTTTTTCTCTTACCTTTACTTCCTATCCTTCACCTATTTACAGGCATCAATCCAGCCTTCACTTTAAATATGAAGCATTAGAGGTATGGCTGCATTTTAATAGAGAGTTTTTTAGTCAGAGAATTTTGTATGCATTATTTAATTCTGTAGATGAGTGAGAACCATGTAGTCATTTTTTCTGTCTCTAATGATGGTAAATAGAAAATTTTTTTAAAAAGCATGTAAGAACGAGGTAACTATGCAACAATAGATTTGGTTTACCCTCCTTGCTTCTGGCTGCACATAGCTTAAGGATTTTCTCTGCCAGAGTTGCAACTGCAGTCCATGTTTAATATCGCTTCATGGATTTTAATCTACCCATTTGTAAGTTACTTCTGCATCCACCTAAAAAGGATATCCAGTTTTTAAATTTGTGAAAAAGAGCTTTGTCTTGCTTTTTTTTTAAACATGGTGTTCTTTTGTATTTGCATGTTATGCGAAATGAACACTTCTTCTAGAAATGTGTCTTTTATTAAGATATTTCCCATGGATAGTGTTTCAAGCAACTGTTCTATAAAAATGACTGATTCTTAGATTGTTAGAGCCAATCTGTATTAAAAGCATCCATCATCATATATTACAAGATTTTGTTTGTTTTTTTCTGACCTGAAGACAGAATTGTGCAGATGGGACATAACTTCCAGCACGCAGTGACTTTCCTATGATAGCATAGGTGGCATTTCATATGTGGCAAGCACTTACTGAACTTAAAGCCTTATAGCAAGGTATTGGCAAGTGAAGTAGAGTGAACAATAAATTCATCAGCATATTTATATTTTACGTTACTCTGGAACACCACAGTAGTATTTGAACTTTGAAGATACTCAGCACCTGTTCTTTACATGTTATCAACAATTGCTGTCGAGTAATTTCCTAATATCAACTTAAAAACACTGTGTTCAGCCCTTTCTATTTAATAAGGTTATGTATGGGAACATTTCTGGTTAATACCTCTCGTAGCATTGTTTTTACTTACAATGTCACATTACTCATCGACTTTGCTTATGTCAGGCATTAAAGATTTCCTTCAGGGAGGGCCTGGGGCAAATCTGGAAAATAGCTGACAGTCTGAAGGACTGACAGTCCTTCGTTTAGGGGAGCAGAACAGTAGCAAATTATGTTAAGTCTCATTGATTTATAGGAGAACTATAGGAAGCTCTTTTCGTTTACTGGAGTATCTTTAACTTCAAAACCTTACTTGAGTTTCTCGTGCAGTCATACTAGTTACCTGAGCTACATAATTAACCAAGCAAGCACAATAAGGGGTGTAATAAAAGATGCAAAGCCCCATTAGTTTCCTTATGAAATCTGTGGGGGAATTGCCTGGGATAAAATTCCCCAGAACCCTTTTTATGAGCATTCCTCAAATTTTACCAAGTGTGAGCTGACTGATGACAGTCTTTTAAAATTCCTTGTGCATAACCTTTCTTGAAAAAAGCAGACCATGGTAAACAATCAATATTCAGCATCTCAGAGCATGTGTTTCATGTAGAAGATGGATATCAGTGAGACTGTATTGAATGCTATAGGGAATGAAACAGAAATATTTGTTATTTCTCTGTTCAAAAGAATCCTGATTAAAGTGTTATTTTTTCCTTTATTTTCTCTTGTGGGGAGAAATATTTAACATAAAGTAACTGAAAATTCATCCACGACAGAAATGCTAATTCAGTTATAAAACAGACAAAGATCAGACTATTTGAATCAGACTCAGTGTTGCATTTATTTCTTTAACTTGACACAGCCTTATCCAGCACAATTTGAAATGTAATATTGCATTGAAAAACTGCAGTGAGTTTTTTTTGGTTTTTGTTTTCTTTTTGTTTAGTGAGAATACTAATGGTCTGTATTACAAGCTGTCTATACATTACAGAACATAAATCTAAGCTCCTTTCAGGAAAAAAAAAAGGATCAGATTTGGTAGTCTTGGTAGAGAGAAAGATGAAAACTTCATTAAGAAAGCTGCTGACTCCAGGAATTCTCCAGAGTTAGCTTACACAGAAACAGAATAATTCTTTATTGATCATTTGATTGTTGTCTAAGCCCAATTTACATTAACTGTAACTTCAGCATCAGCTTTTGATCTCTTGTAATTGTGATAACATCCTATCTGTAATTATTGGATCAAAACAGATCCTTCTAGGGTCATTTGAATGGGTTCTAATAAAATAAAATGGGATCCATTTGTATTCTACATATTATGTGGTGGTGGTCTTTTTAAATTTTGTTTCTCTGACAGACTCTACAGTTTCAAAATGCTTCAGATAATCCTGTAGAGTTACTAACGTCAGGAATGAACCCAGTGTTCTAAGTGACTAGCTATGCCAGACACTTATAAGTGTAGCTGTAGTACAGCTCTAAATTCTCCTCATCTCTTTTGCACCTCTTGACAATCAAAGATGTATACATTTACTTACTGATAAAAGTGCTTGTAGACCCTTTTTTTCTTCCATCCATATCTGTAGCTCTTCTTCTTTTTTTTATTTTTCAGTTGATTCTATATAACACTTGACCAGCCTAAATCCCACTTTCTTTTCTCATACTCCTTAGTCTTTTCATTCCTTTTAAGTGAAGCCTTTTTTTTCTGAAAAAGAAAAAATAACAAAACCCACAAAGCAAACAAAAACAAACACCCCACCAAAAAGAACCCAAACAACCAAAAAAACCCCGAAGAGACACAAAAGCAGACCACCTGCAAATTCACTCTGTTACATGATTGAAAACTCTTGGAATGATTATTGGCCTTTTAAGACTGGAAACTATTCTAGTTATCCTAGTTTAGACCAGCTGTTGTTTGAAAGAGACAGTGAGAGAGCCAGAAAGGCCTTCCTTACCTGATGCATTTGTTCAATGTTCATCAACCTACAAGTTATATTAGACAAATCATATTTATAAACTTCAGCTTGGACATACCTTTAATTGCCCCCTGTGAACAATGTAAGTAGTCTTGACCTTGCCTCAGCTTCCTTTATATCACTTAATTTTTCGAATCTATCATTAATAACAGTTAGTTTCTGTAACATCCTAAATAACCCTCATGGTTTCTGCTGTCTGTGCTCCAGTTTCCTAATTATTTTTTTCTAAAAGTACGTTATTTCAACTCTGTTCTTCTGAGTTCTCCTTCTACTTTTGGCACTGCTGAGCACACTGTCAGTCTTGAAAGTCAAGTAAGAGGGATACACTTCACGTTGTTCCTTTGATATTCCTCTTTTATCATCTCTGTCTCTCTCTCTCTCTCCCTGCCCCCCTTTCTCAGAACTCTGTCCCTGACCCTTTGTTCCTCTCTTCCTACTCTCACAGATCTATTTTTTTCCAAATTTACCTCTCCATATCTGGCCTCTCTTTAGCTTGAAAAAAATCTTCCAAATATATTTCCATGACCTAAAAGATCATGATCTCGTGTGAGTGTTCCTATTTCTTTAACTTACTGATGTTTCTCTCTTTCAAGTACCTTCATGTTCAGGGTTTTGTAAGTTTTCAGTAGTCTCCACAACAGTACACCCATGCTCAAAGGACAGTTTTTTATTAAAAAAAAAAAAGGTAATCTGAAATCTGCTCATTAGATAAATTAGGGTCTACCCTTACTTATTTGCTGGCTTCACAATTTAAAAGACTTATCTTGGACAGTCTAACAGCTATCATTTATCAATGCCTTGGGAAACTAAATTCTGCATCTCTTTCCCAAATGTAGCTGGCTCTTAGACGTCTGTATTTTTTCAGTGATAATCATCTGATGTTTAAATTGCATTTTGCTTCACCTTTTATGCTCTTTGTCAACCTCTGATAGACATTATGGGCTGTTTCCATGTTGGAGTGAGCAGAAGCCATTTATGCAGCTATAAAGGATTTCTAAGATGCCCTTTCTTTGGGCAGTGTTCCACATGCTGGGAAGGAGCAAAAGATCAGATGTGCACCATCTCATGTCTACAGGAAGCAAGACAGGACACACCTCAGTGTGCACTGAAAACTTTCGCTGCTGCTGGTTTTAGGGCAGCTGCTGGCCTAGCCCAACCACTGCACTTGGCATCCTGTCAGGACTCAGGAGGGACCTGATACTGGTCTATCCTTAAAGAAAAAGTCCTCCCACCCAAACCTTAGTCCCCAAAAAGTTGATGGGTCTGTTCTCCTCTGCCTGGGAAATGGGTACATACACTTAAGAAAGCAAAATGTCACTCCTTTCAGTAAGGATAAGAGAAAAGATCCATGGAAGTACAGGACAACTGGCCTCTATGTTTGGATACAGGATGGAAAGACACAGTGATAGTACAAGAAACTAGAAAGAGAAATGCAAGAGGCTGTAATACATAATATATTGACTGGTGATGTCTGATAATAATCGTGTATATGGTAAGGAGGGACCTGTGAAGTGAAAGATGAAGAGTAATGTTGTGTGAGAATATCTTTTTGAAAGATGTACATCTGAATCTCTTGAAGAAGGAAAATGGAAATTCTATTGTATAACATGGAAAATATTGAACTAGAATAAAGTGCTAAGTTTTGTCTTGCATCCAAAGGGGCATTGCTTTCAGAACTCATGAAAGATAGTGAATATATACAATGTCCATATATGAGAAAAGAGTTTAAAGTCTGTACCGCTGAGTGGGGCTGAACTAATTTCCTAAGGAAATTACTAAACTATTTTTGGGTACAGAGCTTGAGGTTTGGAGAGCATTTCAGCTGAAAATTTCACAGAGCAGAAATGAGCTCCTACCTGAATATCTGTGTAGGGATCTCCATCATGTTCGGCACAAATGGAACATTGTCAGACTTAGGGAGATGGCCAAAGAAAGAATTTTTTAAAATGGACTTTATATTCAGGAGTTTTTTCCAGCAAATGAGAATTTAAATAACTTTATGGAAAAGCTCTTCTTCTATGAAGGCTAAACCACTATGCTACTTTGAATATCTCAGTTTATAAATACAGAGGAGTCTGTTTTGTCTGCCTTTTGCTGTTTGTTTTTTTTTTTTCTAGTTGAGGGCCTAGCTGAAGAAGCACAAGTAGGTAGAACTGTAAAAAGAAAATTGAAGATTATTATTTACAAACAATCATTACAAGGCAAAGCTGTACTAACAGCTTTGTCAAATAGAGGGGTTGTATTCCTAGAAGTCCTATGTATTCTTGCTTCTTTACAAACACTGAAGAAAGATTGTGCCTGAGTAGCAGATCTCAGCAATCTAAAGCCATATTTAGAGCTAATGGTTAAAGGAAACAACACGAAGAAACTTACTCAAAGAACATTAGATTAAAATGTGAGATAACTACTTGACTTCATACATATAAGCATATCTTCCAGAAATAATTTTGCAATAAATTACTTGGTTTGCTTTTTTTTTTTTTTTTGTTTAGATTTTTGGCTGTTTCACAGGAGAAAGTGATGGCCTGCCTTCCCAGTCAAAAGAAAGCATGGTTTTCCTTGTATCTGAAAAAAAGCAGATTACTGATTCAGGTGACGTACTTCATCTTGTATCAAAATCTATTTCTTTTTAATGCAATGTGTTGCACACTTTCTTGTGATAAGTTCACATGGCTGTCTTTGCTTGTTCAAGATTCTACTTACGTGTTCCAAAATATATGGGTTTTTACGAAACTCATTGCATCTGAACACTCCACTGCTGCTTTTGCCAGTTCTCATATTCCTAAATATTGAATTTTTCTGACTCAGACTGTAATTTATGCAATTACTCTCTGTATTTCTGTATTTTTTTAAATAATGTAAGAAGAACTAGCACATCCATAATCCATTAATGATATTTCAAAATGCAACATAAGTTTAATTAAGTCAAATATAGGATAATCTATGATATAAAGCATCACTGCCTTGGACTTGGTATCAAAATTCATTTCAGGAAGAGAAAATGTTCCTGCTATTATAGTTCTATTTTTTTAGATTTCCCACGTCTGTAAGATTAAGTGAAATATTTTGTCATCGACAGTTGTCAAGAGAAAAGATGTGATTAAGGGTATAGTGAAGGTATCCCATCTGGATTTCACAATAACAGCCTCCCAGAAAGGAGTGATAACTATTTTTAACAACCAGGTAATTCTGATTCAAACTGTTTTATTATTTCATTAGGCATTACATATGGGAACTGAGAGGACTGTCATGTAGCATGCAAATTAACCTCTAAAAAAGCTAGATATCTTTCTTATCAAAATTAAGTTCTGCTATATTTTCAAGTACAGTAAGAAATATACATTGTTCTTTTCAATTATAAACCTACTGAACAGTCCACATAAGTTGATATAAGGTAGAGATGGTTAATAAAAGACATTCTTTGCAGAAATTCATTTAATAGAAAATAATCTGCATTTCTTTTTAGGAAAGGTTCCCTTGAAACAAAATATGCTCTTGGAATTAACTTTTAGATATAGAGTGGAAATCAGGGAATTAACTGTATTCTACAGCTACTGAAATTATCTAGAATGGACATAAACATTCATCAGTTTGCAAATAAGATTTATCCAATACTGCAACATCTAAAAGCTTAAAAGTCATGAGATGACAGTCTGAGTGATGCTGATTCACAGTTAGTCCCCTAATCAGTAAACTGTAAAGAAAACTGTACCATTTTAAGTAGAAATTCACGCTCAAGATGCTGTTAAAGTAGAATTCGTGAATTAATCTCCCAGATGATTATATTACTATTGAGAAGTAATTTAGCACTTGTAGATTCTATGAGGTACATCACACATCTATGCTCATTGGTGGTTTATCCTTGCACAATTTTAATGCAACCAGTTTTTGGAAAATTATTTCAGACAATGCAGTAAAGCTTTAAAGCAGCACTAATGCTTTCCAGGGGTTTTAGCTAGTTAGTGCATAATGCTTATGTCAGTAGAGTGTAAACAAAGAAAGGACTCCTGTGGATGATTCAATAACAAAGTGGTACTGCAGTTTTAGTAAATGCTGAAATAATTTATTTGAAAGCCTAGTTCTCTATCCTCCAGAGCATTATCCCTATTACGTACCTATGAAAAATCATTTCAGAAAGCATAAGATTAAAAGTAGCTTTCTTCCCCACCTGCTAGCTCCCCACGCTATTTTGAAGTTGAATTGCTGCCTCCTAATAGGTTGGACTGATGTCATCTGACATCAGTGACTGCAATGTAAATTATTTTACACAGTTGCTTAACACAGTGAAATAGGGACCTCCAATCCCACTTATAAAACTGTATGTTCTGAAAATGGCTAAGGCATTACAACACCAGACATTTACTCATGATAAGATCTCTGGTCACAGTTGATCTGAGCAAATGATTTTTTACTTCATTAGAATTGCTCTGATATATATTGAGGAAGCAAGAGGAAACTGTCTCTTTAGCACTGCAGTAATTTGAATCCTGTTCCTGGAAAATGACTTCACATGACAAAGGCAAATACAGAGTTGGCAACTCATTCTTCTCTCAAAGATCAAGGATTTAAAGCATAGTGATAAGAAATATGAAGATGGTTGCCCTAAAGATGCTGCTTGGTAGGACTCAAGATCTGGGTGAAGGGGCCAACATATGATTTGATGAGTAGTGCATAGACAAATAGACAAAGAGGCTTATTTTTGTATAATTGTTGCATTTGCAAGATTATTAACTTATGGTGTTCTTGGATGCACATATATCTCATGCAAATCAGCCTGCTCCATGTACATGAATGAATAATATTTGGTCAGATGTAATTAGTGAATCCAATATAATACAGATTTTTAACTGTGCCACTGCTGGAGCATTTAAATAGTAAGAAACGTGGAGGAAGAGAAAGGGATGTATTCTGTTCATTCACCCCAGTGTAAAGTGATGTTCAGTGCAAAGAAGTTTTCTCAGAAGATCAACACCATATTATTCACTTTGTTCTTTGGAAAGCAAATACAATTTCCTTCACAAGAATTTATTTAATGGTTGTGTTATATCCTCAGAGTCAGTTAAAAATCTAGATGAAAAGTTTTTATTTGATACTGAGTGGAAACAGAGAATAGTTAAAAACTTTGGGAAAAAACACTTATTTACAAATAAGACTAAGAACAACTAAAGAGGTTGCAAACCATATCACTGCCTGTCTATCCATTAAACTTCAGTTAAATAAAAATTAATCATATTTTTTATCAGCAAATGATTAGTGTCAGTCATGTTAGATGGCATTAAGAATGCTTAATTTAGCCTGTGTACATCAGGATAGCTTTCAAAATCATCTCCTATTTCACCAGTGACAGGCTTCCATCATCCATTACATAAATTGCTAGTGAATCTCATTATTGTCTAAAAGAGGACTTGGAGACTTTTGTTAACCCTGGTTGCTGTAATAAGAAATCCCATGTTCTCTTACACATCTGTTGGAAATGGAAGTGAAGGCAAAGAAATATTCATTTGTAGACCAGCAGGTTCTCAGTACTGGTAAGGCCACACCTCAAGTACTGTGTTCAGTTTTGGGCCCCTCACTACCAGAAGGAGATTGACAGGCTGGAGAGTGTCCAGAGAAGGGCGACGGAGCTGATGAAAGGACTAGAGCACAAGCCTTATGAGGAGCAGCTGAAGGAGCTGGGGTTGTTTAGCTCAGAGAAAAGGAGGTTCAGGGGGGACATTATCACTCCCTACAACTACCTGAAAAGATGTTGTAGCCAGTGGGGGTCAGTCTATTCTCCCAGGTAACAAGCAGTAGTACAAGAGGAAACAGCCTCAAGATAAGCCAGAAGAGGATTTGATTGGATATTAGGAAAAATTTCTTCAACAAAAGGGTTGTCAAGCACTGGAACTGCCCAGGGAAGTGGAAGAGTCACCAACCCTGGAGGTATTTATAAGATGTGTAGAAGTGGCAATTGAGGGCATGATTTAGTGGTGGACTTGGCACTGTTACGTTTACAGTTGGACTTGATCATCTTAAAGATCTTCCCCAACCTTAATGATTCTGTGATTTCATGATTCTATTTGAGGGCTAAGCATTGCTTTCTGCAACAAATGTGGACCTAATATGCTTCAACACCTGTATACAGCTCTACACCATCAGCCATTTCCTACTTCCTCTAGAATACAAGACATTCACCTTCCTCAGCTTCTCAGACACAGATACTGCCTTGATCAGCACAAAAGACCTGTAGGCATAGGCAGCCTTAAGGACACACTCTAGTTAATGTTACTGCAGATAAAGCCAAGTCTGATAACAGTGCATGAATATCCATCTCTTGATTAACAATACTTTTAAACTCTGCTCAAACGCTGTCCATGATGACACGGGCATCTCACGTCTATGGGAAGAAAGACTTTGATCCTAGCTTCTTGATTTATGAAATATGGAATTGGTGGGGATGGGAACAAGGTGTCACTGAATAGTTACTGATGAGGGGCAGGGGCAAGAGGAGGTGAAAAAGCAGCTGTGGATGTTTCAGAAGGGAAGAGGTTGAAACTGCTTTTGAAAACTGAGTACTAGTTTTGCTAAAGGAGTTGGAAGGTAACCCTGTCTCTACTGGATGATGGTGACAGGTATGCTGACCACCTTATGACTTTAAACTCTTCCAGTTTTGAGCCACATGCTACACTGTCCACCAATAGTTACATTTGGTGAAAGATGCCCATATGGGTAGTTGTGTTTGCAGCCTGAAGTGCTACCTCTGCCTGGTATTTTACTGGCATGTGGGTTGACATTAAGCATGGGTTTCTGTAAGACACATCCTGCTTCTTACAGGAGCTGAAGCTGTTCTAGCTGTCAACAAGCATTAAAAGCACAACTCCATCAGAAGACCTATACTCCCTTGTAAAAATGGGTATTTTTTACTTTTTTACTATTTATTTTTTCACTATTTTTTACTTTTTTACTTTTTTTTTTTTTTAATTTTGCTTACTCCAACATCTCAATTTAAAAAAACCCAAACCAACAAAGAAACTGTGAAATAACTGTGAAAGAAAAAGAAGTTTTAAGTTCCTCACTATATATAGGGGAACAGATAGCAGGCAGGTTAAAGATCTTTCTCAGATCTTAACCATGTACTCTTTCTATTGTTCTGATCTACCTGTGAAGAGGAGAGCTAACTTTGTTTAGACTTTTAATTTATTTGCTAACTTGTTATTGTGACAATATCTTTTTGGTTTTTTTCAGAGGAAGGTTCAGGCAACAATCAATATTGAAGTAAGTTCTTTTTTTCTCCTTCCTGTTAAATAATTTCAATTAAAAATCAGCAGGTACTAAATTGAAATAATTAGAAACTGAGCATTATTCTAATGCCATTTCTAACTTTGAGACTCCTGCATGATTTGCCATAGGTCAAATAGGTTCAATGTATTGCTTTCAGTTGTAGAAACAATTGAATAACTTGATTTCTTTTCTCTGATAAATGACACCTCAGATAAATGCTGCTTTTTCTATCGAACTGTCCTTTACCCATTACCTTGCCAGAATATTTTCTTTTAAAATCCAACACTTCTATTGTCACTGTAAAATTTAAATAAGTAACATAATGAGTTTGTTAACGAAAAACAGTTCTACATCTTTCTAGGTAGATGATTGGCTACACAGTAAATACATTAAAACTTCATTTATACCCTGGAAGTATCACTGCAGATTTTAGGTAATGAGCTTCCTTCAGATGACCTGTAGACAAAAGACATTAGTCTTAGCAAAGCAACATGTCCTAAAAGTTCGTGTAAGTATCTTGTGCCAGGAACAGTGCATTTTATTGACTATCTCTTATTATATAGTGGAATTTTTTAAATGCAGTAGAAGTATTCCAGATCAGAGGCCCTACTACTGTGAGCTATGAAATTTTCAGGTGGCCTAGTTAAAAATTACCCTCTTCTGCTTCATGCTCTGCCTTATCTTAGGGAATAGGCATTTTTATCCAATATTCTTATTTAAGGGCTTCCATTGAATGATCCCTTCCGTTGAATGGTGCCCTTGTTCAATTTAATTTCTTCTCATCTTTCCCTCTAACTATTGCATGAAAACAGAATTGAAAAGACTTCTCTTGGACTTCAGGTTCCTGTACTTTTTGGTGGTTATTAAAAGATTGTGATGCTTGCAGAACATAATATTCATGACAACTATGTTGTTCTTTAAATTGAAATTCTATATCTTTAAATGAAATAAAATTCTGGATTTTTTTGAGATAATAAATTCCACTTTCTAGACAGTTGAAATGTATGATGCTATTAAATTTATTACCTTGGGGATTCTTTGAGAGATTTATCTCTAGAATTTGGTCACAGCTTTTCTAATGTAAAGCATGCTTATTAAAACTGAAGCTTTGCATCTCAATATCTTTTATCTAAATACTTATTAAAAATCAAAGGACAATATCATATGTGAGTGTAAATCATCCCCCCACCGTAAAGATACGGTGAACTGTACTAGATTTTTCCTTGCAGGGTTTACATTTCTCTTTTTCTCATACGCAGAAAAAACAGTCCATTCTTTTCTCACTACAATTATTATGCCATTTTCAGTTGTTTTAACATCATCATCAATACTGGCATCAATAGCTTATTGATGAAGCAATTTATTTGTGTGCATCTTCATGCAAATAAAGTAAGGTACTGAATTCAGGACTTATTCAGAGATAAGTTATCAGACTCCAAACCTTCCATCCATTGATAACCAATGATGTATGTAGAGGGTGGCTAACAGATTGCAGCAATCCTTATGTTCCTATGCTTTCTTCTATTCAGTGTTCTCTTTCTTAAATTGTTTCAGAATAGAGATTTATTCAAGCAGAGTGACAGAGGTCTTGCCCTTAGGGTACTGAGCCAGAAAGACTGTAGAGCATATTAGGGCTAGAAATAAAATCCAGTGGACTGCAGCCATCAGAACTTTCCTAGCATCATGATGGTATAAATGGGACATGAACTATGGGTACAGATCAGTTACCGTTTTGTTACAGGGATGTTATGGAGAACAGGTCACCTCAAGAAAACCTGATTTTGTTTCTTGATGAGATATGTGACTGAGTGAAATGACTGGAGGCATAAATATAATACACTTAAAACTCTATATAGTATTTGACTTAGCACCATACAACTTTCTGGTTTAAAATGTGACCACTGGAAAAAACCCACAAGAGTGTATGGACTAACAGTCATCCAGCTGACACCTAAAAATAATAGTCACCATAGAATCATCAGTGAATGATGATGGGAATACTGATAGTGAACAAATCACTTCTCTCAAAGAATGGAAATGAAATGTCTTTTAAATATGATGTAGAAAATCATAAAATATGATGAGCCAAAGTGAAACAGAAACTATTGGAAATGAGGAAGTGAAGATAGAACCCTTGAGTAACAGGATGGAATAGGAAAAAATGGAAAGGTTGGTCTTGATCTGGTGCAGCTGCCTTGTTTGTCTGTCAAGTATGGTAGCACAAAGGAAAGAAATTCTTATAAGCTAAAGCTGAAACCTGTTAATTTGACTGCATCACCACACACTAACACAACAAAATAGTGGCTTAATTAAAATCAGCTTTTTCATACCAGTTAGTCATTGTTATCTGATATATTGTAAGGACCCCAAAAAGTTACAGTTAACAAACTCTTCCATAAGAATTACCAACCAATCCATAAGGCCTCTGCAGGACTGACATTTTCCACATTTATTATAGAAAACAGCACAAGAAATCCTTATAATATGTATTATCATTTGCCCACAGACCATTAGGAAGGAAAGAAGCTTTCTACTGCAACAGGGTGCTGACATCCTCTGTCAGGATTTTAAACCCTTTACACTAACAGCAAAATCAATATTGTGTGCAGGAATGGAAATAAAAGTAGAAGCATCAGCAGCTGCCTTCAGTCCTTTTGATTCCGAACTTACTTTGTGGGTGTAAACTGTATCTTTGGCAACACAGGTTTCTGTTTTAGCTGTTTATCAAGTACTTCCAAAGGAACAAAGCTTTTTAGAGTTTACAGATAGGTATATCACTTGAAGAACTGCAATAACAGAGCTATTTAAGTTTCTTTGTCATTTTAATCTAGAAAAGAAAGATATTTCAACCAGTGTTATTTTATAGATGTTCTGAATTACTTTAAAGTAATAGATAATTGTGTCATTGCAGATATAGCAAATGGAGCATATTCCATTTCAATCCCACTGTCATTTAGAAAGGTACATTACATTTTTTGGGGGGGGAGGGAAAGTCAAACAGCTATTAATATTTCAACAAAAAAACCCCACCAAAATTCTAGGTAGTGTAGTAGTGAATTTGAGTATAATCTTACACTTTGGAAAAGAAATTGTTTTACATTTGTACCTGTATAATTTGAGGTACACTTGTAAAATGGCTTTATATGAGCAGATGTATGTATTTGTAAATATTTGATCTACCTGTTGGGAGAATTAAAGTTATTTAACACAAATCACTTATTTTCATAAACATTCATTTCAGTAGGAGTTTCGCTATTATAGATGTAATTTTGACTGCCTTTAATTTTCTTTTTTTTCCAAACGAAATTGTATCCATGTAAAAATTTAATCTGCTTTGCTATGGATGTTTTAGCTTAAGTTTCTTCTGCTCCAAGTGCTTTTTCAGAGTGTCATTACAGTTCAACTAACAATATGTGTTGTATCCTCTCATGTGCAACATCTGTGCCTCTGAGGTAAGCCACTGATAACTGAGGTTGAGCCTGGTGCCTCTGTAACTATGTCTATGAGCTAGAACTAGAGTTCTTCATGTAGAATTAGAACTCTTAGTGGGGCTAGACCTAGCAGATGCTAGTGCAGGGTATATGGAAAAATGGTTTAAAATATGTACTTATATGATAGAAAATGTATAAATTTACAGAGAAAATCCTTCTGTAGGTTCTCTTTATTTTCATCAGGAGGCCGGTTGGATCACTGGATGTGATTTCCTACCTCAGCTGAAATATGTCGTGGCTGTAACTGAAAGTACAGTTATTATCTGGGACTATAAATCAGAAGAGAAGGTATTATGTCAGATGAGACAAATGCTACCATGAAGCCTGAAAATTGATCAGTCTTTGTTTTTGATATATATTTACATTCCTTTGGTCTAACAGGATGAAGGTTTTTAACTTTGTCTTTGTAGGAACTCAGTGAAACAATGGAATTTATACTAAAGAAGGAATACCCTTTCCACACCAAATGGGATTATTTAAGTGTCTTAAAAGTTTGGAAGAAAAAGAAAAAATTTATACTATGTTGCAAACAACCCCCCAAAGAATTTATTTTCCATGTGTATCTAATGCATATGTGTGCACCTGTATATCTAATATGTGTGCATTGGTATATAAATATATGTCGGAATCCATTAAGAATCCAGGGACAGGTTTTCCAAGGAGGTAACTTCCTGACTGAAAGAAAATATTTCTTCATGTCCTGTGTTTGTTCAAGACTTTCTAAGAACAAAACCATTTTGATATTGCTAGTGTATGTCCAAACTGTTAAAGTTTTCTTGAATGCCTTATTACAAAATACAATTTTTGCTGACCTATACCTTAGCATTTTCTGTCTGTTCCTGTGACTTTTCTCAGAAATTCTGAGTTGGCTGAGATGATGAGGACAAACAAAGTAAATATTTTTAGGATAAAATCAAGTCTTAGGACTTTTTTTTTTTTTTTTGTTCAATTGAGAGATTGCTTCCCAAACTCAGACAGGTCAATGTAAGTCCTTTTGTCAATCCAATTGGACTTCTGGGAGGAAGGCTCAGAAATTTATTCTTCAGATTCCCTCCAGTCATTACATCAGTGAGAGCTGCAAATGACCTGTTGCTGAATGGGAACATCTCTTTTTCAAGACCACAGAAATAATATATAGACGGTTCTGTGTCTGTGTTATGTCTCTTTCACATTTCTGTGCTACATAGACAGCATTGAAGCAGTTAATTCTTATGGCATGGGAACAGTTCCCAGGTTAGGCTGTCAAGGCTGATTTAATCAAATAACAGATGGAGTCAGAAAGTAGAACCAATAAACAGTATAATGCAGATGACCCCAAATCCTATTCCTGTGCCTTCTCAGTCTGGCAAAATACCACAGTGACTTGCAACTGTATTCATTCCCACTATCTCTGTGCTTCAAAAATTGAAACACCTGCCCACTTGACACTCCTAGGCTGTGTTGATAATTAGGACTCTGATATAATTTCTCCCTGTGTGAATTTGGCTATTTCCAATTTTCTTGTAGACAGCATCTCATTTTGAACAGGAAACTATATATAGTCTTAGCAAATATACCATCCCACTTAACATGGGGGAGATCCTTCTTAAAATTTGTAATTACTGTTTATTCACTGAAATGGAAAAAGCTACCTGTGAAACAAAGCCTTGCTGAAACCCTTACAGTTTGCTATTAACTCCACTTTGGGATGATCTTCCATGAGTTTCTGATACCAGCAAACAGCTATCATAGGGGGAGCTTGAAAAAACAAAGTCAAGATTTGAACGCTGATGTAACTGGATAAGCATGATAGATTCAGTCAATTTAAGGACCCTGGTGCAATATCTAATAAACTGTCTCTTATAATCCACAGAATAATGGCTATGTCATCAAACCAATGAAAAACTGTCTGCTCTGTGTTTGCACGGTGACTACGTCAGATCACCTGCCTAAGGACACTATCCTAATGGGAGATGATAAGGGTTATGTTTACCTGCTTACTTTGACCAGTGATGACTTTATAATGAAACAATATAAAGCCGAAAAAGAATCACAATTCCGGATCTTGGACTCCGAAAATTTTAACATGTAAGTTGCTTATGATAAAATACTATCAGTCTTGCATTATTTTTTTTTAATTTGGGTTTTGTGTAGCCTAAATGGAGGATTAATTTCTGTTTATATATTAATCCTATCCAACTAAAGAAAATAATTTTTCAAACTGCAGTAAGTATGATTCACTTGGTTTTATGTGAAGGAAATGCCATCATTTTCAGTGGAAGGTTTTACAAGAGATCTTACAACAGGGAGGATGCAGAATAAAATTCCAGGGGAGAATTTACAATTGCTGTTATCCAGTTGACAAAGGAACAGCTTTATTGTGCCTGATTAGGTGGAAGCGTAATTGTGACTGGAGAAGTGCTCTGCTTCTTTTAAGCTGGAAGAGTGGTTCTGTATCTGCCCTGGATATTAAATGTTAGCATTGTTTGTGTATATAATCTCACTCCAAAAATTCCTGTCCACCTATGGGTATATTACAGTAGGTGCTACTATAGCCTAATAACATTTCCATTTATATCCCTAGTCTTAAACGCAAGCTACATGATGACTGGGTTGGGAGAGTTAAGTATATTTCTGCACTAAAATGTTTTGGATCCTGCTCCTCAGACAGCCTTCGTTCATTTGTTTTGGATGACATAAAGCGACTAGAGGACAACTTGTAAGTATGTGACATCTTCTAGAAAAAAATAGACCTTTTGCTTTATAACTCTGCAAGAGATAAGTTCCCTGAAAGATGCCATCTTGTTGTATTTAAGCTGTCTTTTCTGTAAGCTTTATTAATAAAAACAAAAATAGAATTATTAAAATGCTTGAATATTTTTGTTAGCTTTTGATATAGGAGAGGATATATGTACTTTATTCACAGTCCTTAAAAATGTTATGTTGACAGTGTTGTCTGCTCCAACTTCTCCTCAGTAGGCAAATATTACCTGGAAAATTATTTTGCTCCATGTATATCATGTATCCATTCATTTATAATTTATATCCAGACAGAAATATATTCAACTTAAGTTTCATTTACAGTTTCAGTTGCACCAGTTTGAGTTACTCAAGATTAAACCAAGAACACAATTTGTTCTGAGGACTGTGAAATGGTTTTACTCTGCATCAGGAAAGAGTTTATGGCCCCCTTATTTGTGCCAAGTCCATGCATATGGCCCATAAGTGCTATAGGTGATTCCAAGCCCTTTTAGTCTGTGAATTTGGAAAAGTTTATAGCCCAATTAAATAATACAAATGTGATTTGATGTAAAAAGGACATAGAAATAACATACATATAGAACTTTTCATTCAAATATCTAAAAGCATTGTAAATATTAGATCAGGTTCAAAATTCCTCTGTGAGGTATATCCAGAGATTAAAAGATTTTTAAGGCTAGTAGCAACAACTAAGATAATCTATTTTATAGGCTATAAATATTCATGTAGAAATTCTTGAATCAATCCAGTAACTTTAGGTTTTATGAGTATTTCATGTCTGTTGAGGAATGAGGAAAGTGAAATATGAAACACTTATAACTTGTCCAAGGTCACATACTATGTTAGCTGAAAAGCTAAGAAATCCCCTTTGATTTTATTGGGAGCTTTGGAAAAATAGAATTGATTAGAGGAGAAAGAAAACTAAGTCTGCAGAGCCAAAACTATGGTCAAAAGAGTATATACACCACCATACACTGTTTGTAATACAGAACTTTTAACTACAAATATCTTGGTAGGTCTTTTTCATTTCACACTGGCTATAATTGTGTCTGCTATTGCAATAAATGTATATCTGTAAGCAGTTTCACGCAGCAGCTAAATGAAATTATATTGAGACAACTGAAAAATTTCACAACTGCTAAAATGAAATTAATAGCCCTAAAAATAGCTATGGATCAAATCACTTTGAAATGTCCATTCCTTAAGAAATGATAGTTGAAACATGATTTACTGATTCTAACAAAAGAAATTTCCCCAATTAACTTTGCATCAAGGAATTGTTGTTGTGCTCGAAGAGGGAAGTAGTATATCTTGTCTCCTATGTGAGTTATGTGACTTAAGTTTCTTTGTTGATAATGGCTGATGAACAGTTATAATCTTTTCTTGTTAAGTATCTAAAAAGGGAGGCATGGATATGATCACAGAGTGCTTCTGTTGCAAGGCCATGGCTTGGGCAGAACTTCACAGTGCCAGATCAGTGGGAATAAGGGATTCTGGTATAAAATAGGAATTCATTGATTTAAATGTATGATTAACAGTTCTTCTGAGGTTTTGTCACCTTTTCTTTTTCTATATAGTTGTTTATTAGCTCTTTAATGAATAGTCTCAATACTCTTGAGACTCTTCTGTTAGAGCTCTGGTAAAAAAGCTTTGCTCCCTCTAAATAATAGTGAGCAGACGGCCTTTTATTTACACCTGCCTAGAAAGAACAAGCTCTTTCATTAATCCTCAAGGTTTCCAGAGTCTTTCTTCAAATTTACTGTCACTCCAATTTACGGTTTTCAATATTAATGGTTACTGTTTAGCCCAGAATAAAGGAACTAATACTTGTCTGTATTTCAAAGAAAAAATTTGAATGTTTACTCATTTAGTTCTGTATAACTTATTTACACAGGCAGTCATTGTTTCCTGGGAATGACAGGTGTTAACTATGCTATTACTGATTCCAAAAATCAATAAAATATTCACTCATTATTAGCAACGTATGAAACCTGGAGAGACAAACAGAAGTTTTTCAAAGGGTGGATTTAGAAGGGACACTGAGTCAATCTCAGTCTGTGTTGGCTGTTTGCATTCTTGCGCTTTAGCAGTGAATGTAACAGAATAATTCAATGGAGTTTCGGACACTTGTGGTCTCTTCATCCTGTTACACAACACAAAATAGATAATATAAAGACTATGCATTGTGCAGAAGCAACAGAAAAGTAACCGCACACACTTAATGTAACATCAAGACTGCAATACACCTCCACGTCTGAAAGAGGCAAATGGAGTTGCTTTGGTACTTTTCCTCAGTGATGAAATGCTTTAGGCACTCAGGCACGTGCACAGGCTTACTCTGGCAACAGCTACCATTTCAGGGGTCTGCTTCGAGTTTGCCTGTTAAAGAATTCAGGTGTACAAATTGGATATTTAGTTCCTTAATGGATAGTGCACTGTGTTCCTCTTTCATCAATCATTCTAAGTCTCTGTTATAAATCAATTTTCTTTTAACAGGAGATTGTACACATTATGTACACAGCTATTCTAAACTAGAAAAGTAAGGTGGGATAATTGTAGACTGTATTTTCCTTATGTTTTTACATGATTAACTGTTTTATTAATGATTGCAGACCTGTAAGGGAATTTTCTGTCCCTAGAGGAGTCAATGCCTTCACATACTGTAGAAAGGCAAAAGTCGTTGTCACTGGAGGTAAGTATTGGGATTTTTTCCAAGAGATTGTGCTGTTGTGAATTTTTTTCCCCAATTAGATAAGATCAAATACAGCTGATATAGTGTCTTAAGAATTTAAATAATGGCTTCTGTCTTAAATTATAGGAAACAGATATCTTGCTTTTAGTTGCTGGGAGGCTTACTCTGAAAAGATATATTTCCTGACAGGAGTCTCTCAAAGGCTGTCTGGGTTTGATTCAAGTATCCTATATGTAATAAAACAGGAGAAACAGTATGTTGAACTACTCTAAAGTACCTTTCCAAGTCACAATGGTGACTGTCTTAGCCAGGTTATACACATTATTCCTTACAGTATCAGCAGGGCTTCCATCCTGTCACTTTTGGCCATCCTGTCCTATCTTAAGGAATCACATTGGCCCATCTTAATACTTTCCATTGGTCTTCTCTCTGATCATGTTTTCCCAAAGTGTTACTGTTTTTTCTTTCCCCTAAAGCAGACTGCAGAAATAGCACTCTTACATCCATTTCCTCCCTGTTATCCAATAATTTTATGAGCCTTTTACTGCAGTGGTTATATTTGATGTTTCAGAACTATGGCTGAAGGATGGAAGCAGTCTTGTTTTTTATATTCTGTTTGACAGGGTGGTGCCCTGGAGTAACATTGATGCTGCCTTTCTACAAGACTTCAGTATGAGGGTTTTGCTTAAAAGTCTGTTAAAAATAGCAATAATACACATAGCAATTCTTACATCTATATTTAAAAGAAGAAAAAAATAGCCAAGGCTCTGCTGTGCAGCCTTGATAATATACACAACAGTAAAATAAACTTGAAAAAAAAAAAGAATAGAAAAAGACCTGGACATGGGAAAAAATGCAATTCATGTTGAATTGTAACAGTATACCAAGGGGAAAACTGTGACAGATATCAGAATAAATATCAGACAGTTCTATTGATTTTCTACATGCAAGATTTAAAGGAAAAGCAATATGGCTATAGAAAAGTTATTAGTGAAAATTCTGAAGTTCAGCCTTGGAGGAGATACTGTTTACATTGATCACCTTGTCACAGAAAGTAATCTGGAGAAATTTACTGATGACATAAAGTAAGGAGGTCCTGTAAAACAAAATGTGATTAGTATTTCCCACAGATAGAACTGGAGGATTTTACTGTAGTAATAAAATCAGTGTGAAGTGTCTGAATGGGACAGAAGTTCAATTACACAGGAAGTAGTAAAAGTTTCCTTTACGCACTGAAAATTCTTCTTACAGAAATAGGCAGAAGAGAAAAATCTGGATAAACTTCCTAAGAAAATAAGAACAGCAGAGGTAGGCCAGGCCAAAGGTCTGCCTAACCCACTCTCCCCTCTTTGTCAATGACCAGTAGTAAACACTTGTGGCAGAGCATAGGAATAGGACAATCATGCAGCAATACTTGCCCTAGGTACATGTGTTAGTTGAAATATCTGTTCTGCAGGTAACAAAGAATTAACTTCTCTGAATGTGACACTAGTGAAACCTCGTGTTGTATTGGAAGGCACTGTATGGTTGATATGAACCACTTTTGAGAAAGATTAGTTGAATATGGAAAAAGGGCAGGAAAAACATATCACACAGAGACTAAAACCATTGTGCAGAGATTAAAGAAGTATATTTTCTGTAACCTAGCAAAGTGAAAATTAACAAGGATGACATTTTATCATCAATTAACATTGATGTCTATTAGAGCAAAAATCAGAGCAGTGATCTTCTGGAAGAGTCTTTGGAGTAGTGACAGTTGCAGAAGGAAATATTCTCATCAGTTTAAAATGGAGCTTGACATTTTTGAAATGTATTTGTCTGTGCTGTTTGGAGGATACAGGTCTTGAGAGATCCATCTAATAAAGCCTTCAAAAGCTGAGCTTGAGAATTCTGTGCTCTGTTAATAGAATACACTGCTCACAATGGCACAGCACACTGTCAGGCTAGAGCATACTATGTTTGCCTCTGTATCTTAAAAGCCACCCCTCTCTTTTGACTGGATGAGAAACACACGTTGATGATCCAGTTAATGAGATAATTAAACTTTTTAAAATTAATCATCATCATCATGGCTGGGCTTCACGAACGAAGATTTGGGAAGGGCTCTACTCACGTTTGTTACAAGCACGCTGGTGGCTAAAAAGGCCAATACGAGACAGGCATGTCCCATTGCAAAAGGCACAGCAGAAAGACTCCTTAGGTGGCATATTCTGCAGGGCACAAATCTTTCTGCATTGTCTTTTCTCCTCCAGAGTGGTCCCGCGTGCTTTCTCCAAGGAAGCAGCAGTGTTATAGATGGTGTGTCTCCAGGCCTCCCGATTGGAGGCCAGAGTAGACCAGTTATGGTGATCAATATGGCCAAGGCTGAGATGTTGTTTCAGGGAGTCCTTGTATCTTCTCTTCGGGGCTCCTCTTGTGCGGCAGCCGGTGGCAAGTTCACCATAAAGCAAGATCTTAGGGAGGCAGTGATCTTTTATCCTTGAGACGTGCCCTGCCCGACACAGCTGTGTTCTCAGCAACATGGCCTCAATACTTGTGATTGCTGCTTGTTCTAGAACAGATGTATTGGTCACATAATCTGACCAGTGGATGTTTAGGATTGTAGGAGGCAGCATTGATGGAAGCGCCTACAATTTTATCTGTAATATACCCTAAAAATCAAAGACTAGAACAGATAAATAATTCAGGAATCATAACATATAGATTCCTTGGTGACATGTGCAAACGTTTGTTAAAGCTGTGTTTATATGTCACATTCAGCAATTAAAATAAAAGAAAAATCCAACCTTTGATTGCAGGCTAGCTTCTAAAGTATTTAGCTGGGATAAACCTGCTAACCATTTTACTAAGACCAAACAATGTTATTTAGCTAGGTGTTTATAGCATAAATGATATGCTACATACTGTGATATATTATTACAGTGACTGTTTAAAAAGTCATATTTTAACACCTTTATCCTTCCATCATTTATTTAGGCTTCTTTAATTATGCTCATGAGTTTGTCAGTAATGTGACACAACCTACTTTTGTCTTCCAGATATTTGACATTTATAATACTGAATAAAATAAAAGCAAACCTAGTACTGAGTTCATTTTTTTCTTCTAAAAGCTAGACTTTAAGCAGTAACATTATAAAAGCCTCATAGTGGTCTAAAATATGAAGCCCACAGTAGTTTAAAATAACTTCTCTGTGCAGCATTTTGCATTAATATTATGTTGAATAGTAAAGTGACATGGTTTTCTTCTTATTCTGGATTCCATTCCAGCTATGTCTTAATCATCACCTGTGGCAACAACTGCAGTTAAAATCAAATTAAGTATGCATATAAAAGCAGGATATGATTGGTTTTAAATTATACATCAGCTTCTTACCCTATTAGTTCTTCAAATCTAGCTATTGTTTTCCTGTGAGCAATGAAACAGAATTAAAACCAGTGATTTCTAAATCTAGCAGTAACAGATTAAGACTGGTAAAAGTGATTCTGTGCTTGTTCTGTATCCTTTGTGAATTTCTGGAATAAGTGAAGTACTTTTTCAGGAATTCCCAGAAATCCTAGTTAGAGAGATCACATCCCAGAACTCCTCTAGCATTAGCTTTCAGAAGCATAGCAAACTCTTTTCTATGATGCAGTCTAAATTTAAGAAGAACATATGAAGACAGACAAGGCAGCACAAAGAAAAAAAACTTAAATTTTTGTCAGTATGATAAACATTTGAATTTGTGTTAGTTTACCAGATGTCTAAGTCTTCTGAAAAGGTTTTGCAGACATTATAAGACAAGATTATTTAAAAGACAGACTTGAAGGAATAACAAGTTGTTTTAACAGATAAGGGATTCTTCTGCCTGGATGTAGCAACTTAGAAAGAAACCAGGCATTATATTTTTATTTTCTGATCTATCAGAGGATGCCAAGCTAAGCCTAATATTCTCCATTCAAAAATGTTATTGTTCGCAAGTGGGTTTCAACACCACTGAAATGCAGACATCTCAGCAGACTTGTAATACCACACAAATTACAAAACTGCAAGTAAGAGAGATAGTTTGGCAAAGAAGTTTTCGAAGAAGGTATTGGAGTCCATACCATATAGCTAGAATAGAGCTGTGGTTGTAGAATCTGACTTTTCAAAAAACCCTAAACATCTGCTTTTATAGTTATTCATCTTGGAAGAGACTACATTGAACTAAGGCCATTTTGTTTCAAATCATTGATTTCACAAAATGTTAAAAAATTGCTGTTGGATATGTAGACAGATAATCTTCTTCAAGCTTTTCTTGGATGTGTTTAGTACCCACGCTTTCTGTATCAGGATTCTGAATCCTGGAGGCATATTTGGAGCACAGAGTGAATAAATGTTCCAGGAAATGTTCCAGTGAAGCAGTGAATGTTAGGGCCAATCTGGCATTAGTCCAGAAAGAGGGAAGAGAGCAAATCTACTATAACAAAATCTACCATTATCTTCACATCAGTGAAAGGAACAGTAAAGCAAACAGTATTTTTAATCTAGGGAGAGGTTTTCTTTCCTAATGTCACTTGTTTTTTCTTGTTAATATCTCAAGGAAATAACATATATAAGTGATTCTACTCTTAAAATAAACTCTCTGTGCCACAATTAAAGGGCAATCATCTGCCCTTTCAATCATCTGCCCATCACTTCAGGAATATAAAGAACAGAGCAATTAGGAAGACTAAGAAAGATTCCATTCCTCAAAAGCACAGCAGGCAGGTAGTCAAGTTGATCAGATATTGTCAACAGCTCCTAGCTCGTTCACCATCATCCTATTACATGATAATTTGCATCTGGAGTTGCTAGCAGGGATGTTGTTGAAGCAATGTCTGTTTGCTCTGACGTTATAATTGATTTTATCAGTCTCACTGAAGGCTTCTGTCTCCTGTATTTTGTGTCCTCCTGTTGACTCCGTGGAAGGTTTGCAAGCTGAGTTTTACTCCCATGGACTTCTTTCTCACTAATGTATATTGACCTGGTCACGAGGGTTCTGCTAACTTGCAGAATATGCCTAGGATGGCCCAAGGCAACATCTGAGGAGGTGAGCAGGGACCTACTGTGTTCTGCAATTTCCCCATCAAAAAGAGCTTCATAAACCATTTGTGCAGTTATAACCCTTTTAAGCTACTTCCTGCCATGCTTACAGCATATACAGATTATCTGGGGTATTTTTGCCTGAAGATCACCCCGAAAAAGAAACTGGTTCCCCCTGAAGTTACAGCCAGTCAGCTACTTAGCCATGGCTCTCCTTTCCTCTGCAGTTCTCCCTCCATCGTGCTGGTACAGCTGCTTGCATGTTTGAATTCTCAGTCACACTTGTGAAATGAGCTGGCAAAAACCAAAATAAATTTCTGTTGCAGCTATTTTTTGGGTAGATCATTCTTCCAGTGACCCTCTCTCATTCAGAGAGAAGGCAATAAACAGGGGAATCAATTTAACTGAGTTGTTTAATGGAGAAAAAGGGAGATAGAGTTCTCCTAAATGAGTCCCATCTTGCTGTATCAAGAAGGAAAGGAATAGATTTCTGAAGAGAGATGGAGGGGCTGACTAATGACAGTAGGTTGAACAAGCTTAAGGATGTTTATTAACAAAACTGAGCTGAGCATTTTAGTCTTGAAGTTGGATGAATATTCTCTTGGGGCATGTACTTCCTAGTTTATGTTTTTTTGCTTTTTGCTCTTCAATTTAAGCCAAGAAAAAACTGAAACTCAAACTGAAGTCTAGATAAAATGTGGCTGTTTCTTTTACTATGTGTCAAAATAGAGTGTTCAGCTAACTACATGCAATTTGTACAATTGCAATATTTACCAGGAATTGAAAGTAAAAATATAAATTAATTAATCTGAAATTTAAACTGGGCTCACGTTCTCTTAAAACTCCTGCAAAAAATATTAAATACTTCAGCGCACTAGGTACAGCTGTATATGTAAACCCAGGAGTATACTAATACATTTTTAACATCTTTCTGTTCAAGACAGACTCAATCATCACTGATTACTGTTTCCTATCTGCCCTCAACTTCCATGCCCATTTGCCTTCCTTTCTGCACGCTCATCTTCTTCCATAGAGGTGGTTATCCCTTCTTGTTCTGGCTAAGTGGACACAAGAATTATTTTGACATTTTTCTAAATTACATTTTTAAAGGGAAAAAAAAACTGAGCCCCAGTTCTATTTCTATTAAAGTATTCTGCTCCTATGAGACTAGTCCATGTAGTCCCATTTAGTGTCCCTGCTATGCCTCTATCAAAATAAAAAGGCTTTGAAAGGCTGATCAGTTATGTGTTTTTATTAAGTTTGGGGATAAGCAATGAAACATAAGCTGGAATCCAGCCCCTAGAATGAAAAATTCACATCCTTATGTGGGAGTAGCCTACATGAATGAAAGCAAAGACTAATCAACAACAACCTCTCCATTACAAAGCTTATTTGTAATTCCAGTGACTATTCTGTCTTTCTGACTGTATGTATTTTATTTTTTTTCCCTTCAGGTAATGACAGAGTCCTTCGTTTGTGGAATCCTGCTGTTAATATTAGGCCTACAGGGAAGCTATTTGGACACAAATATGGTGTTGTGGAAATTGTGACCAATGAAAAAGATCAACATGTCATCAGCCTTTCCAGTGCAAAGGTAAAACACTTTTCTGAACCTCATGGAAGTAGGGCTGGAAGAAGAATCCAGGGAACCACAGGCCTGTCAGCCTTACCTCAGTGCCCAGCAAAGTTACGGAACAGATCATCTTGAGGGCGATCACACAGCACATACAGGACAACCAAGGGATCAGGCTCAGCCAGCATGGGTTTAGGAAAGGCAGGTCCTGTTTGACCTGCCTGATCTCCTTTTATGACCAGGTGACTCACCTAGTGGATGAGGCAGTGGATGTGGTCTACCTGGACTTCAGCAAAGCTTTTGATACTGTCTCCCATGGCATTCTCCTGGAAAAGCTGGCAGCTCATGGCTTGGACAGGTGCACTCTTGGTTGGGTTAAGAACTGGCTGGATGGCCAGGCCCAGAGAGTGGTGGTTCTTTATCTTTAAGATTGTGAAGGCCTTAAGAGATAACAGTGTGCGTAGGTGCAGTTACCACTGTAGTCCACTACCATGTCTTTTTCTTCAGCCCTTCAGTTAAGTGAATTCACTAGATCTGAAATATTGATGTGTTCCTAATCATAGGAACATGCTCAAAATCTTGTGCTGAGATTTCCCACAACCACAATTATCTGTTAAATTATATGCCACAGACCAAAAGGAACCACATTCATCACAACTACGCTTACAGTGTGTCTGTCTTGACTTATGTTTTGCTTGAAAATATTTCCAAAAAGTAATTACTGTTAAATTTGTCTGAACCTATTAACTCATCCTTTGTGTCAATGCACCAAAATACGGAGTCAGGTTTTTGCATAACATATGGACTCTTCACTAAAGTGCCAGCATATTGCAGTCATAGATTGGGTTATTGGCATAAAAGTAGAAGTGTATGTATATAATTGTAAATACAAATGTATATAACTCTTTGGTTGGAATTATTCTGCAGAAGCCACTAAAGCAATTTTCAGGAAACATGTTTTCCAAGATAGCTGCAACAGCTTATTCTCTCGATTTATAATTGAAATTTCATTTGAGAGTTATAAAAAGAGGAATGTGTCTCCCACTATTTTACACCTTTTTGCTTAGGTCTGGGGGAGTACAGAGTAAAATAATATGGCTTATTCAAGCACTAAAGCAACATTTTTTTATTGATGAGAAATGCTAGTAGAATATGTAAGTCCTTTAAGAAGCGCCACCTTTGGACTCGAAATTACAGCTAGGAATTATCCTCAGATGCTTCAGGATACACTAGACAGACAATGAACTATGACATGAATTGGATGTTTCAAGCCAGACAAGGCAAGACCTGTGTAAAGGTACTTGATCTATCTGGTTATTACATTGGCACTACAGCATTTTTCTACAAATACCCATACTCTATGTTCGTAGAAATGGCTATACTTTTTTTAATGGGCACAGTCAACTGAAGAATTACTTTTACAGAGTGTATGCTAATATGAGAACAATCTGTGGGTTAGAGACATAAAGAAAACTGACCTGATGCTCCAACTCAGATAGAAGAATGCTGCATAGGAACTCTCTGCTGTATTTATTTTTTCATCTCCTTCCTGTCACTCTTCCCTTCATTGCCCTCTATATTTTCTATTATTAGTTTTCTCCTTCTTACTTTTGTCCTGCATCATGAAGCATTTATTGCTCCATTTTTTTAATATAACTGTTTGAGTGCATTCAGGAAGCACTGAGGGAAAAAAAGCACTTGTAGGGACAGGGGCTATTAAACCTGGAGATGTGGCAGGAAGAAGGCCATTATCTGAAAGATGATCTTACAGTCTGTGGAAACAATAAGGTTAAGGGTAATGGCAGAGCCCAGACCTGACTGTATAGCCCTTGTGCTGAAGGGCTGTGAAGCAGTGGCAACCACTCTCTCTCACTTAGTGCAGGCTGAGAATCCACAACTAGAACAGCAGAGGCTACAACTTCATGTCTTGCCTACTTGAGTTGTTAATGGAAGTCAGAAAGCCAAAATTTGCTACACCAGTTTTTTCATTGATTTTACTAGAACGTCTCCAGTGATGGATTTGGTTGAATTAGGCTACGTAAGTGAGTCAGGTGAGCAAGATTTGAGCTTACAGTCGTCAATTCATAAAAACAAACAGTTTTGTTTGAAGATCAGTAGGGTTAATGTAAGGAATATATTCCCAGCCTTTATACCACCGTACGGTATCATTTGTTAACAGCACAAAGCCTTTGTTTTAAATCAGCGAAGGGAATGTTCTTTGGTTTTTTTCTTTGTAGAAGTAATTTCATTTCTGGGAGCTAAACTGAAAGAGGAATGCACACCTTTACATATGGCAGGAGAGTAGTGCAGTAAACAGGGATTTCTCACATCTCCTTTCCGGGGCATGTGAAGTTATCATTCCATTCATAATTTCTTCAAAATTTCATGCAGCCAACATAATGCAACCACATAAACACTTCCCTGCTAAAACTGGCCATCCAAAATTACTCTGTTATAACTATGTTAGCTTTATTCTTACAGAACTCAAGGGCAGATTTTTAGCATTTCAGAGAAGATAAAGGAAAGTAAGATATGTTATTAATTTTTGTGTTTTCTGACTTTCGCAAATTAACTCAAACCTTAATGTTATCAGTCTCCAGTCCTCTCTCCCAGATCTGCTTAATGGCAAACTGGCTGTTCAATATCCCAGTGGGAAGTCATATGTGTATTTTGTTTGTCTGGAACTGAGTAGGTGATTGTATCAATGCCGGTTAGTGTGGATGTTTGTCTAACTTGTTTTGAAAGCACCTGACATTGTTTTAAGGATATGTTTATAGTACAGTCATTTGTCTTCCCGAAAAATGAAAGCAGCTCAGCTGGAAGCACAATGCTTAATTTATGTGAAGCCATTGCTAATCATGGCTGTTACTGGAATGTACTGTATATCAACAATATTAAATTTAATTTAGATAATTTGAAAAAGAGGTATTTGGGAAATCTCTTCCAGTCATTCTTCACAAAAATTATGTGGCAACGTCTATATAAGGTACATTTTTTGTATACTGCTTTGAAAGCTAAAGTTGCCTTGCTGATGTACTTTCATTCTCTTTGGTTTATTTGTTTCTCCCAGATATTAAGAATTTTATTCTCCTCTTATATTGCATAATCCTTCAAGAAAATTTAATATTCTTCAGAATTTTCGTGTAACTTACTCAATTTTGTGTTAATTCCTCTCCCATTTCCCTTAATTCAAGTTACTTTGTGTCTTGGGTAGTCTTTAAAAAAAACCTACATAATTAGCCTATGGAAGTCTCAAGGGATATCTCATTAATGTATATAAATATCGGGAGGGAGGGTGTAAAGAAGATGGTACCAGGATCTTTTCAGAGGCTCCCAATGACAGGACCAGAGGCAATGAAAAATGAAACACAAGAGATTCTGTCTGAACATCAGGAAATACTTCTTTTACTGTGAGGGAGACCAAGCACTGGCACAGGATTCCCAGAGTGGTTGTGGAGTCTCTGTCCTTGGAGATATTTTAAATCCATCTGCACATGGCCCTGCTCTATGTGGCCTCACTTGAACAATGGAGTTAGACAAGGTGACCTCCAGAGGTCTCTTCCAACCTCAGCTGTTCTGTACTTCAAAAACTATGTCTAAGGTGAGAGAATCATTCTAAGACTGGCTGGAGATTGACAGGAGGAACCTGACTGCTTTATAGGTCTTCTGATCCAGGTGTTCATGGGCAGTTACCTCTCTCTATCCTACACTTCTTGCTTCCTCTTTCTGACCCCCACACCATCTAAATGTCCACTGAAACTGTTCTACGGAAGTGTTGAGTATTATTTTATCTTTGCATTAGTGGGCAGCTATATCTACTGTCAGCACACCACACACACAGTACAGAGACAGACATACAGAACCTTTACACACTCTCAATCGCAGCACCCAGTAAATATACTTCAGGCTCATTACTATGCAATTAGACTATTGCATATAACAGTTTGATTTCTCTCCAGGATCCATTCATGTTTGGGAAAAGGAAACTACCTTTATATATTGCCAGGTTAATTATACTGTCTGATGAAGTGATTTGAAATGCTCATAATTTTGAACTTTGCCAAATTACTATCTCTATAAGGCACTAGTTATAGTACCATCTACTGCACCACATTGCATTAATGTGCTTACAGCTAAATCCTCTTTGCCTTAACCTCACAAATAATCCCATTGACATTAATTTGTTCCTAAGTCTTCTTACTATTACAGGGAGTTGTAGCACTTTGCAGGATCACCTTCAGGGATCACAAGACACACATCGGCACTCTCTGCAGATAACTTAGTCTATTAAATAACTCGGCAAGCAGAACTGCATTTTGACATTCATGCCTGGTGATTTTTGTCTTTAAGGGATAAGGTGTTCTGTATGAATTTGTAAATTTTTTCACTTAGACCATGGAGCCTTCAATGACCCCATCAAACAGTTGAACAATAGAGCAAATAGGGGCAGATAAACTAAACACTTCAACAGAAAATCAGCTTTAATTATTGCTTGCTCTTCCTGTCTATGTCTACAGTGAATGCTCTGGCTAATGCAACTTCTTTCTGCCCCAAGAGTGTTTGGATTTTGGATTTTCCTGCAAAAGTGTTTTTTTTTCATAAGTTCTTTTAAAGACTTGCAGCATCACCATTCAGTGATTGAGGAAAGCTGACTTTTTCAAAAAACCAAATATTCCTTAACTTACAAAAAGTATCAGCATGATGTGATAGTTTGGAAGCACTAAAAGTGTGCTACTGTTTTCTCTAGAGAGTTGTTGAGATATTTTATGCAGAACAGTGTTTAAAATTCACTTTCTTATTCTTAACTAGCAGTAATTTGAAGGGATTATATTTTGACGGGGGAAGAGGGAGGGGCAAAACCTGAAATTCTTTAGTCCTTCCCTATCTCAGTTAATTACAGATAGAAAGGAGAACAAGAGGATTTTCTTCTTCCAAAATCAAAGCGTATTTCCACAGTGGCATCCTCATAACAACCCAGCAGGAGATAACTGTTCCTGAGCCTAAACTTTATTGTACTAAGACTATATAAAAGATTTATTTACCAATTTTTTTCTGGGCCTATTTGCCATCTTTTTTCCGTTTCCCTCTGCTCTTCATGTTTTAGTTTTGAAGATGAATCTTTTGCTCTCTGTCTACCTCTGTGAGTGGATTAAGAAAATTAGAAGAGAGGTGTGTTGCTGGTTTTACGTGCTCATAAAAGATAGGCTTTAAAGCTGATGGAAAAAATATTTCAGGCTTCTTTTCTATGTTATGAATTTTAGGGCTTAAAGGAAGGTGGTTCTCAAAAGAAAAGTGTTTATGAATGCAAATATACACATTTAAATTTTTTAAGGGATCTCAGAAGGTTTTGGCAAGAACCCCCACTGAATTCTGGAGGGATTTGGTTCCCAATTTCTATTAGTGTCTGTGGAAATTCCATCTGTAACTACATGGTTTTGCCATTGGGTTCAAAAATGAACACCACAAGAAGAACATCCCAGAACAGAGGGAACTGATCCAGACTGCAGTCCTGGAGAGAGTGACAGCATAGTTTGCTGAGGCTGTTGCAGCAGAGATAGGAAAGAGATGTCATGTGCACCCACTGAGTGCCAGCGCATCCACTGACTTTGGGAAGAAGGCTGTCCACAGTATGGGAAGACAGGCAAGAATCCCTGCTCTGCTAACTCTTAAAAGGTCTATCTGTGGGTCTATCTGTGGGTCAAGGCCAATTCTGCTAACAACTAAACCAAACAAGTTTTTCATTAATGTAATCCACTGTTGTAGATATAATGTTGCTGGAAGTACAGCTCAGATTTTCCTGTAAGGTGGAAACAGTGGGTTGTTTCCAAAAGCACTTGAAGCTCTTTCTTTCCACACTCCTTCTCCTCCCTAATATGTTTTGTTTGCTTGTATATAGTCTATTTTTTTATTTCAGAAGACACAGTATTGAAGCATTTTGCCATAAAGAATATGTTTTCAGAGGTCTTCAGGAATTCCTGGTATTTCTCAGGCTGCTGTGGGACATTCTTCAACAAATAAGTAGGACAGTAAAGTTACTGTCAGTGAAACAGTCAGATAACTCCCCCCAGTCACCTCCTAATTTCTAAATAAGCATGCCTTTTGTTGCCTCTCTTCATGCATGAATTCCTGCACAGTCATGTGGGCTGATGCAGATGAACAGCAGTGACATCGTATCTCAGGGCCATGCTGGTGACTCCTTGTGTGGGAGTTACTCATGTGGAACACTGGTTTATGTAATCTCTCCATCCCTGCCCATGGGAGGCAGCCATAAGGAAGGGAAGAGATTTATGAATACTGTGATGTGTCTAGGTTTTTGCTGTCACTCTAAATAACTGCATTTTCTTAATGTGGTACTGGCATTAACAGCTGAACAAGCAGCAATAAATAGGCTCTTACTTATATTCATTTGTGCTGTAAAAATACCTTCTTTTCTTATTGCTTTGATAAAACATCAAATCCATATTTACTTACTGACCAATTTAACTCTAATAGTCCATGAGACTATTAGAATTGTCTTCACTTTTGTTTTGTGTAACTTCACTAGCTCTATAGCAGATCTGGGAGGTTATTATATCTCTGTTCAGTGATTTATGATTTTCACCTGACTGTAATATCTCCATAGATACCTCCTTCTGATTAATCTTGAGCTCTTACACCTGTTTTTACATGCTCTAATTGTGAGTGTACCAGAATTGAGCTTGGTGATCCACCTGCAATATTGCCCTAACTTTCTCAACTTTCATCACCGATTCGTTTTCTGGTTTTTGCTGTTCTACTCTCAGCTGGATGAACAGCTCCGTAATTTTTTTCTGTTCAAATGGATTTCCTTTTTCAAGTCTTCTCAATGCCTGTTTTACTTTTTGTGTGCTTTAGAAATTGCATGTCTGAGTGAACTCCTGAAATGTAATCACAAGTTGATCAGAGAAATGTGATGGACGTGATTCTTTTGACTCAGTACTCTCGCAGAGAAAATTTAATCTCAGTGAGAAGTTATTCAGAGTCCTTTTTGAGTTTTCCTGAAAACAAACAAAATATTAAGGAGAAATTTTCTTCTACTTAACATTCTTAAACACTCATGCATGAATTGCCAAAGTTGCTCTGTTTAAGCACTGATTGATGTATCTGTTTCTTCCCTTTTCTGAATTTTGCTGGATCCACTGTAATACCCTTTAAAATCAGATTATGACTTTTGTCAATGCCCACAACACTCAGAATATTGATAAAAGCATTGTACCAACATGTGTCTTCTGTTAAAATCCCAATTAAAAGTGCAGCCCCACCTATAGTAGCATAATCGAATGAATACAAACAACTTGCACAAATGTCTATATAAAAGTCTCCACAGTTTTAGCAAGTAAATAAGAATTGCAGGCAGATGTGATGACAGAATAACTTCTGAGAGCATAGTAGGGTTATTGTGCAGGGAAATACACCACACTGAAAGCCATGGGATCTGAGAAATTAAATCATGGATTCTTGCAATGTTACAGAATCACAGAATCACAGAATATGCTGAGTTGGAAGGGACCCACAAGGACTATCAAGTCCAACCCTTAACCCTGCACAGGACCATCCCTCAGAGTCAAACCATGTGTTTCAGAGTACCATCCAAACACTTCTTGAACTCTGGCAGGCTTGGTGCTGTGACCACTTCCCTGGAGAGCCTGTTCCAGTGCCCAGCCACCCTCTGGGTGAAGAACTTTTTTCTAATATCCAACCTAGACCTGCCCTGACACAACTTCAGGCCATTCCCTGGGGTCCTGTCACTGGTCACCACAGCAAAGAACTCAGTGCCTGCCCCTCCTCTTCCCCTCATGAGAAAGTTGTAGACTTGAGAGCAGTTTGCATGGGATAGCAGTAAGTTCAACACAGCTTTTGAACAGGAAGGATGAATAAGTGCTGCTAACATACGATTATTGATGAGCAATTCGAGAGTTTAAAGCAGGTGCTGTGTTTTCTGTTGAAACTGAAAGTGAGAATTAATACATCTAATCCCTCTAGTGCTTCTCAGAGGATGGTACCCTGACTGTGATTGATAGCATTTTCCTATGGAGAACACAAGAATTTTAGATGCATAAAAATGATACTTCTGCAATGTGTCCTGATCCTGATTTTCTTCAACATCTGCTGTCAGTTAAAAGTTTTAGGAATTTCTTTATCCAGAACCCTCTGGAATTTATCTGTGTACTGTTGCACACCATTTCATAGTTCAATTCAAATATAAGTTTTTAAACAACTGGCATTTACCTGTATGTGACTGAAAATTATGACACAACGGAGACATCTTGTCATTAAGGAATAGAACCAACTCTCATGAGATCTGGTTATCCTGTGGACTTATCAGGCCAAGATTAGAAAATTCAGACTTTCCGTGCCTTTTATGCTTAGTAGAATGGCTAAAGAGATACCTCTGATATTTGTATTGCTTATTTTGGGATGCTTAACAATGTGATTTATATTGGAAGCTATAATATTACTGTCATAGAAACAAAATGTAGTTGACAATCCAATCAGGATACAGAACTAGCTTTTCTCTTCTCTTCTCTCTCATCCTCTAGGTTTTTAGAGTGTGGGATATACAAACCCTTGCACCGCTGCAGGTCTTCCATGATAATCAAGTGAGTCCTGAAGAGTTGGATACCTTTCCCATGGTATTTGACAATGATCACGGCGTACTTATCACTGGTATGTTATTGCAGCTGATGTATGAGAGCGTGACCCTTCTCCTAGAATGCAATTTCTTTTATGGTGATTTCCTTTATGATTGCATACAACTGAAGTTGAGTTCAGGAATAGAATATATGAGAATATACAGAATACTGAGAGGCAAGGGTATTTGCACAATAAGATCATTTTAAAGTGGGTTATATCTGGTGTTAATTTCAATATCAAAATAGGCATGAAAATATGCAGCATAGGAATTAAATGCAAGAACCAAAGGAAATGAGAAAGGCTTCTCTGAAGGTGAGGTGAGCCTCCCATAGCAAAATTAAACTACAGATATTGTTCTATAGACTTGTAATTTATTTAAAGCTACTAAGCTTGCTGATCTTCCCCTAACAATTCCTCTAGCACCCTCCTCCTCCCATTTGGAGGTCAAAACAGCAACATAAAGTCTCTATGGAGCCTTCACAAGTATATTCAAACTCCTTATTTAACTCAGTAGCTACAGACAACCCCACAATCTGTGGTGTCAACAGAAGTACTGCTCGACTGATGACGAATAAAATATTGTGGGAACTCAATCTGAGTTCTGTGGGACTCAGATAAAATATTGTGGGAACTCAATTTTGGACTCTGTTTGCTGACTCTGTAGCAGGGAGCCTGGAATCTCTGAGGGACCAGACCTTTTTAGTTGTCACTAAGGATGTTAGTCTTCTGTATCTAAGACAGAGACTCTTGAAACCAGAAGGGTTTGTCTGCCCCAGAGATGTAGTCACTAAAAAAAAACCAGCTTTGAGCTTCTTCTGGGACTATAGAGGCCTAAGTCATACCAGGAAAATAAGGTAGTTGTCTTTGGAGACAGGTTTTTCTATCCTTGGATTAGAAACAAGGCACAAAGCTTGCAAAGCTTGTCAAATCTCAGATGAATGCGAAACATTTTATTTTCAGTGAACTGGTAGTTTCTGCTGAATCTTTTGATTACTAAAGGATACAGATACTATCTTTAGTTCAAATTTAAGTTAGTGAGATTTTCAAGGCTTAGTAATGTAGAGAATATAAACAGATCAATCCTTGACAGAACGAGGTAACTTTGCCCTTGTAAATAATTAATTATCATGGATACGTACCTGGTTCTACAGAGGAGATTTTCACTTAGTAGTTCAATAACATCCATAAATCATGGCTCTCCTTCATGCTTCATTCGAATTTTGCCATAGCTTTCCTTCTGTGCCTTTTCCAAGCTGCTGGCCTCTGTGCCTGGATTTACACCAGGGATTAGGAAATTTCATCCTTTGCTGTGTACTCACTTCTACTCCTCTGCTGGTAGATCGGCAGTGATACTGCATGTGCATTCTGGCTTAAGAGTATTGTGCAGACCTTGTCCTTTCTTTTGTCCTGTTGTTCCCATCTGCTTCTGTCTTTGCAACTCTTCTAATCCAAGAACACTGGAAGGTGTCTGGAAAACACCATTCAGACTCGCAGTGCTCTATAAAGGAAGGTACGGGAAAGACATCATCATTCCCTGCAGATAGAATTGCTTTGTCTGTAAGAACAAAGCAGATACCAGAATTTATTTTAGTGATAAATCTCACAGTTAGATTTTTATTTATTTGGGTTCATTCTATTCCATGCCAACCAACTCTGGGACTAGGGGATTTATGACTCCTAGTAATTTGCAGTCAGAGAATCAATCCTATCAGAGGTGGGCAGATGGTTGTTGAAGGTAGGTAAATACTTAGCCATTGTTTCACTGGTGCTTTGTGGGGAGCATGTGTGAATGTTTTCTGCTTCAGAAAACAGGTATTCTCAAGAAACAGAAAATATTCCTTATCCTCTTCAGA
Organism: Pseudopipra pipra; assembly: GCF_036250125.1. Lineage (NCBI taxonomy): Eukaryota > Metazoa > Chordata > Aves > Passeriformes > Pipridae > Pseudopipra > Pseudopipra pipra. The sequence goes on along the minus strand of NC_087551.1, from coordinate 37,604,795 downwards.
AGAACGCAAACGAACCCTATGGTTTACATAAAATCCTTTTATGTCCAGGGAAAGTAACTGATACTATGGACAAAATATATATATTCTCACTTCTCTCACCCTGTGCAGGTTCAGATGTCATTGATATTTATCCCCTAGCTAACGTGATAGAAGATACAAGACAGCTGCCACAAACACATGAGAAAAGCATCAATGCTCTGATTTACAACAGGATTCTTCACCAGCTTCTCACCATTTGCACTGAGTCAATACTGAAGGTAAGTTGTCACCATTTATACTGAAAAATAAAAGTCTCAGCTTTTTTGTCTCGAATAATTTATTGGGCAATCTGATAAGTTATTAGTGTTTATTATTCTAAGTGTTGGTTTTGTGGCTATTTTTTACTTCCAGGGAAGTGGTAGCCATGATAAACCCTATTTGGGTTCAGAAGATCCAACTTTTCTTTTTAACAGTGTGACAGTGATCATCAGAGGTATCAAGAATCTGTAGTTTTCATCAGCTGTTGGTAGGTTAGATGGCAAGATTTGTAGGGAGAGGTAGCATCTTTTATTGGGCCAGCTGGTGATGTGTGCCATTCCTGAGGAAAAAAGCTGGTTTGTGTATAGGCTTGTTCAGTTTATACAATCAGTAAAGATGTTATTTCTCGCTGTAAACCCTGCCTTCCCTAGACCACAATGGCTGCACGATTACAATTACAAAATAGTTTGGGGCATTTGGTGCTGCAGAAAATCAGATCCAGACACTGCATATGAAATCAGTGGTACTTCATAAATCCAGTTGAATCTGAGCTATCCCACTACAGCAACCAACTTTTTAAGGCATTGCTTAAATTTCTAAAAGAATTAGATAATGACCAGAGATAGTTCCTACATTTTTGGAACAAATGTTTATGTAAAGCCTGATTTTTATATTCTGCACCGAAATTCTAACTGAAACCATCCTTTCTAGTTAGATTTCTTTGCTTTTGCACTGTAAATACTAATTTGATTTAACATCAGTCTCTCTGAATTAGCAGGGGTCTTTCTCACAGCATACATACTACATAGAGCCTCTCCTTGCCAGAATAGCTTCTCTGGGACAGGGACATTTTCAGGGAAAATACACTAGTATTTCAGTAAAAGAACTTGGTAGTGTGCTGTTGTAACAGAGATGTGAAACAGAGACAGCAGGAAGTGAAAATTTGCTATTGACAGTCATTTCTCCAATTACATTAGAACACATTGTGTGCCAAGTTTTAGAGGATGTATTACAAATAATTATCATATTATTTTTTCAGGTCTGGGACCTAGAAACAGGATATCAGATATATCAAATCGAAGATGCACATGGGGTGAATACTGAAGTGACCTGTGCAGCCATTGAAATAAATGGTTTTTATGTTGCTACTGGGGCATGTGATGGTAAAGCAATTAAATAATTACTACATTTTTATTACATTTTTTTTAATGACATATTACATGAGCAGACAGATATCTTTGTCTTGACTATCTCAGTGACAGCATAATTAATTTTGAATGCACAGCTGCCAGTCTGTGGAAGGGCTGTGGGGTGTGGGTGTGGGGTGTCTTGGTTGGGTTTTATTTGATAGGTGCTTCACAGAAAGGTGATTTTTGGCTGCTTGGGCTCTGGTACTTTGATAGTGTGTTACTTTCTGGAAGACTGTCTCCAAAGCTCTTGGTCTGAAAAGTTGTTTCCTCATAAGACTTAATATCTAGATCTATAACTAAACAGCTGCAGATAAAGAATGGGAGGTTTTAAATTTTCTAGTATTTAAGCTCAATTTTATAGTGTCTGCAGTCACTGAACACTAGAAGATAGATAGATAGATAGATAGATAGATAGATAGATAGATAGATAGATAGATAGATAGATAGATAGATAGATAGATAGATAGATAGATAGATTTTTTTTTCCTTAATTTTTCACATCTGTTGTTTAGGGTGCATGAATTTTAGGTAACGTGACAAGACCTCACCAATACACAAATGCACACTGAATTCTTCAGGAAGCTTTAATAATTTTATGATTTGTTAACATGACTGAATAATTCTCACATTCAAATGTTCAAGAGTACACACCTGAATTATTAAAATACATAAAATATATGAAATATGCCTCACATGAAGAGGAGATGATGGCCTTTTCCACACAGCATACTGGCTAATATTTCTTGTTTCTGCTTGGGAGCAGAGACTGCATTCATTATGGATCTTAAGAGCACAACAGAAGGTGAATGCTGTCAAGTCTTACAAAAGGGAAGTTATATATAATAATTTCATCACTTAAGAAATTTCTGTAGCTCCTTCTTCTCAGTAGCTCTGTGGGATAAGTCCAGCAGTCAGGTCCCTCTGCTCATTGATGTAGCTCAGAACTTTAAGTCTTCTCACACTCTGCTTGCTCCCTGATAATGCTATCCAGAAGCAGAAGTAAAGTAAGAAGAAGTCTTTTATCCTGGGCTGCAGAACAAAATAGACATGGGAAAAAAGATGGAAGAATTGAGGGCATAGTAGTGGTAAAGGTCTATTCTGGTATATTTTTTTGTCCCTAAGTCTGCTTTGCTAAGAAACACATACACTGTTGCAATTTTTGAAAGACCAGTGACCTAGCTCTCAGCCTTAAGTTAGATTTTCATTTTTCTTGTCTTTTCCCTGTTTGATCCTATTCAAGCTTCTGACTTTGAAGTACAGGATATGGATGAAAGTTCATTCCCTTTTCTACATTTTGTCATCCCTGTGTAGGAACGGTGAAAATTTGGGAGTTTGAAAGTGGGCAAGAATTTAAAGCCTTGCCTTTGGCCCAGCACAGAGAAGATGAGCATCGCGTACTGAAGATAGCCTATCTGAAGGCTGATGAGAGTCAACATGCACTTCTTGTTTTGGAACAGAGAGGGGAGATAAAAATCATTCAGGTTTTTCAAATAGACTTTTTTTTTCCCCCTAATTTCATTTGGTAGCCCCTAAATTTTGAGGTAAAATAGGACTTTTTCATTAATTATTAGATGAACTTTTAGAAACTGTCAAGGGACAGAACTTTTAGAAACTGTCAAGGAACAATCTAGTTTTTCAGTGTCATCAAATTAGCTTTCTGCCTTTCTGTCTAGTGTTGAAATGTTCATTAGTCCATTGCTGGTTTTCAGCATTCTGATAATTTCTTTCCTTGCATTTGCTTTTTCATTTGTGATTGAGGTTTCAGTAGTTAGAGATCCTTTAAGGCCTTAAAATATTGCTGTTGTTACTATAGATGGTTTTTACCTTATTTAAGGTGTTTCTAAAGAGAATATTTTGGTGAAAAGATTTTTTAATTTTCTTTTTATTAAAATTACTAGGTTAAAACAGTGGCTCCTTAGGAACTGATACAAAGAAACACAAATCAGATTGACTTTCTGGGCTTGATTTTGAGCATCTACTCTGTGTTCCCTTCAGCTAAAACTAACAAGATGCATTTGCAGTTTACTATAATTTCATTTATATAGTTTCATAATAATTATAGTCTCATTTCTCATACAAACCATGTTTCTGTGGAATTTTCTGTCTCAAATTGGAATGTTTTACTTGGGACAAAATTCTTCTGAAACTTTAAATCTACTATGCGCAAGGGAGCAAAGGTTGTCGGGAGAAGCAATAACTTTTAGACAAACGATACATTTGGGGAAAAAACATACAGGCTCTCATCTCAGTAAATAAGTTATCCTTTTGAGCTTCCTGCTAATAAAAAGCTGTTTCATACAGAGTTTGCTTTTGCTATTCAGACTTTTCTGAAATACTCCATCACACCAATTGGTCCCCAGGGCTATTACTGAAATTGTTAAAACAGTTCATTTACTGTAAATTATGTAAATGTATCCCTTGACAAACAGGTTAGTGAGGAGTTCAATGTCCTTCAAGTCTCTATGAATCTCAGTACATTAATACTGTTTCACATATGTGCAGATCTACATTTTCCCACACATGTTTCTGTGATAATGAGAAATACAGGTTGTTATTAGCTTTTTAAAAGGCTCCAAATATAGTAATTAGCAAGGTAAACTGGAGTAGCAGCCCAAAACATTTCATCCTTTGCAGGAGTCTACTATAGATCTCTCAATTTTTAATCCTTCACCAGAAGTATTTCTTGTTTGATATACTTAGTATTATAAGATTTACTAAAATCTTAATTATTTCTTCATTCTTGAGCTTAAGACATCTATGAAAACAGTAGAAAACCTAAGGGGCTGATTTCAGTAACACTTCTCAGAATGGACAGAAATATCAATGTTAGAGCAGGTGCTATTTCTTATAGTCAGAAAAACTCTCAAAGTGACTCCCAATTGCCTCTAGGCACAATGAGGAGGAATCAATGACTTGGGGCTATAGCTGAACTGTGGCTTCTTCTCTCACACAATTGGAACAACCACCAGTTTTACTGGATGTTTTGGTAGATATGAACTGGAGAGTAGCAATGTTAATGAAATAAACAGCTATAAATAAGAGACAGCTTATTTTAAGAAGGTAGTTAAACTGAGTAAAATTAACACCTCTGAACTCCGCAGCTGCACAGCTTCTAATATAACAGCAAGTAACTTAAGGTGAGCTGGAATATCTCTGGATGAAACTTTAGTTTGCATTGTAGGCATGTTCTAGTTGATACCTGTAACAGGTTTTGTAATTTGGCGCAGAAAACAAGCTTTGGATATACACTTGCTATGTTTTTTTTTATGACTAGAGAAATCCTTTTCTTCCTCTTTCATTAAGTCAGTTATTTTAATAGGGTAACTCAACTCAAACACATCTACATGTCGCATGGGTGCTTCCTGATGCAGTGTCTTTTCCACGAAGGAATCCAGTTGTATATCTGTTACTGAAGCCTGACACCTCACAAGATTTTTTTCCAGCTATTCGGCTGCTGTCTAACATCAGTTCTGTGAGTGATGATACAGAGGTGAGAAACACTTCAAAGTTCCACGTCATTTATAGAAGATTGGAAAGTAAAATGTTTATTGTGCCACCAAGGATTTCATGTTTTAGCAACAGATTAAGAACCAAATAAGTATTGCCCATTGTGGTCTCTTTCAACCTTATTCATTCAATGATTCCGTACTTTTCAGTACATTGAAATAAATACACAAAAGGAGATGTTATGAACATACACATTCCTATAAAATATAGTAAGTTGAGGTTCTCAAATAAACTCTTCTAGAAATGAAATATCATTTATACTATAGCTAGGCTGACCTTCAGTAATAGTGGCACATAAAGATCAAGTTGAGTATCAAAGTGATTGTATTTTCTCTTCTTATTGCTTTGGTAAAATAAGATATCAAATTTGTGTTTCAATGGTTGACCGATTTAACTTGAATAGTCCCCGAGATTTAAGTCCTGTTTTGTAAAATTTCACTAACTCTGTAACAGATCTGGATGATGTTTATGGAAAGGTTATTATATCTCTGTTAAGGGACTTATTCCTTTAACTTGATTATAGTATCTCCGTAGATACCTACTTCTGATTAATCTTCAGCTCTTACACCTGTTTTTACATGCTCAAATTGCAACTGTGCTGTAAATAGCAGGTGAGGTTGGAGGCCCTGTTCTCTGCAGCAGGGAGTCTTCCAATATTATCACTCCTTGCTTCCTTCTGGTGCTTCTATGTAGCTCAAATACAGTAGTATTAGAATAGCATCCAAAATGCAGTTATTGTAGACACTGTCTGTTTAGGCATTTTGTTAGTTTAACAGTTAAAACATTTCACTGCCTAGTGTCCACGTTGCTCCTACTCATACTTTTCTTTTAACTGTCTTTGTAGAATTTTGCACCTTCTGTGGAAATTAACTGTTTTGCTGTTTTAAAAGTAGAAGGATGGAGTTTGATAGCTACAGGAAGTGCAAATGGTGAAATAATTTTGTGGGATTTTGAATCTGGCTCTGTGAGATGCCTGTAAGTATTGCTTTCATGGAGGCTGTTTGATCTCCAGTATTTCATACAAACTTTCCAAATGGCATACTGGAAATTCTAAGATGCCCAAATATACAGGGTGATTGACAAGCAGGAGTTAAAGTAGCAATTTATGTTGGCCCTCCTGCCTTCCACTTCAAATTACTTTGCTAGCTAGTCCTGACAGTGCAGGTAGGAGATGTGATCAAGAGAGAGAGTTATTTAGGGAAGGGATTATGTAATTAAGAATAGTGTTTAACATAACTCAGCACTGCCACTGAAGGAAACTCTCACTATGTCAATCACTCTGTCATTGACTGGAGGCTGCTACTGAGCTGTAGAAACATCCTTATTTTGGAAATTTTTGTGTTTGGGAGGACAGGTGGAAATAATGCTACTTCAGATGATAATGCCAGATGTTCTACATTATCAGTATCACTGGACATACCTAGAAGACTAGGAATCACATTCAATGAGGAGAAAACTAATGTGGTTTTGGAGGTTTGAGATTAAAGATCTTTCACAGAAATTGACAAAGAGTGCTCACTCTTTGGATGGTTCCATTTACTCTTACTCACATTAAGCTGCTACATCAGTAAGGTGAACAACGGCAGTATTTCTGGCTAGACTCAGTGCTGCAGCATGGAAGTATTCCTGTGCTGGTGAAGGAATACATGTCTTTTAAAACCATAAAAAGTCAATACTTAATTATCCTACCCAACAGTTTCACAACATCCTTAAGGTGTAAAATTGGCATGTTTGTGAGAAAATGAGCTGAGTCTTTCTGTACCATGGGAAATAATCAGAACTTAACTGCAGTTCTGACTCTGGCTCTTACTTTTTATTTGCCTCCCTATATATGAGGCAGGCAATTCATATGGATACATGGAAGACAGGAAAGTCAATGCTTTGTAAGGAGAGTTCAGATGACTTTTTGAATGCTGGGAACAAGATACTATGATAACTAACTTAGCTAGTTAACTTCAACATATGAGACTTTATTTGTCTCTTCAATACTAATTCTCAAGAAAATACTTGGCTGAATGAAATTTTCATCATTCCATCTTCACTGACATTAATCCATCATAACTGATTAACTGATTCTGAAAAACTGTCTAAAACTTAGGTGATATGTATTCTGGGAAATGAAAAGTTTTAATTTTTTAACTACAAATTAAGTTAGAAACGTTTTCTGGGAACAATACACAACCTATGTGACATATCCTGTACAAACATCTTTATTTTCAGGCATGAAACTAATGAAGACAGCAAGGATTCAGTTTCTCAAGAATCTGGAATCAATGCCATGTTATTCCTTGTACATGGTGCTTTTACTTCCAGGTAACTCCATGCATTTTATCTTCCTCAGGGACAGGCACAATCACTTGGAATTTTGTTGCAGTAAAAAGATGTAGTGTTTGTCTAAGATAGCTGATTTAAATTGAGATTTTATTTGTATTTAATCAATTCAAGTCCAGACAATTAGTTGGCTTTCCCATCCTAAAACCTTTGTAATCAAACCATATTACATGTTCTTTTTTCCACTCAGATATCCTTTTGTCCTCTAAATGACCTCATAAGTCTCAATTCTATTGAAAAATTCAGCAGAAGTTAGCTTTTGCCAGGTATCAGTTTTCCTATGACTGTAGATTCACTTGCTCTTATCTCTGTGAGATAACTGTGTGACAGTAGGCTTTTTCCTTATAGTATTTTTTCTTTATATGTATATTTTTATATATATTCTTTATAGATATATATTTCTCTTTTTTTTAAGTTTGTAGTGTCAAGTTTCATCTTAAAACAAACTAGAAGCTGTCATAGGCTGGTAGTGTTGGATGAAGAAAAGAATTTTAGACAAATGTGCTCATGTTGAGAGAAAGGCATTGCATCTGTACGTAATTTCAGAAGTGCTTGTCTTCCAATGGATATGCAAAGGCAATGGCAGCCAAAAGGACTCAGTATGGTTTAAATACTTATGCAGCTTTAACCTTTTAGCAATTAGGTAGCTTTTTTGCTGTCATGAGTTATAAACCTGGTCTTATCTTGCTTTAAAACCTTCAAGTAGCTTATGCATTTACTACATGTACTACATGTGCCACTTAATTGAACATAAATTCTCTACAATGACTTTGAATCATATAGGCCTAGGATGTATTGTATTTATTAGGAAGGTATCTGGATGAATTTGATCATACACATACACACAATGTTCAAGCATGCTAGCAAGTCTGTAAAATTAGACACTTAAAATTGCAAAGTCATGGCCATCTGACCAAATTTAAGTAGACTACCCCATCTGCATACTTTCTAGATGGATTTTACATTATCCTACTTATTCAAATACTCCTCCCCAAAACATAGCAGCTGTGACTTTATGTGGAAAGAATCACTCAATAGCATAGTCTGAACTTTTCTTGACTTGGAAACAAAAATGCTAAAGACCACATCCAATTTTTTTTCCTGATTTTCTTCCACAAAATCTTATTTCTGAGAATTTTCGTAACAGGTTGAAAATAAGTTTCTATAATTAATTAAAAACTATTTGCAGAGCAAAGCACTGTGTAAAATGAAAGGGAACAAGCCATTGGCATGCAGTGAATTTTTCCCTGTCACTTCCTGAGGGCGAGTTCCAGTGTTATTTTTGATGTACTATGGATTTAATTTGCTCAAAACTCCTGACAGGAGAGGTTGGCTGTGTAATATGCAAATAATGCCAAGTTACTTTGATAAATATACAAAACCAACAAGCCTTAGTCATAGAATCATAGAATCAGCTGGGTTGGAAGGGACCTCCGAGATCATCAAGTCCAACCCTTGATCCAATACTGCCTTGGTTACCAGACCATGGTGCTAAGTGCCACATCCAGTCTCATCTTAAAAACCTCCAGGGACGGAGAATCCACCACTTCCCTGGGCAGCCCATTCCAATGCCTTATTACCCTTTCTGTAAAGAATTTCTTCCTAATATCTAATCTAAACCTCCCCTGGCACAGCTTAAGACCATGTCCTCTTGTCTTACTAGTAGTTACCTGGGAGAAGAGACCAACGCCCACCTGGCTACAGCCTCCTTTCAGGGAGTTGTAGAGAGTGATGAGGTCTCCCCTGAGCCTCCTCTTCTCCAGGCTGAACAACCCCAGCTCCCTCAGCCTCTCCTCACAGGACTTGTGCTGCAGTCCCTTCACCAGCCTTGTTGCTCTTCTCTGGACCTGCTCCAGCACCTCAATATCCTTCCTGATCTGAGGCACCCAGAACTGGACGCAGTACTACAGGTGTGGCCTCACCAGCGCTGAGTACAGGGGAAGAATCACTTCCCTGGACCTGCTGGCCACACTGTTCCTGATCCAGGCCAGGATGCCATTGGCCTTCTTGGCCACCTGGGCACACTGCTGGCTCATGTTCAGCTTCCTGTCAATCCAAACTCCCAGGTCTCTCTCTGCCTGGCTGCTCTCCAGCCACTCTGTCCCCAGCCTGTAGTGCTACATGGGGTTGTTGTGACCAAAGTGGAGGACCCCGCACTTGGCCTTGTTGAACCTCATCCCATTGGAATCAGCCCAACTCTCCAGCCTGTCCAGGTCCCTCTGCAGAGCCCTCCTGCCTTCCAGATGATCGACACTCCCCCCCAGCTTAGTGTCATCTGTAAATTTGCTGATGGTGGACTCAATCCCCTCATCTAAATCATTAATAAAGATATTAAATAGAACTGGGCCCAACACTGATCCCTGGGGGACACCACTAGTGACCGGCCGCCAACTGGATGCAGCCCCGTTCACCAGCACTCTCTGGGCCCGGCCCTCCAGCCAGTTCCTAACCCAGCACAGAGTGCCCCTGTCCAAGCCATGGGCTGCCAGCTTTTTCAGGAGTATTCTGTGGGAGATGGTGTCAAAGGCTTTGTGGAAGTCCAGGTAGACCACATCCACAGCCTTCCCCTCATCCACCAGGCGGGTCACCTGGTCATAAAAGGAGATCAGGTTGGTCAGACAGGACCTGCCTCTCCTAAACCCATGCTGGCTGGGTCTGATCCCTTGTCCATCCTGTAGGTGCTGTGTGATTGCACTTAGGATGATTTGCTCCATAACCTTGTCAGGCACTGGGGTCAGGCTGATGGGCCTGTAGTTTCCCAGGTCCTCCTTACGGCCTTTTTTGTGGATTGGCGTGACATTCACCAGCTTCCAATCATCTGGGACCTCCCCAGTGATCCAAGACTGTTGGTAGATGATGGAGAGCAGCTTGGCGAGCTCTTTTGCCAGCTCCCTCATCACCCTTGGGTGGATCCCATCTGGTCCCATAGACTTGTGGGGATCTAAGTGGCTCAGCAGGTTGCTGACTGCTTCCTCCTGGATTACAGGGGGACTATTCAGATTCTTATCTCTTTCTACAAGCTCCAGAAGCCAGCTGTCCTCAGGACAACCTGTCTTACTGTTGAAAACTGAGGTCAAGAAAGTGTTAAATACCTCAGCCTTTTCCTCACCTTTGATAACTATATTCCCACCCATGTCCAACAAAGAATGGAGGTTTTTCTTGCCCCTCCTTTTGCTATTGATGTAGCAAGAACGACTTTTTGTTATCCTTCACAGAAGTGGCGAGATTAAGTTCTTGTGCCTTCATCTCTCTAATTTTCTTTCTACATGACCTAACTATATTCCTAAACTCTTCCTGAGTAGCCAGCCCTTTTTTCCATAATTGGTAGGCTCTCTTCTTTACCCTAATTTCCTTCAAAATCTCCCTGTTCAGCCAGATCGGTTGTCTTGCCCGCCGGCTTGCCTTTTGGCACACTGGGACAGTGTCTAATCAGTCTCGTAAATTCAGGCTATATTTTTCTGCTTTATAATGCTGGGTGATGTTGATTTCCAGTTATCAAACAGTGTCTTCAAGAATGTCAGTGATCTTCAATACTTTCTTTCACACAGGAAGAGGAGTTCCCAGCCCTCTACTGCTGTGAGGGGTGATGGCAGTGCCATCCCAGAGCACGAGAGCAGTTCTTTGAACCCACATAAGGTAGGTATGATGGCTTCATGGACTCGGTGGCATTCAAAATAAATTTCTGTTGTCATTTCAGCTTTGGTTTTAAAGTCCTGTAACTTACTAAAATGCCTCTATAACACTGTGCACAAAACGAAATATCAGGAATTACAGAGAAATGAACTTTGTTCACCTAAACTGACTGAGGTGGGCAATTAAGAATATGTTGTCAGTCAGCTCGCTCTGTGATACACAGGATAGCTGACTATCAACGTGTTTGTCAGATGCTTATCACTAGCAATTCTGAATTTCAAATGGGGGGTATATAAAAATGCAACGGAGAAGGTAAAACAGTCAAATCATAAAGTAGTGAATAAAAGCAGAACCACATCTACATTGCAGCCACACCTGCTTGGATGCGTTCTTTCAAATGACAGTACCTTTTTTTTTTTGATTTACCATTAATATGCCAGTGTCTCAGTCTGTTGATTGAGACATCTCTCTCTTTTTGCTAAGGATAGCATTATGGGTTTTTTGACACTTTTTGCCCTTCTATGCCAGAAGAACATGCCATATTTGCAAACAACAAAAGATAAGTAGGCAAAATCCTGCTACATCTCATATTCTTACCAGCATTTTGTTTCAGGGCATGCACTTCAATAGATTCCCAAGTAGACCTGGCCTAACTGGCATCTGTAAACTAAAGTATTCAATGTACTGTGCTGTGTAGTCATTAGAATAACAAAATGAACAGTCATTTGCAGCTCTTATAAAGATTCCCAAAAGCCCCACACATCAAGCTTTACATATCAATAAGTAGGATGAGATTGAAGCAACTTGACTTCTAAGATGCCTCAAACACTCCTGGCTGCATAGTTTTTCCTGCCTTATTTGACTTGGCAATTTTTGAGGCTAATTACTGTCAGCCTTGGGGATCCTCAGAAGCCTGTATAGTAAGGCACAAATGAGAGACTGTGACAATTCTCTTACTGAAGATGCAGATGTGAGTAAATGTTATTGGTATTTATGCACTTTGTTAATTTTTGCTCAAGGCAGTAACAAGACTATATGCATGTTATAAATGAAAGAGATCTAGGTTACATTCACATGATTGTAAATTATTGACTTTGCTTGTCCTAAGTAACTAATTCTATTCAGCCAAATTTACATTTAACGTGCTCCTAAATTCCTGTTAATTTAATTTATGACTTTTTCTTCTCTTATTTTGATTCTCTTCAAAGGAAGTCTTGTCTTACACTCGGTGGAAATGGGGGGAATATCTGAATCCTCTAACTAAAAAAATTAAGTTCTTAAAATAATTTCAACTAGAGAACTGTTCTGTAGTTACATCAAAGTTCCATTTTCTAATTCTGTTACATTTTATTCCTTGCTTTTAGGAAAACGTGGAAACTGATAAAGTTAATACTGAAATAACAACAGGTATGAAAAAATGTTTTTCGTTCTCCATTTGATCTGTGAGTTCTGCCCAGATTACTATGGAAACTGAGTTTGTCTGGCAAACTGTGTTTAGAATAATTGGGATGCCACTAGTGGATGACATCTCATCATCATCTGCTCCCTCCTGATTTGCAGTTATTTCGCAAAAGCCAGGCCAGGATGCAAGATATGCAAGGCCTTAATTGCTGGTTTTTTTCCAAGTAGACATGATGACACCTTTCAGAATTTTTGCAAATGTCAACTACGCAGACTTTTCTTCCATATAAATATTCTGGCAATGAATTATTGAAACAGTACAGCAAGAGCCAACTTGAGTCGAGCATGAGCAAATGGCCTCACAGACAAAATCCTCAAAAGTGGGTGAAATTTTAGAAGGAAAAATCTTCTCATAATATATGTCCTTCAAAAATCTTAAGAGAGAGCCAAGTGCTTAAGAGTTAAAGCTGTACAAATGGAGTTGGTGAATTTGCAAGAAGCAAATCCTCTAGATTCTTCTGAATCTTTTAGACATCCTCTGATGGAAAGCAGAATTTACCAACAACAAGAAATTTGATCATCTGCAATATGAATTTAAGATTAATTTATTTGGCAAAAAAAGCATGCCCTGAAACAAGAATATTCCTAAGCCTTGTAGCTGCCCAGTGAAACAGACACTCCTGTTAAATCTTGCATCCACTGAATGAATGTCCACTTGACTGAGGACCTTCATGGGACCTGCCAGCATCTCCAGCTTTGGGGAATTCACAGCAAAAACTCAAAAAAGATTCTCTGTGACCTGCACCTAGCATTTAGCAAAAGTTTTGGACTGAATAAATAAGTATAGACTAAATAAGTATAGAAATCTATGCTTCCAGAATTGATGTGCCATTTAGTTATGACAGCCTGTCAGCTGTCCTGATGACCCCTGTCTTGCGCTCCTTCTCCACCCTCACCTGTGCTTGCAGTTTCTGTAAAATCAATGGTTCTGCTCTAGAGAGGTTCCCTGCATCACAGAGCAATAGTTCTGGTTGTTTTAGATAAGATCATGAAGATTGTTCTGATTTCTTTTCACTTGTCTTTATCCATACCTGTAGTGTTTTCAGAGTAATGCTATCTTGATGATGGAGTTTATTTTGAAATTCACCTTTTTTTCTAGTGCTATGTAATTGCTGTGCATTCAAAAGCAGTGCTAAAAGTTTTTGATAACATTTATGATCATTTGTGTTCCAAAGCAGAAGACACAGCTACATCTGAGAATATCCAATACCCAAAGACGAATGTACAGTCATCCAAGGCTAGAGTAGGACACCCACCAATACTGGCTTCTGCTCATGAAAGTGGCTGTATCCGCCTATGGAGTAGTCAGGTAACTAGCTGAATGTCTTTGGGATGGGACTGGACCACTGAGAAGATAATTCCACTAATCTTTGGAGAATTGCATTTTAACTAGCAATTGCAGCAGCAGACATTTATTGCATTTTTTGCTTATTAGTTTCTTCCATGGACACAAATGAGTTCTGTTTTAATAACTGTAGCAGGGAGTAATGGCAAGTAGAAAATGAAGAAACATGATTTGAAATAATTGAAACTGACTGTAAAGTTAAGTGAAAGTCTAGAATTTGATTTTTCACTCACAACATTTACCTTCTAAGAAAGGATGATAGGCAAGGCAGAGTGTCCTACTCACAGAAGAGGAGAAATATGTCTGGAACATTGCACAAGCCAGCTAGCACTAGGAGGGTTACAAACCAGGAGTGAATAGTATTCTAACACATAGTGTCCACAACTATTATGATCTTGAAAAGCCAGTCCTGCAACTGAGTGCCGAAGGCTTAGTTGGCATATCACCTCAGATTTTTAAGACTCTATTCCAGAAAACTTGTTACTTTAAACAAGAGGTAGAAAGTAAATACAGCAAGAAGGGGAAGTCATATGATAGGTAATACTGGTCATTCTGGCAGACAGTGATCATAATAGGTCAGCCATGTAAGGCTTTAATAGGAATCTCAGCAAAGGCAAGTCATAGAAAGAATTTTTCAGAACAAAAAGGTAACCTTGCAGATGTTTCATGCAAAAGTAGAGTATGATGGTAAATGTATCTAAGTAGAGTATGTGTGGGCTTTGTTGTTTTGTTTTTTTTTAATTCATCATTGATATATTAGTCTGCTTAGATTCCTTTAGGAATCTCCAAGTTCAGATGACAGTAATGTCATCACTGGCATGATTTTAATCATCATTACATGGATGACAAAATCAAGAATCTCCTTACCGGCAAGACATTCTCCCTCATGTTCTCCCAAACCTGAAGAGGCAGTACTGGTGCTTACTTGAAAAATATAGCAAGTTGGTGTAGGAGACATCATGGGCCCATTCGCAACAAGAAACAACTTTTCAATAGCAAATGAGGTACATAGTGATGATATTCCACAGCAAATGAGGGGTAAGTGGTGAATTAGGGGTAGGTACAACTAGACTGAATTGCCTGAAGAATTAAATAGCTTGTTATTTTGATGTGCAAGAGACAGCAATCCAGAAGAATACACCACAGCTGTCTTGGTCATTCAGTAGATTTAGGAATTTATCTTTTTTGGAAGCTGTCTGAATAGATGTGAGTTCAGCAATACTGAATAGATAAAATCAATGGCACTCGACCTCTGGTGCATTATTATTTTTAATGTAAGTATTATAAGATAAATATGTGGTGTTTACTTATGTATGTATTTCTTTATTTTAGGGAGACTTAATGAAAGAACTTTTGCCATTTTCAAAAGATCCCTCAGGTCCTCTGACAGTACTGTGTACAGACATCTCCACTAAAATGCTTTTGGCAGGCAGTAAAGGTGAGTAAACATCTTCAGGGCAGTCTGTAGGACTGCAAAATATCACGCTGTAAATGTGCCAAAAATGTGGAAACGAAGGTCCAAAGGTTGCCATATTTTTTCCTTCAAAGCTATAACTGCATAATTGAAAAAGGTGTTTTGTTGTATAAAAGGATGGTAGATTAAAGCTCAGCATTATAGCATTATCAGTTGCATTGTTTTCATAAAAGACATTACAGTTTTTTTCACTCACGTGCCCTGCATATACTTCTCATCTAAATTATGGTATCAATACCAAGGGCAAAGATTACTGCTAAGAACAAGCAAAAATTTCAGATCCATAGTAATAATGCTAAATAAAAAGCTGCAGCTGGGGCTGTACCAAGAGCCGTGATTCCGACACTGTTACGGAGTGCGCAATAATGGCTCCAGCAGTACACTGCTACTATAGAAAAGCACTTGCGTCTGTGCTAGCAGCTCATTGCTAGACTTCTAATTTCACACCAAATCTGGCTTTCATTTGGCAGAATGTCCAAGAGTTTATCTGCTGTCTGATTCTTGTCCAAACCTTTGGAATCACTCTGGCAATTTTCCATCTCTGGGTCTGTCATAAAAGATTTTTTTACTTCAATGTGTCACTTTTCTTCTCAAATAACTATTAGAAATGTTTTCTGCCAACTTCCTGCTCTTATGCTGTAAAAAATTGGATGGAACAAGAGGGGTTTTTTCCCATTTGTTTCAAAACTAAGCCACAGACTGACACTGAAAATGAAGAGGAGCTTCCACCCTCTCTAATTCAAATCAGTAAATGAGTTCAGAAAGGCAGCATGCACTGAACAGGATTTTAATTAGTGGTGGAAAAGTATCCACGTTATTACCTATTCATTTGATACTCTCCCTTTGCCTTTTTGTGTTTGTGTCACTGTGTATTTGCTTTTCATGCTTTTTGCACTGTTCTCTGCAATGCTGCTACCAAATTCCTGTTCCAATTACAGATTTTTCCTTGTTAGGAAAAGGTCAACTTCTCTGCCAGCCTCCTTGCTTGCAGATGTACAGTCCTAGAAATCAGATGTGACCAGTATGAAAGTTGGAATTACACAAAAGATTCCTCTGTCTAGTAGCAGAAATGAGAAATGAGGCAACTTCATCAGGAAAGAGGAAGCCTAGGCAGGAAACTTAGCAATTGTGGGTCACAAGGAAAGTGGTTCTTTGATTCTTGTTTCACATGAGTGCACTAAAAGGTTGTAAAACATTAAGCTTTCGTCATGTATACAATTCAACTTTATCCATTTTACCAGGATTGAAAACCAATTTAATCCCCAGGAAGCTTTTGTACCTCATCTGTGCAATAGACAACTGTCTTGGCAAGATGACTCTTATTTTTCACTCATGTAATTTAAAGAAAAAACTTTATGTGTTTTCCATTTCAAACCTCTCCAGTCAATTACACATTGCTCAAAATGAGTTTATACATTTCTTTGCATATTAATTAATTAATAGTCCATTATTTCTACTCTGTGCTTGACAATGAGATAGTGACATTCACTGTAAAATGACTGACCTGTAGTCCCTGCTTTATTTTGCCCAGTGTTTACTAAGAGCAAATGGCAGCAACAAGTGAATGTGTAGCACTAATGAAATTTGTTGATGTTTTGCCTTCTCCTTTCTTAAACAGAAGGATATGTTATCTGCTGGAACATTGCCTCATTCTTAGAAGAGTCACAAAATAAAAAAAAAGTAAGGAAAAATCTGTCAGATTTTCTTAATTTGAACATTATACCAAGATAAGAGAGAGAAAAATGGATTCAGAGCTCTAAAGAGACTAAAGATATTTCATGCATATAAAGATCATATCTTGTGCTTGAAATAATAACTTGATGCTGTGAAAAACAAGAAAAATATAATTAAATGGTGTTAGCATTATTCCATTGTGTTTCCAAGAAGGTAAATTAATTTATCCACGTCCCTTGAGCGGCATTTCTACCATATGCCATTTGCAGGCTGTTTCATGGAGGGATTACTTTTTCATCTCTTCTAATTTTCAGACAGACATGGTGATAAGTCCACTAAGCTAGCAACCATGGTGGGATACAGAACTGTCTCAAATGTGGTTATGTTGCTTTTTTCCCTCAGCAAGTAAAGGAGAAGCTCTGCTGGAGGGCACACAATACTGAAGTGGTTGACTTATTTCATGAAGAGGAGAAAAATGTGGTAGTGACAGCATCCATTGATGGTTCTGTCAGGTACAAAAATGACGAATACTTTTACTGCTATGGCAGATCAGTTGAACCGTCTTCAAAGTTCCTCTTCTTGCTGGACTTGTATATAGGCTAAAACTTAAAATAAAAATAAAATCACTGAAGAAATTTTGTGTAGATCCTGCTCTGCTGGCATCACCTCACTGTAGGAACAATTCAAGATATTGGTACCTTTACTCCTCAGTTTCATATATATAAAGTGAAACTGTTTGTTTTCTGTTTTTTACAACAACCTTCTGAAATTTTTTTACTTTCAAATTACATTATACAGTGAACTTCAATCTCTTTGTTGTTCTTTTATGACAAGCATACTGAACTCTAGAACAGTGCTGCAGAACTTGTTATTGTAGACAGGTATTTTCTCACTTTTGTTCCACTTCTAAAAGTATCCATTTTTCCTTTCTGTCCTTTGGCACTGCTTCTACTATGTCTGTAGGATTTGGCATGCTGACAGTGGATACTATTTTGGTTACTTTGGACAATCTAGGAAGTTTGAATTATCAGACACCAGTCGGTTGATTTTGCCTCCTGATGTTAAAAACTTTACAGCTATAATTAAAGAGGAAAGCAAGCCTATGGAAAAGAAGGTTGAATATCCTCTCATGCTGGACAAAGAGAAGTAAGATCTCATAAATTTACATTCATGTATGATTGGGGAAACAGTTTTGAAAATATATTTTAAAAGCATCTTTCACTTGAAGGTCAGAAAAATATTAGTACTATGAGTTATTTAGAAAAATCCTTTTTAAAGTTGTTTTTTACCCAGCATGGATAAATCTTTTAATTGTTATGACTAAGTGACAGTCATGATTAGGTTCAAGATTTGAATTCAGTAGTAGTGATGACTAGATAATTGTCTCAGCTTTTAGCCTAATTATAGTCTCTATATTATGTACACTGTTCAGGTTAGCAGCCTGTTACTTTCATATTCCAGAAGTTGCTATACTTCTGATGTCCCCAAAAACATATAGAAAAATCTTAATGTGAATAGTTTCAACCAAAACACAAATCCTTCTAGACGAATCAATCAGATTTAATCTTTCAGTTTAAAAAATGGTCATCTTAAATACTTTTCTTCTAGGTAGAGTTCCTAAGGTATATGGCTTAGTTATGTCATTGATCCTTGGTCCTTGGTCCTCTAGTTTAAGTCATATTTCTAGTCCTGAACTCCCTGGTTCATTAGTTAGTGTGTTGAGCAAGTGAACATAAACACTGACGAAGACATCTTCAGCGGTAACACACACAAGTGTCTTTAGTAACAAAGTAGTCCAAATCTGGGAAAAAAAATATTTCAGGCCTTAAAAAGTCATGCATGCTTTAGTGGTAAGATTTCATATAGCATGTGCAGTATGAGGCTGTCTTTTAACCAAAGCACTTTGGGACAATGGAAAATCTCTAGGGTGTTTTACTGTTACCCCATTTAATTCAGGATCCTGCTAAGACTTGTTATTCCATGGAGTTCTTGCTAATATGAGTAGTCTCACTGTAGTCAGAACAGTAACTCATCAATAGGGAGAAGTGCTTGACTGTGTTTGAAGGACTAACCCCTGTAGTCCTTTGGAATAGTCAGCAGCTAGTTTGAAATCTCTGAAATCAAAGAGACTATCATTAAGTCAGTTAACCTTAAAGAAACTTTCCATTAATTACATGTCTGTGTCAAACTGTGACTACTTTTTGAGGATTCTTCAAATATTTCAGTAAAGGAGATTGGCTATCATACATTTAAACACATTAATTACACAAAGAGCAAGCAAATGAAAAAACCTTAACTGTGTAGAGAACCGGCAAAAAAACCGGCCACATGCTGCTGTACCCTCCAGCAGATCAATACATCTAACTCAGTGTCATCTGCAAACTAACTGAGGGAGCACTCAATCCCCTTGTCCAGATCATTAATAAAGGTATTAAACAGAACTGGCCCCAGTACTAAGCCCTGGAGAATACCATTTGTGACCAGCTGCCAGCTGGATTTAATTCCATTCATCAGCACTCTCTGGGCCTGGTCATCCAGCCAGTTTTTACCCAGCGAACAGTACACCATCCAAGCCATGAGCAGACAGTTTTTTCAGGAGGAAGCTGGGGGAAAATATTCCCCAAATGTGCACATACCCAAAAAGGACACAAACTCAGCTGAGTACAGTTTAAACAAGCATCTCAGGTGATCTATTGAAAAATGCCAGGATGTAGATAGGCCCATACAGACAAACAGCCTCAATTTCTCTCTGTAGTTCATAATTCCTTAGCTTATGTGATCTGACTTAATTTTTCTGATTATAAATGAAACTGTGTTAATCTGCACTATCAGACACTCTAGATAGTTTCTTCTCACGACTAAATTTGGAAACCAGACAAATGAGCAAGAGAAACCTTTGTTACAAAAGTTGTGTTCAGGAATTGCAGTTAGAACTGATGGAAATCCTGAAAAGCCATACGACAGTGAGCACAAGTGTTTTTATTAACAATAAGTGTTTTTATTAACATGTCCTGCCTTCTACTGCCTTCTACAGATGACAGCCAGTACTTAAATTGACAAAGTGTTAGTGAAGCTCTTCATAACACCTATGAAGGTCCTAATATAAATTATATTGTGAAGATATATGGAATAATTTATATTTTGAAATAATTTCATTTTGGAACTAGATAAGAATGTTGCATTCAAAATCATCATTTTGATAGGAACATCAGATTTTTTTCTGTCTTGTGTGTACAGGTGGAAGTCCCTGACCAGACTACCTTTTGTTTTAGAAAAGGCTCAACATTCAAATGTAATTCAGGACTTCAAGTTTTTCCA
Organism: Pseudopipra pipra; assembly: GCF_036250125.1. Classification (NCBI taxonomy): domain Eukaryota; kingdom Metazoa; phylum Chordata; class Aves; order Passeriformes; family Pipridae; genus Pseudopipra; species Pseudopipra pipra. The sequence continues at coordinate 37,584,625 of NC_087551.1, read as the reverse complement.
AGCTCTGGCTCCTGAAAAGGTAGCTAATATATATGACAAATTTGTTTCTGTTCTGTGCAACATATAGGAAATGCAATTGTATTTCTCATTTAGAAATTATCTACAAATAACCCTATCGTTCCATGGACAAGCTAGAACAAAAATGCATAAACAGAGGCATCTAAGAAACCTCCCTGGTTTTCATTCTCATTTTTCACATTTTCAAATTTCAATTTACAAGGTAGTACGCTGATTCACTGGTTTAACAGAATTAAAAAAACAAACAAACATACAAACCCAAATACAAACAAACACCAAAAAAACCCCACAACCTAGGATTTTCCCATACTTCAACAGAAAACCTAAATATCTTCAGTTTACTCAAAGGAGGTGTGATAATACTAGAAAAATAGACAGTGAATTCCTGGTTACACACAATAATTCTTTCAGGGTTCCTATGAAATCAGAAACCAGGAGAGTTCTGAGTTAGATTTCATTATTAATGCTTTCTACAGCTCTGACTGAATATCGGTGGAGCTCCTCCATCTTTACCTGGCTCAGCCCTTAAAAGTCATGGGAACAGATAAAACTTTTTCTCTTGCAGTTGTAGTAGAAAAGGAAAAATACACCAATTCTATGGCCCCTGGCCAAAAAAAGCTTCCATTCACACCTTTCTGACCATTCTTTGCCTAAAGTTAATGGTCAACAGCTAGTGAGGGGTATGAACTCTTAATATCCTCTCCTAAGCTTTGTGGTACCATGCTGGTATAAAACATTAAATTTACCGTAGCAAAGTCAGTGGTTGACTACATTGTCAGACACGTCAATAGAAATTGGCTTGGCTTTGGGCTTTACCAAGTCACTCAAAAAAAGGATTGTCTGGAGGTCTCATAGCAGAAGATACTTGATACACATTAGCACTGGAGTCCCATTCTGACTGAGCTTTCAATGAGAAAAAGGTTTGATTTCCTATCATTTGCCTTAGAGCAGAACAAAACAGTGAGCTTTGGTTTGCACTTCAGTCTGGAGATGTGCTATTCAATGGCGTTGATTAGCTCACTGTAATCCAGTTGTCCTGTTTTTCTTAAATGGTTAATGCCTAGTAATCAATGCACGTCAGTAATGCTTAAAATTGACAGACAGAAACTTGAAGATATTCCTTTAGGAATGTTTTACATTGTTGAAGATGTGGTATCTCTTAAAGTGTTACTACTGCAGCACACTCAGTGTGTAAGACCATGAGCAAAATGTAAGAAAATCTCTCCATAATGGACCATTTCAAAATAAACTCACATTTTCAAATTTGAAGGAAACAAGAGTTCTTTACAGTATTTCAAGTTGTAGGTACTTTTTTTGTTCTCTTTTTGGAGACCCGGAAATTGTCTTCTTCGTCTGAAATCACAGCTATTTCATGTAGAGGCAGTTTCATTTCCTGCCCTGTCCATAGGTTAATACCTAGGTAAGTCTCAGGATACATGTGACTGTGGATGAACTGTCAAGGTACCCCAAGTATTTTCATAGATTGAAAGCTTTCAGCAATTAGCAGAAACATTTTGTTCATCTGCATCTTTCCTAACTGGCTGCTAAAGTGTTTGTGATTTGCACAGCCTAACAGAAGAATAGCCAGACTGACAGCTGTGATGAAACTATCATCTAGGGGCAAGTCCTTACCCCATTACGCCTTGGCTAGACTTGCAGTGTCCTCTGCTAACATGCATCCACCAAACCAGACAAGTACCCTGAAAATTCTTCCTTTATTGAGCCTATCCAAAGTGTTAATAGGTGAGAGAACTAAGTGTTTAAAACTAGCTTTAACTTAGGTGACAGAAAGCATTTTGATGTGCCCCTTGTGAAGCTGGAATTTTGCTGGTTGTGCATTTTCTATAGCAGAAGATTGATCCCCTCCTATGAAAAAAATGTTAAAGGCAGTTTTTACATGGTACAAAGAAAACCTGTCCATAAACCATAATCTCTTTACATAGTAATGCTATACATTTCTTCAGATAACATGAATGTTAACATGCAATTCAATAATAGAAGTAATGTCTTCATTACCTTTTGGCTTCAGCTAGTAATGCACTGACTTTGGCTTCCCTTGGTCAGATGGAACCTCAGGAAATTGTTGAGCCTGGAAGCAAAGAAGCTGGTGCAGTATATGGGATTCTTCCTATATATGAGGTGAGCACAAGTGTTTTCTCCCTTTTGCAGTGGCTTTCATAGAGCAGAAGCCATTAGCAGTAGGACATTATTACAGTGATGTATTCTGACATTCTATTGTTAACTGTCTGCTTCTCAATTTAATTTTCTCACATGATTTGCATTACTACCTAACCAACTCCATCTGATGGAAGCTTGAGATTCCAGCTGAAGTGAGCATGCCAAAAAGTGAGTATTCCAGGCATTTACTTCTCCTGTTCAACCTCACATCATTAATTTTTTTGCTCAGACTTGAATCTTTCAGCCAGCCCAAAAACTATTTATTCTCATCTGCCCAAAGCTTTGGGTATTGTAAGGTAGTACTATTTTATGGGTACTATTGATTTGATCTATTGCAAGCTGTCTAGCAAAGCTTCCTGGGTTGTTCCTTCTATGGAGAAAGATTGGAATATTCCATAGCCCACCTACCATAGGATGAAAAGAATTATCCCTAGCAAAGATGATGATCTCTTTCTGTAGGGGGAACCTAGAGAACTAGCTTGGATAAGACTCCTAACTCCTAGATGGCTAGTTAGGTGGGATGAATAGGGTACTCTGCAACATATGTATGACTTAATGCTTGTACATGCAGCATTGCAGAGTGTCTCAAAAGAGCAAACTCAGGAGCACAATGTTCAAAAATTGGCACATTTGCTATTCTTCTGACCATTAATGTGCTTTGGAAATCAGTGTTTTGTTTTCTTTCAGAAAAAGAAAATAAAATACAGGGGGTCTTGTGCCTTGGTAAGTTAGGAGCAGCAACTGCTCTGAAGCCAATGGCACTGCAATGGATTTACAATTAAGTGAAGTCAGACTTTTTTGTGAGCTACATGTACAAAAAATAATTTTTTTTGTCTATTCTGTTACAAAATGTTATCACTCTGGTCTATTCGCCTCAATATATTAATTAGTTCTTGAAATTTTCTAAAGGTCTTCAGAGGATCAAAGCTATGAAGTCCAGTGGATGGACAATGGATAAAGATTCCAATGAAGATTAGGGTCAAGACAAATAAACATAGCAACCATCTTCATAAAAGTGTAATAGCAGATTCCTTTTATCATATTTTAATTTTTTAATATTATATTTAAAATCCATTTCATTATTAAGTAGAACATATAAAAATCAAATCTTTACTTCTATTCCAGTCCTTCATGCAGAGAACATATTCTAATAAAGCCAGTGTATGATTATAACTAGATACTCACAGAAAAGCCCATTTGACTCCACTTCTTGATGGTTAAGAAGGAAAAGCACCTTACTATGATTAACTGCTTAAAGATTCTGTGATTCCTTCCAATTGTTTTGTTAATGCTATACAGACAAGTCTTCAGAATTATTATTTTAATACCTTTTAGTGCCAATATTTTGTTTGTTCAGAACATGCCTTGACCAGAATTGTTAGCAGCATGAAATGGCCATATTAACCAAAAAGTTCACTTTCAGCTGCTCAGATTCCTTTGGGTTTATGCTGTGTTAGAAATGAACTAACATGTAACAGTAAGAAAAATCTATTTAGATAAGATTTTTTTTAAATTAGTTTTTCTGGTCAGCTTACTGCCTGTCAGTTCAGGTTTATGGGGGAAATCCTGATCCCTCGTGGAACTAATTTAAATCTCAGCAATGCAGATTTAAAATAGTAAAAACCACTATAAATCAACTCAATTGACCCCAATTATTTTCACCATTTTATTATTATATAATACATACCAAGCCTAGGGCATGATAGATATGTTTAAAGGAAGGTCTGTGTATTCAGGGTGTAATAAGGGTGAAAGTTTAATAGCATTATTTTATCATTACTGTAATTCAATATGAACTGCTTACACCTAACTGTTGTAAGAAATTTCAAAATTTTTAAAAGTTGCTCAGCATATTTTATGATGATCAGAAAGCATACTCCTTTTCAGCAGTTGCCAGTGGGTATTTACTTAATGAAAGACTAGTAACAGTGTCATTCTGGTGGATTTTGAATTAATTAACTGTGCTAAAACCTATTTAATATCTTACCAATTTTTATGATTGGACCCTGAATCCCTTATTTAAACCTGTGCCTTTAGATAGCGTGAGAACTGGCAAATGTTGGAAACATATTCTCAACGACATTTAAGAAAGCTATTGCTTTCTTAGGTTTCTCCCTTCTTTCATAGCTCAATGTCAGAAAGCTTCATTCTTCTTGTGCTTTAGTCTCTATTTTCATCTAAACAGAGAGTCCAAAGCTTTAACTAGCATGGGTATTAATAGCATCATATTGCAGCATCTTTCATCCTGGGCTGCCCAATGAGCTGGTATTCTGCTTGGGAAAGCACATGGTAAAAGGGGAAGGGATCTTGGGTTTAGGTAAAAATCATTCCCATTGAAATCAGTGGATAGCCCATTGAACATCTAAGAATTCATTATGGCCCTGAAACAAAGATCTTAATCAGGACCAGTGTAGTATTTATTATATAAAAGAAAATGCTCTTGCTTGAGATCTCAGATAAGATATCTGCTTCATTAGGGAAGATATTTCAGGAACTTCAATTATCAGGAATAAATCAAATTGGGTTTACACTGACAGAAAGATGTGTGAATTTTAGTGCCAAAGGCGATCGGCTGTATGATCTGTCACCTTTTGGGTGACAGAAGGCAGAGAAACCAAGAGTACCTTCTGTGGCCAAATGCCTGTTTGTGTTTCTATTTTGGTTTCCAGTTGAAGGGTCTTAACATACATTTACTCCCAGTTATTCTCCATGTCAAAACTGCTGGTTTCCTCCCTGCTTCAATTTGTCCAGTTTGAACTTCTGTACATTGAATATCATACTGAGTTTTTTTCTCCTAGATTAAGCTTCATCAGCCATCAAAAATCCTTTCCAGAGACTATTCTTAATCAAAGAATCACAGAATGGTTTGGGGTTGTGGTGGGTTGACCTTGGCTGGATGCCAGGTGCCCACCCAGCCACTCTATCACTCCCCTTCCCAGCCAGACAGGGGAGAGAGTAAGGTGGAAAAAACAACTCGTGGATTGCGATAAGGCAGTTTATTTAAAGTAAAAAGCAAAGCAGAAGCTTGCGCATGCAAAAGTGAAGCAAAGTGAAAGATAGCAAGGTTTATTCTCTGCTTCCCATGAGCAGTGATGATCTGCCACTCCTGAGAAGCAGGGCTTCAGCACACGTGATGGTTTCTCAGCAGGCAGCCATTGGAGACAATGAATACTCACCTTCCTGCTCCTTGCCTTAGCTTTTATATCTGAGCTGACATATGATATGGAATATCCCTTTGGTCAGTTTGGGTCAGCTGGCCTACTTGGGTCTCCTCCCAGGATCTTGCCCTCAACTGAGGAAGGAATGTTACAGTGCTGATGCTGTGCTCAGCAGTAGCCAAAACACTGACGTGTTGTCATCACCCTTCTAGCTGCCAATTCAAATCACAGCACTGTGAGGGCTACTGAGGGGAAATGAGCTCCAGCTCAGCCAGACCCAATACAGGGGTGGAGGGGGCTTTAAAAACCATCTAATTCCAACCCCCCTGCCATGGTGAGGGACACCTTCCACTAGACGTGGAAGAAGTTCCCTAAAGCCTCATCCAGCCTGGTCCTGAACACTTCCAGAGATGAAGTCAGTGTCTGCTCTCCATGATCCAATCAACTTGCTGAGATGAGAGTAAGGAGCAGCCTGGGCATTTAGCTGAGGGGAAGTGCATTGCATCTTCAGGAGTCAGTTACAGGCCTGGAAGCAGAGTGTTACACTGATGTGCCAGTCTGAACTAACAAGCCCTGTCAGCTCCAATAGGTTCTGCATGGCTCTGGCTCCAGTATCCTTGCAGATGCTCCACAAGCCTCTGGTTCTGTTCCCTCCAAAACCCCTATGAAACAGAAAATCAGGGGAGTGTGATACATAGAAATCACATTTCTAACTGCGTGAGCTTGAAGGCAAAAGCAAAACACAGTATTCTCCTTTCCCCAGGTTCTATGAGCCTCCCGATTACTTTTGGTAACAGAGTTACCAGTAGTTTGAGCTTTGCGAGTCTCTCACTATAAGGCAAATTTCTGTAGACTTTTTATCTCTTTTTAGACTTTTCATCACAGTGGTTATCTTTTTGCTAAGTTTCTACCTTAGAAATCCATTTTTTACTCATAATCCTACAAGAATAATATACTCAAAAGAAGAGTTAATATACCCTGCTGTTTCTGCCTGTTAGTTCCTTGCTTATGCTTTCAAAGAACATGTTCATCCTCTATGCCAGAAGTGCGCCTGCTGAGCTCATATTCAATTAATTATCCATCATGATTCCGCAATCCTTCCTGGCATTTCAGCATTCCAGGACAGTGTCACGACATGAATACAAACACAGAATACATATTCTATTGTCCTTTCGCTAAAGGTACCACTCCTTGCCTAGTGTGTCACCTTAGTGAGTAATTAATCCATATAAATAGTGCCATTGTTACCTACTATTTTGAGGAAAATAGCAGGTTTTCTATATCACTGGCATTGAATGGTGTTTGATCTGCTGGCTTTCTTGAAAAGACATTCTTCTCATGAGCTGAATATACGATGATTTGCAATGTTTTACCTGCCTCCAACTTGTTATAGGGCTATGATAGATTTAGGACTAACCGCATTTTTTCTTTAGTAAAATATCTTGTGGGAGTATATTTAAACTTACTGTGATCAGCTGTACTAGGTCTGGCTGGGATGAATGTAATTTTCTTCATAGCAGCCTGTATGGTGCTGTGTCCTGGATTTGTGACTAAAATAGTGTTGATAACAGACCGGTGTTTTGGCTATCACTGAGCAATGCCTGCACAGCAACAAGGTGCTTTTTTCCCACACCCAGTGAGTAGGCTGGGGACGCACAAGAAGCTGGGAAGGGACACAGCTGGGACAGCTGACCTAAACTGACCAGAACTATTCCATACCATATAACATCCTGCTTAGCAATAAGAGCTCACGGAATGGAGGAGGAAACCAAGATGTGTTTGTCTTCCCAAGTAACCATTCATTATGCATGCTAAGGCCCTGCTTCCCAGGAAGTGACTAAACATCTGCCTGCTGATGGGAAGTAGTGGTTGAATTCCTTAGTTTGCCTTGCTCAGACATGCAGCTTTGCTTCACCTATTAAATTGCCTTCACTGTGGCCTATGAGTTTTCTTGCTTTTGCTTTTCCAAATCTCTTCCCCCGTCCTACTGGAAGAAGTAAGGAAGCACGCAAGCAACTGGGAAAGTACTTGGTGTCTGCCAGGGTCAGCCCACCCCATTAACTAACATTGGGATTAAAACTAAAATCAGCCTTGTCTGACAAACCAAGTGGCACCAGATAAAGTGTAATCTTCCATTTACTATTTATGTTCCCTGATTTGGCAGTTAGTGTATGAAAGGTAACATTCCTGGAATTCTGAGTCCTATTTCCCTTTGAAACACAGCAACATCAGCTCTCTTCCTGTTACCCGAAAATTTCCTAGTCTTCAAAGAATAAAAATGAACAGGTCAGGTTCAGAGAGCTCCTTACCCATTTCTTTTGATGCTCTTTTGTGTTATGTTTTATCACTGTGCAATAATTTCTCTTTGATATTGTCCCTATTAATAGTTAGACCTAAACTATTTTACTGTGGTTGCAAGGTGCAGATCTCCCACTTCTCTTCAGTTTATTAACTGACTATTTACTTCTCAGAGCTATTTACTTATTGTTTTCTTTTTACCAAACTTTTAGCACTGCTACGATTTCACAGATTCTTAATTTTCAAATGTTACTCTTTTCAGTCTTGCTTTCTGCTCCCTTTGTTTTTCCTTATCAGTTGCCTGTGTTTTCCAAGAGCTGATTTGTACTCATGGCTATTCATGCCTCTATTTCTCCACTGTGCAGAAAAACCCATCCATGATGTAGTACTATTCCCAGTAACAATCAAGTGTTTAATCCTATGCTGATTTAAATCAATGGACCAGCTATCAGGAGGGAATTGTGCTGTAAGGAAAACTGTCAAAAATGCATGATGTGTATGTGCTATCTTTATCAGCCTTCCATCCACCTTGCTATTTAAACTGTGACAAATTTACAGTGCTGTATTATCAGATTTTTTTTCCCTAATTCATTAAACTAACAAAACCTGAGTAGTTCAGACTGCCTGTCATTGCTCAGCATTACTGTTAACTTGAGTTCCAATTCCTAGGGCTTTCTAAACACCAAATGGAAACCAATCCTGGCCTCAAATATTTTACACAATAATATTATCCAGCTGTCTTTCTTAAGTGTCAAAAGAAAAGCAGAGGCATTTATTTCTTTGAACAGATAATCCACTAAAGCACTGCACAGAATTCATTAGAGGATTAGTTGTTTATTATGTGCTAGAGAATAGAGGATGACACTGGAAAGAAATTAAACACAGAAATACTTCCAAATATACCCACTTATAGCAGTCTTTTCAATGCTAGATCTAGTACAAAGCTGTGTGTTAATGGACTTGTTGGTATTAGCTGTGGATTTTCTCTATGTCAATGTCTCTGTATTCCTTTGCAGGTTAGTTTCTTTCCACCAGCATCCACAATTATGTTGCAGGCTTAAATGTTCCAGGTGAATGAGTTGATCTGTTAATCCAAATCATTACTGAATTAAGGAAAGGTACCTTAACAACACAACCTCTTTCAGCATGGCAGAAATTCATTCTTGTACTGGCTGCAGTAGTTAGTTTGCCAGAATTTCATTACAGCCCTTGCCAGTGCTTTACAAAATCTGGGACGTTCTTCAGCTGCCCTCACCCACTGGGGTAGCTCAAGCTGAATGGCATCAACGGTGCCAGAACTACGGGAACCAAAAGTCTTTGTTATGTATCCACCACTATAATAGCTCCCATTATTTGGGCTAGGATTGGATGGAGATGGCACACAAACATAATTGTTATTTCGTTCTTCAATATATTTACCCAAACTTCTGTTCCCTGAAACCAAGGTCTCAGAAGACACATTGACTAGCTGATTGGACAGATGGCTAATTGAGGAACATGATGCAGAAAAAACACCTGAGTTAAGGGAAGATTTTGAAAGTGTGTAACCTAGTTCTATCCACCTTTCAGGATGTGCTTGTCCATGGATATCTAGAATCAGGCCCCCTGACATCTGTGATTTTGCAGTGGTCAAAAATCCCATATAGTCCTCCCAGGCCTGTTCTGCTTGGGGAATTCCAAAGGAGGCTTCTTCCTTTTCCCTGTTAGCATCCATCTTGAACCTCTGTAGGTGGTTTATAATGATATGTGGGAAGAAGCCATCAGTAATATTGCTGATTTCTTCAGCAAGAGTCTGAGCCACCTCTATAGTATACCTGTCTTGGTTGGTAGACACTTTGCATTTCTCATAATTTTGAATACTTCCAGGAGGACAGTCATGAGAGAAAATACAGGAGGATAATTTCGCATCCCAACAGCCAACCTCTCGATCAGGGATGTCTTTAGGTTCCATTGACCCACCATGTGGGACAGAGAGAATCAGGTTCATGTTGCCCACTTGATATTCTGTGAAATTATTATGACCAAATACAACATCTTTGGTGCCACTGACTTTCAAAAGCAAACATAAAATGGAAAGGAGGAAGAGACACATATTTTTCATTTGCTGCTGGAAGACTCAGGAATGTGGAATATATCAGTACCTATAAAAAAGCAAAAGACAGATTATAGATCACTTTAGAGAACACATGAGAGACCGTTCAGCTGCTGCTGGAATTATTAGTTACTGATTAAACTATTGTAATTTTGTTACGTGTAGCACAAAGAAGAGAACCTATATGAGAAACAGAAATTAAGAGGGCATTTATTATGGCTAGATGCAACTGATGAAAGGGAAATAGTAGGTTACTGGGCCTCCCTCATTTCCCCAGAAAGCAAAACCAATATTTGATCATCCGATCTGATTCCAGAGAATTAGTAAATCCCAGCAAAATATTGGAAATATTTTTTTTCCCACCAAAGCCACTCTATTTTCACCTCTGAAATGTAAGAAAATTCTGGCAAAATTTGACAGAACATCTCTATTTCATTGACCCACGGGAAATATCTTTCCATTATCAACGTATAAACTAGAAGCTATGTCAGCATTAGGCTTCTGTAAAATAAGGAGACGGATAAAAATTGAGAGCTACCAAACTCTGTCTCTAACTGTACTCCAGGCTGAGTTATTTTGAGACTTCTATAGATAGGTAGCAGTGAGTTCTTTAAGTAGTGACTGTGTTCTCTTTAGTTTGCAAGTCTCCGTCCTCCTCCAGGGACATAAGATATTTTTAAGCCCTCAATAACTTTATCATTTTTTGGAAAGCTGGAATTCGACAAGATGCTGACAGGTCTTTCTGGTTTGAAGGCATGACATCTCTAGAAAGATCAGTGTAACTGTGTTGGATGGATGTAATATGAATCAGTAAAATCAGTAAAAAGCAGAATAAAAAAGGATACTTTTCCCTTCCATTAATAAAAAAACCCCTCAGTATAGGCCAGATGAGGAGTATATAGACACATGCATTTGCATCACATCATCTGAGTCAGGGTGCCCTGTTGTCTGTCCTGCCCCTATCATTACATCACCTGTAGAAATGCAGAGGATAAGAGAAGCAGACAAAAGAGAAAGAAAGAAGATCTGCAAGACTCTATCCATAACACCTACTGAGAGCATGTATGACAGCAGCCAGCAATACTGAGAGGGCAGGGTGCAGTGTGGAAGCACCCTCGCATCCACCACCAACTCTAAGAAAGGGAGAGGGCAATTTCACACAAATAATGCAGCAAAATATTTGTTTCCTGCTGTGAGGGAGTGCTACTGGCTTTTTAGAGATAACCTCTGCTGCCCACTGAGCTGGTCCACTCTGAGGAGCCTGTACCTGAAAAGTAAACATCTATCTTCCCCTCTTCTTTCTGGGCTGAAACTCCCATAAAAGTCTGTGAGCTGGAATCAGATCTCCAAGAATCTAACCTACAGTTTCCTGCAGGGCATGATCAAAAGATTTTCTGGTTTCATTTTAACACTTCAGTTAAAAGGTCCTTTTACTTGAGCTAAAACAAGATTCTAGCTTAAAACAAGACTTTACTTTTGTATAGTTCACACTTCCCTAGACTTCCCTGAGAGACAGACTTGTTAGTTCACAGTTCGCATTACCAGAAATATTGAGGAAATGAATACTGTCAAAATCCTTTTTCTCAGAAAAGGATTGCACATATAGAGTAAGTCTAGGAATAGCTTACCTCAGGTGCAGTGGGGTCCAGCACCAAGTCAAATAAATTAACAGCAATGACTCCCAGGAGCTGCTCCCCTGCCCCAGGACTCAGCTTTCCTTTGTCTCAGGCTCTTGCTTAAAATATGATGACACAGCTGTTCCTTTCCCACCATCTGCCAAACTGTTTGTGGTCATCTGCATCAGTTTGCTTGTCCTTTTGCAATTTCTTGTTAATGATTGAATCGAGCTGTTAATGCTACTAGATCATGCCTTAAAGATATATAGGGAGAGAGCTCTGTAAAATTTTCCAAAATGGAAAAAAGTCACCTTGACACAGCTCAAGCTCTGGACAGACTTGGGAGAGTCTGGAGGAACTCAGTGACCCCATATTGGTTTAAAGAGTTTTCTGGACAACATACAAGGGATGCAGAGTGTGGGCTGATGGACAGAGTTAAACCTAGAGTGGATTCAGAATTTTAAGGTAAAAAGCAGCTGGATGGACGGAGGTCAACATGCTCCCCCAGAACACAATAAACATCTGCTCAGAGAAACAGAATGAAGTGGAGACTACGTGGCCCCCCTCCATTCTAATCCCAGCAGAATGGGAGAATGTTGTGATACTAAGACCGTACAGTACCTGTCTGATGAGGGAGAATCAAGATGTTCTGCTTCTGAAGCGAACAACCATGTCAAACCCCTTCCTCAGGTGCCAAACCATGACCACCACCCTCCTCCCATTAGGTACACCAATCAGAAATAAAAAGTATTTATGACTAGAGCCACTCAAACTCCACTCAAATATAAAGAAAATAGTATAAAAGTAAGTTGGGGGTAGGGGGAAAGTGGGAGAAGACCTCTACCAAAACTGCTGGGATCTTCTCCTCTCCCAGAGGGATGCCTTGAGTGAGAAATACGCTCTACACACGTTAAATGCTGCTTTTAGGACTAGAGCTTTTGCTTGTGCTTACCCCATAGCATAATGATTGCTTCTTATCAGAGCTTGTGCTTGCTTAATATATGTACCAGCAGATTGCTTTAAAACATATTTTTGCAGTAGACCCTATCACCAACAACCTTCAAAGCTTATTAATCTGTCACAATTTGTATTAATAAAAAGTGTTATTCCATAAACTGTTAAAGTGAGTCCTTGCAGTTGCCAGTGGAGGGTAACACCTTGGCAGGACCCGCTGACTGGTCCTGGCTTTGTTGAGTTCCCCCTAACAAGGGAGGTCGAGGTACCCTCCGATCTTGTGAATCTGTTGATGAAGGGTCTCCTTATGAGACACTGACAGACTGTCAGACACCAGGCTCTCATCTTTCCTGGGGGACTGATGAGCAAAAATCTGAACTCTCACCTTTCACATGACACAGAGGAAAAATGTTAAGTCACAGTAATACAGGGTAGAACTCCTATTCAGGACTTCACCATAGCAAAAATCACACCTTTTCAAACAATTTGAACTGAAAGGATTGGTGCCCAGAGAAGAACAGAAGCACCTGCAGCTAGAAGGGATATGCTAGAAAATTTACCTGTTAATCTTCTTCAGCACAAGGGTGAGATCCATGTGCATTAGGAACAAATTAACTGTAACAGGCTCCAAGTCCTCTGTTGATTGTAGGCAAACTTACGTTATTGTGAGGTTAAAAAAAAATCCACAATAATTTAAACTGGTAGTAATCACTGAAGGACTAGCTTGAAGATTTACCTGTAAAGAAAGGGAGAGTTTCTCCTGCCCTGCACCTTCAAAAGTGAAACTGAACTGCTCCTTGCACTCGGCTGCAGCTGAGCCTCCCTCTTGTCCCAGAAGTCTCCAGGGGCCAGGCTGAGCCCTGCAGCCACCTGGATGGTGGTTTCACCTGCCCCGGATGTAATATTTCAAAACGAAAGATCACAAAAAGGGAAAAAAGATATGCACTGGTACACTAGAGCTTACCATGCTTTTGTTCTCTATACTGACATATGTTTCTAGAGATCAAAAAAAAATTGCCACAAGCAGCACAGCCACACCAAAGGTAAGCTCAGAATAGCTAATATAATCTGCAGATAACAAAATCCAAACACTGGCAACACATTGTGATGGCAGAGAGCACATTTCCACTGGCAGTAAGACGGAAGGAGATCACAAAAATTATGCCTCCACTCATTTCCACAGGGTCACTCACGAGCAGCTTGGTTTTGCCATTCACTGTCACATGTGGATTAGTGGTTCTTTGCCTTTACTGCAAAAACCCAGGACCAAAGACAGTGTCAGAAAATCCTGGCACCTTCAGTCAAGCATGCTAAGTTGAGCTCAATGAGCTTGACAAAGTATGATTTGGCAGAGCTGTGACTCCTTTACTACCTTATTGTCATGAAGAAGCTGGTGGGCACAGACCTTCCTGAAGCAGTAAGTTTGCACAGGAAGGGAATACCAGAATTACCCTCACGGATCTCTTCCCTGGAAAATGAATCTAAGAGCTGTGTTCATTCAGTAGTGAAGAGATAAGAACTGTGACCAGACTAATGAGATTACCTGGGATTCTGATGCAGGAAATTAATATGGGTTTCCTTCTTCTCTCTTCTGTACCTGTCAGGGGCATTAATAGTTTAAGAGAATTAGTTGGTAAGTGGGATGCTGCTCATAGAACTCGTGCTCTTGGCCTCGCATGACTGAAGAAGATGGCAGTTGCAATATTAACTCGATAAACCAGGTTTTTATTAACTTTATTAACACTATTGATACAATATTTTCCTGATAAATGAGGAGCTTTTAAAAACATTTCCTCTGCTACTAAATATGGTTTTAAGGATGTCTTCCTCTAGACTTCTTTCAAGTGTGTACGAGTGTGTTCACGAGTTTACTCATGGTAGTAAAGCCTGGCTTCTTAGATAAGTTAGAAAAAGCTGTGATAACATATTGTCCATAAATGGAAATTTCAATAAAGGAAACATAAAGGGTACAGTAAATGTAATACTGCTACCTATGAGAGAAAAATCAAATTTCCTTTCTAAGAAATTGATTAAATAGTCCAGCTAAACTTCCAAATCAACTTCGTGAAATAAAACTGATCAAATTTTTAAACAGCGAAGACACTATATTAGCAGTAATGAGGAGTTCCCCGAAATTTTGGAAAAACTGGTATAAACGAGACTCATGATCTACTAATGTCACCATAGCTGATGCTCTAGTTGTGAGCTTCAGCACAAGTGCTGGTTTTCATGCTGAGTATTTTAATCTATCCCCTGAAGTCAATTGCAGCACCACCAGACACTGTATGGAAGTTTAGTGAAAATCTGTAAGATATCCTTGTCCATTGTAGTGCAGAGGAAAGACTAAGTTTGCTTTACTTGGCTGTGTAAAGGTCAGTTGTTTACATCAGACACAGCGATCCCATTTCCTCCCTTTAGTCAGTGTTGAGAAAGAAGCAGTTCTAGAGGTACTTCAGTGTACTCATCTTGGGCACCTGTCTCAAATTTCCATCCGCAGACCCTCGGGTCAGTGTGGCCACGGCTCCCAAGCAGATCCCGGACACCCCGCTCCCCTCCCGGAGCGCACAGACACCGCCCACGGGGGGTGGAGCTCGCGCCGTAATGGCTCCCCCCCTCTCCCGCGCGGGGCACGCTGGGGATCGTAGTCTCGGCGCGCCGGGGGCGGGGCCACCGCCCTGAGCGCGCGCTTCTTGAAAGTGCCGGGCGGCAGCCGCGCGCAGCGGCCGGGCCGGAGGGGCCGCTGCAGCCCCACCAGGGACAGACCGACCGACCGAGGCCGCTGGTCGTGTCCCTGCGTCCCCCCTTCCCTTCGCTCACCCCCTTCCTCTGGCAGTGCCGGCCCGCGCCGAGGCAGAGCCACCGAGCGTGCGAGGCGGTCCCGAGCCGAGGTCTGGGGGGGCACCCGCAGAAGTCTCCTGTGCCCCTGGCCCGGCCCCGGGTCAGATCTGACCTGACCCGACGTGTCGTGAGCGAAGATCCAGGCTCCTTTCCCCCCACTCTGCAGCTCAAGCGGCGCCATGGGGATCCAAGGCCTGCTCCAGTTCATCAAGGAGGCTGCCGAGCCTTCCCACGTGAAGAAGTACAAAGGGCTGACGGTGGCTGTGGACACCTACTGCTGGCTGCACAAAGGCGCTTATGCGTGCGCTGAAAAGCTTGCCCGAGGAGAGCCCACGGATCTGTAAGTCTTCGTTATGTTTCGGTCTCGGCCTTCTTACAAATTAAAGTTTTGTTAGCTTGATGTTTCTTAACTAATAGTTTATAATAATAAAACTAAGTATGTAACAGCTTCGCTTCTTACTGTTGCTTCTGAATTCTCAGTCCCACTAGTACTCTTTTAAATGGAAATTTTGGCCATAAGTAAATAGTTTTTCAACTGTGCGAAATAAATTCAAGTATACGTTGGGGAAAAAACTCTCTAAACTATTTTTTGTTAAAATACCAATGGCTGTGAGAGTTAGTTTTTTTCTAGCATGTCTAGATACCAATCTAATTTCTCAGATGAGATTCTGTACATGCAATTCATGTGTTTCAAATTTAGGCACCTTTTTTGTGTGCAATGATACTTTGTAATTACTACTGTGACAAAGGTTGTAATGATACTGAGGAATTATGAGAGATGGGCTGTGCTCTGAATAAGGTGTAAGATTTTTTTGCTTAATGTATTATATTTTTAGTAAGAGTAGCTTTTCTAATGTAACATGGATTTTTAATTTACACAGTTATATTTCTAAGGAAGAGAAGTGAACAAAAATTGTGGTCATATTTCAGGTTCAACTGGAGCTTAGATTTGGTTTGTGTAAGTTCTTGTCCATCTCTGGAAAATTGGGTTGAACTCTTATTTCAGATTGGATATAGTTTTAAATCACAAAATGGGTAAGGTTGGAAGGGACTACTGGATGTCATCTGGTCCAGCCTCCTGCTCATGCAGGGTCCCCTAGAGCACTTACTCAGAATTGTGTCCAGATGGCTTTTGAATCTCTCCGGAGAAGTAAGAAGTTCTAAAACTCCTCTGGGCAACCTGTTCCAGTACTTGGTCACTTGCACAGTAAAGAAGTTCTTCTTATATCCAAGTAGGAATTCCTGTGTTTTGATTTCTGCTCGTTGCCTATTGTCCTATTGCTTGGCACCACCAAGAGAAGACCTTGGCTCCATCAAATGTTTGATTGGAGGCAAGAGAGACTTGATGCTTTGCAAATGGGTTCAAATCTTTACTTCTGCTTCTGTTGATTTGAAGAACTGTGGAGTTTCATCCAACCCTGCTACCTGCCTTTGAAGGTTGTGAAGGTCTCTCAGAGTCCTGAGAATGGGATCCACTTCAGCTGAGGAAAAAATTGTCTGTCAAGAGAAACATTCATAGTTATAGGAAACTTTGGAATGGTTGAATTTAAATACGTAAATATTTTATGAGCAAATCTTGTTTCCATGCACATATCATCCTAGACTGGCACTTAAACTATAGTTTTGTGTCCTTTCACAGTTTAAAATTCATCTGTATTATATAACTAAAGTGCTTGTCTTTCAAAATCAGTTATTTTTCTGTAGCTCTAAATTCAGTGTCTTTAATCCTTACATTCTAAATGCTTCTAAGCCCCACTCTCCTTCCCCTCCCTTCCCCTGCTGAAAAGGTTACTCTTTTTGTTTTAAACAGTGTCCTTAAAATAAAAAAAAATTGATTTTTTTTTTCATTGGGCATCACTGTAATGCACTTAGTGTTTACAGCAGCTATTATGTTTTAGTTCTGTGCTGCTGATATAAAATGGTCTTATACAGAACTGTAGAAATAACAGGTAAGGAGATGAGAGGTCTGAGAGAATAAATAAAGTCTGGAATTCCCAACAAATATTTTTCCAGGGGATGGGTTTGGAAGGCAGTGGAGGATTGCCTCCTGGCCCATACACCATCTTCACAGTTAGTACAGACTGGGGAACTTTTCTGACTTTTGAAATATTTTCCGTGCTGTGCCTGTATTTTTAGTATAGGAAGATAGGTTTGTATGTCTGTCCATAGCATGTATCCACTGTCTGGAGAGTAGAGTGGATAGTTCTATAAAGAGAGATTTAATAACTCAGCTCTACAAAAGTGCATTTAGTCTGCCTTTCTGGGGAAAGATCATGTACTGTGCTTGTCTGCCCCCTGTTTCCCTGGCCATTACAAATTGAGTTGCTGAAACTAAAAAGACAATCCATGTTTTAACTTTTCAAGTTTTTGTCAGTGTTGAATCCCAGTGTTGCAGAATCAAATTGAATTGTACTTGAGTTCTTATTTCATTTTGTGTAGGAGAGAGGAGCAGTCCGTCCAGTTCTGAGCTGAGAGGTGGACTGTTTCTCTTTCTAATAAAAAAAACCTCCCAAACCAACCAAACAGCATTCAAGTGTTCTTATTCTTTTTTTGTGATGCTGGGGAAATATACAGCCTGTTAAGATCCTTGAACAACAGTTGTCCTAAACTTGCAGTTCTTCTTTTCTGCAGACAGATAATATGCAATAGACTTGTGGTTGACGACAAAGTTTATCTTTCTATTCTTACTTTTGTTATTGTCAATACAGTTATGTAGCTTTCTGTATGAAACTTGTTGAGATGCTCCTTTCATTTGGAATTAAACCAATTTTGGTATTTGATGGATGCACCCTACCGTCTAAAAAGGAAGTGGAAAAGGCCCGACGAGAGTAAGTACTGAACTTTATTGATTTGCAAGCAAGGCAGCGTGTTTATCACTACAGTTAATTTTCAAAGTCAAAAAACCTCAAACTTCAGCTAGGTTGTAAGGTCTGTTAAACTTCTCTGCAGTGTAGTGTGATTTCATTTAATTTACATCTAAAATTAAACTTCTTAGAGGTTTTATTCCAAAAATAGAAATGCACTTTGTAACTGAAAGCCATTTGATAAGAGGAAGGAAGTAAACCTCTGAGCGTTAGTTCCTGTAGTGTATTAGAGGCTTTTAGTTTGCCTGCCCTTGTGATCTCTGGAGAAAAATATTTCTTCCCAATATAATTTTATTTAAAACTAATACCACGTTCCTCATCTTTCTCTATAATAAGATAAACTCGTATCAGGTTTGGATTCGGGTCACTAGAAATGCAACTTCTCACTGAAGCTGTGAGAATTTTTCATTAGTGGTTGTTGTTTATAAATTCCCATGAGACATATGCTCCCTTCAGCGTGGAGTGAACAGTTTCTAATATTTGAAATTAAGTAAATTATTCCTTCTGTCCTCTAAACCAATAAGTATCCAGTGGCAGATACTCCCAAAATTCATTAAATCTGTTTTACTGCAAACTGAGAGTGGATGCATTTCTTCTTTCACACTGCTGATTTCAGTTCCTGGTAGTCACTGTTTTCTGAGGAAATACTATAAATTTCCACATGCTGACCTAGTTATCCTTGTCAATACAATAACTTAGTTATTCTTATGTTTAAAAAAATTACTCAATAGACCAGATTTGGGTAGTGTTCCAATTTCCTCCCCCCCCTTTGCCACCTGTCTCTCTTAGTCCTCTCTGCTGTTTGTTCTTTTAAGTGAAAAATTATCTGAAATTGGTGGATGTTTTTGTCTGTCTTTTAGGAAGCGTCAAGCCAGTCTTCTGAAGGGGAAACAATTGTTGCAGGAAGGGAAACTGGCAGAAGCCAGGGAATGTTTTGGGCGCAGTGTAAATGTTACCCATGCTATGGCTCATGAAGTTATTAAAGTAAGTTGTCAATACTGTTGATAATGCCAGTTTTTTAAAAAAATATGCAGTAGGTAGCCTGTCTTAGTCTGCATTTTTATGGCTACATCACTACCTCTTCTATGTAGGCAAGAAAAACACTCCTTCCTTCTCAGTCTCTAGTTGTCCTACATATTACAGGACTGTGTTAAGCACAGTTAACAAACTTTAACTTCACTTATAGTTTATTATGCCCAGTTGTATAAATAATAATGATGTGTCAGTTGAAATACATCTCTTCTTACTGCTATGAACTGAATTTGATAACACCTCAGTTTTACTTCTGATGCACAAAAACTAATCACAGTTATTAGTTTTTTATCCTTTTCCCCCTCAGCTAGTTTCTGAGCATAGACTGCAGAAAAAAAATTGGCTGCCTAAAAACTGTTCTAGTAGCTTTTTGCTATGCTTCCACTGCAGTCATAGGATCTTTATCAAAATAGTATCAAGTTTATTCTGCTGTATCAAAACAGTATGAAGTTTTCCTCTGTCCAGAATATAATTTGCATGAGCTTGAAGCTGGCACCTGTGGTCAGATGTAGTGACCGTGGTGTTACAGGCCAACACAGGAAAGGCTGTTTTTGTAAACTAGTCTGTATAGATCTAAACTGTTTGAAACTTGAGGTTTTGAATATAAAATATCAGGCTCTAATGGGGCAGGATGGGTGTGTGATTAAAAAGATCATGGGTTTGGCTTTTTAACATAGAGGTTCTTATGCTTTCAGATCTCTTAAGGTAATTACTGCAAATTGATGCAAAGTACTTGTATGCTTCTTGTTTACGTACAGGCTGCACGAGCCCGGGGAGTTGATTGCATTGTTGCTCCTTATGAAGCTGATGCTCAGTTGGCTTATCTTAATAAGATTGGCATTGTTCAAGCTATAATTACAGAAGACTCTGATCTTTTAGCTTTTGGATGTAAAAAGGTATGGAAGAAAATACTAACAGCTTTTACCTCTTACTGGTATCTTAAAAGCAGAGTTTGAAGTTGCCAAATATGTTTTTGTGGATTTACTCTTCTACAGTAAATGTGGGAAACAGAAGAGATGAGAATAGCACTTTGCCTCTATTGTTTCCACCAAGTGCAAGGAACTATCTTATGTGGGTGAAAAATGTTGTTTTCATTTCCTCTTAATTTTCAGGTGTTTCTGAAAATTGACAAGTTCGGAAATGGACTAGAGATAGATCAAGCTCGACTAGGAAACTGCAAACAGCTTGGAAATGTATTTACAGAAGAGAAATTCCGCTACATGTGTATT
This sequence comes from Pseudopipra pipra, assembly GCF_036250125.1. Lineage (NCBI taxonomy): Eukaryota > Metazoa > Chordata > Aves > Passeriformes > Pipridae > Pseudopipra > Pseudopipra pipra. The sequence continues at coordinate 37,564,348 of NC_087551.1, read as the reverse complement.
CTTTCTGGTTGCGACTACCTTGCATCAATATATGGAATTGGGTTAGCTAAGGCGTGCAGGTTACTAAAATTAGCCAACAATCCAGATATTATAAAGGTAAACTTGATTTTGCTTTTTTCTCTGGTAAGGCTCTGCATTTCCCCCCCCCATTACCTGTGTGGGAGAGGGGCAGGGATTGGAGATCTTATTTGGTTACGTGCATATGGATATGGACATTTATATATTAAAAACAGTATGGAAGAAAAGTTTGGAATGTGCAAAACAAAAAATAAGGTTGGGTGTTTGTTTTTTTTTGTCTGATGTATGAAATGAAAACAAATCTAGTATTAGAAAATACAGAGTCTAAGAGAGTGGGAATAACTTCTGTGTAGGTAGTAAGGGAGTAGAGAGGTTTTTAAGAGCTAATAAGAATACCTTATGGGTCTGTCCTGAAGGCAGGTAAACCTAATTCAGAAAAGCATTTAAATATGCAGTCTAACTAACTTAGAGTGCTATCTTCTTTCTTAAGTTACTTGTGTGCTTTAGTGTATTTTGGGTTTTTTTTCTCTCACAGGCTGTACACAAAGAACTATGATTTTTATTTTTAAAATGGTTTATATCACGTAAATCAGGCATCAAAGCAACTGGTTTGGCTTTTGTGGAAGTAAAAAGGGAACTTTGAACTTTTCCCGTATAAATCATTATTTCCTTTCATGTATCCCTGAGCAAAATGTCAGGGTTTAATCTGATTAGTGTTGCTTTTTTTCTCTTCTAGAAACACCCATGCATTGCTTATGTGTCCTGATAATATGAATAATAAAATCGGATATGCATTAGTTTAAAATATTATACCTTAAGGAGATGCTCTGTATTTCTAATCACACTTTGTACTTCTTTATTGAACAAGAAGCATTTATAAAGAGTTGAATTGTGTTATTTATGTGATTGTAAACAACTTGAGTGGGAAAATAATGTACAAATTTTCTTTTTTTTTCCTTCCCTTGTTTAAGTTTAATCTTCTTGTTGTAACAGGACACGCATTCTATGTTTAATTGCAACAAAGATACTTAATAATCAACATGTATTTAACTGTTTGTGTAAACTGTTTAAATGAAGCAGTTGAGCTATTTCCTTTTTGTTACAGGTTATTAAGAAAATGGGGCAGTACTTGAAGATGAATATAACAGTACCAGAAGAATACATACAGGGTTTTACACGAGCCAATAATACATTCCTTTATCAGTTAGTTTTTGATCCTCTCAACAGAAAATTAGTTCCTCTGAATGCATATGGGGATGACATTGATCCAGAAACACTAAGTTATGCAGGACGGTATCCTTTGTGTTGAAACAGCAGAATGGGGAAATAAGGGTGAGCAGTTATGGTGTCTTATACTTTTCATTGCATCAGTGGTGTACTTAGATTTTTCATTGCACCCCTGCTGTTTACTAAAGCCTGGCTTTTCTGCAGTCTTAAAATTTTGGAGTGCTTTTCTTCTTTTATCCTTTGCTCTGACTTTAATGAATTTAAAAAGCATGCCGGGGGATAACTGAGTGATCTATCATTGATACATCACTTTAGGCAGAAGTTATTAATCCTTTTTTTTTTCTCTTTAGAAAAAAAATACAGATTATATTTAAACTGTTTGAGTTACTTTATGACTGTCTTTAATTTCTGCCTATTTTAGGTGTGTTATAATCTCTACCTATTTAATTCTTGCAATTTGTGTTCAATTCGTTCTCTAATCTAAGCATTTCCTATTTTACCAGATGTCTCTTCCTGTAGAACAAGTAGCATTTTCCCACATCTGTGCAACATAAATTTCAGCATGAAAGATTAGGAAAATGAAGAAAGAGAGGATACTGTTGAAGTAGTTACTAGCTTTATATGTTCAAGCCTCTTAATCTCTGGCATTTCCAGAAATAAGAAAAGAGAAAGTTAGTAAATTTTCTGCTGATAATGGAAGGATTTAATTTTTACTTAGATCTGCAGTCCTTTGGCAAATCATGAATTACAATTGCTGTTGCATCAGATTGAGCCAAAAGTAGTGGTATTAATCCTTTAGGTTAATATTCTAGCCATGCTTGTTAGCATAAAAATGGGAAACAGATATTCTAACTTTCATTCTATAGTTCTTGAAATGTAATGTAATATTCAGATATTTTCCTTTACGATGATGGAAACAGACATTTTGGTGATGATACTGCTTTTCAAATTGCCATTGGCAACATCGATATCAATACAATGGAACAAATTGATAATTATAACCCTGACACTGCACAGGTAACATCTTTGTTCTGAAGTTATATATTGAAAATTTCATGTGGGTCTGAACATTTGTGAAAAAATGTGAATGTTATTCGCAAATGAATTGGCAGTGAAAGCTATTCTGTTATTACAGAAACCATATGCTTCCACACGCATATTTTTTTGCTTTTTTTGCAGATAAAGTTTTATTTTTCATGATATTTGGCTTTAATGTTTGTTTTAGTTTTACTTTCAGACTTTTTTGGTAAGTCCTTAATATTATCGACAGAAGTAAGTGACTTAAAAAGAAAATTCTCAAAGAGATTTGGGTTTTTTCCAAGTATAATCCCAAATTATGTTTTCTGAATAGAAATAAAACTTAAACTTTCAATTTTGTCTCAGAAGAGCAGTTAATCACTTGCGCCATATTGAAATGAAGTCATGTCAGCACTGAAAAAAGGAATTCGTATAAAAAGTGTGAGAAATGTGAGAATAAAAAAGAAAAGGCTTGTGTTAAGTATGTCGCTAGAAGTACAAATGTTAAAATGTCCCTGTATACTAAATCAAGAAATCATATGTAGAAGGCAAGATTATAAACCTATCTCCTGGATTTTAATTTTTTTGTAGCTTGTGCAACAGAGAAGTTGTGGCTGGAATGACAGACGTGATAATCATGTAAATAGCATTTGGAGCAGAGAATACCAGTTTGGCCCTACCGAAGATACTGTTCCTCCTAAAATGCATTTACTGGACAAACCAACAACCAAAGGCATGGAGAAAATAATCAGTGTTAAAGGGCTAAAAATTCCAGGCAAAGAGCTCTTTGCAAAAAGGTCAAGGAGTGGTATGTTTTTATTAAATAATTATGTGAATAACAGTAGAAGGCTGTGGGAAAAGAAAGGATTTTATCTTGGACTTGATGGTATGAGACTTTTAGAGGCTTAACTCTTAACTGTTACTGTCTATATTCTGTTTTCAACAAGCTACAAGACTCAGAAGCCATAATATTAAAACCTAGATAATGATCAAGGGTGATGGCCAACTTTCCACAGCACTTGATTTTAACTTTCTTTAATTTGCTATAAAGCTGAAGTGTTTTCAATTTGAAATTATGTTTAATACAATCTGTTCTATTTTTATATATTTTTGGTTTTAATTTCTATCTTATAATGGCTTGTGAAGAAATTAAAACATTGTGTTTTTTCTAGCACTGATATTAGTTGCCAGACAGAAAACTTAACATTTTCTGTACTCACACTGTGTTGCCTATATCCCTTGTATAGGTATTCTTTCTGTCAACTTTTTCACTTCCTGTAGTGGATCTGTGCTATCTTGTCTTCTACTTCACCCAAGTTATATGTGATGAAATAAGCTGTGGGCTTTTAATAGAAGGGGCACTTTTTTGTTCCCATTGTGCTTTATGTAATGTGTTAAGTATTTTCTCTTCCTCTGCTTTCTTTGCTTTCTGATTATGCTACTAGGCCTCTATTTTTGGCCTCTGTTACTCGTGCAATCTTCCTACTCTCTCATTTATAAAACCTTGTAGGTAGTTTAGCAACCTGCCTTTAAATCAAATTTAGTTTTGCTTTCAAAGCATTAAAAAAAAAAAACAAACCACACCATATCCAAAACAAATATTATGTTTCATTTTAGTTGTTCTGTCTTCACTCCATCTGCAAAAAATTATTTTTAAGGCTATATACTAAAAAACAATGTTTTAAACTTTTTAACTGTAATGTCAATAATGTTCCTACTAGACCTTACCAATATTTTTAATATGTAAAACTCAGTTATTTCATCACTGGTTAATTGTAGTATTGTGCTTCGACAATAATGTTTAAATTGTCTAGATTTGGAAGAAGTCTCAGATGGAGATCTGTTGAAGCAATATTCATTTACAAAAGCAAAAAGAGTCAAGAAGGAGGATGATCATGAGGGTCAAGCACAGAAGAGTGTCTCAGCAATACAAAGCCTTGATTCTTCAGGAAGTTCTCTCACTCAAGAAAGCTCTAACTCCCTGCCCAGAGTTAGAAATAAATTTGCTTCCTTTTTACAAAGGAAAAACAAAGACAAGGATGCTGTAATTGTTCCAGGAACAAGAAGCAGGTATGCTTATGTTATATGTTTTAATAAGTAGCAAAATACTATTTGCTGTCCTGGTTGCTGAAATAACCTGAATACTAAGCAAAATGCTACCTCAGACTTTTTTATGTAATTTCATGCACCTGAGCCAAGATGGAGGATCCTTTGTGCTGGGCAGGCTGTTTATCTGTGAGATAGATAATGTTAATTTTTTACTGTGGAAGTAAAGACTGAGACTATTCGCAGAGTCGTAGAATCATGGAATGGTTTGGGTTGGAATGGACCTTAAAGATCATTCCACCCCCCTACCATGGGCAGGGATACCTTTCATGGACCAGATTGCTCAGAATGATATCCAACCTGGTCTTGAACACTGCCAGGGATGGGGCATCCACAGCTTCTCTGGGGAACTTCTTCCAGTGCCTCACTACACTCATAGTGGAGAATTTCTTCCTAATATCTAATCTAAACCTGCATTCTTTCAGTTTGAAGCCATTACCCTTGTCCTATCACTACATGCCCTTGTGAAAAGTCCCTCTCCAGCTCTTTTGTAGGCTACCCCGTAGGTACTGGAAGGTGCTATAAGGTCTCTCTGAAGCCTTTTCTTCTCCAAGCTGAACAACCCCAACTCTCTCAGCCTGTTCTCATAGGAGAGATGCTCCAGCCTTGTGATCTACTTATAGTCTCTCAGTATAATATTCAGTACTTCTGGCCATTTTTTTCTCAGGTAAAGGTTATATGACATATCTCAAAAAAAAAAAAAAGGTAGCTGCTTTTTGCCAAATATATAAGCAGTTAGTCAATACAATGACTTAAGTTGATAGAGCTTTTTGTTTTGGTAAATTCAAACTGGTCATATTGTATGACAAATACCTATTCTTATCTCATCCCATTCAGTTGATACTGCTTTGTTAGGGTTTCTGGTTGGGGGTTTTTTGTTGTTTTTTTTTGGGGGGGGGGGTGTTTGTTTTTGTGTTTTTGTCATTTAGTTGTATTTGGCCACAGCTACTTGAATTTGTTTTATAAAACTTTATCACCATTAAGTCTATTATTGTGTGATTATTATCTTAAATACTTTGAATATTTTAGAGCAGTGTAATTTTACAGAGCAGTCTTAATACTGATGTTCTTTAGTTTTAAGACACACCTTCCTGAGCTGAAAGTTTTGTTCTGTTATATCAAATATTGAGTTGTCAGTGATGATAGGTTCTTCTTTAAATCTGTGCTTAGTACTCTTAGGAGCTGCTGCTATAGCATGGAAGAGAAGTAGTAAGGTTCTAGTTTCCTTGATAAGAGGTGCCTGAAGTATTTCACTACTGCTTAGCTTTATGATAATTAATTAATATATTCTTAAATTTTGTAGGATTCCTGTATGTTGTACTTTCTGGTGAAGAACCTTATTAGTATTTGAGTCAATGAATGACATGTTTACAGATGCTTTTTCCCTCCCCTTTTTTACTGTTAATTGTTAATGCCTCCCTGAAGGACTTTGCACATTGTCAAAATAATTTGTCTGCAAATATACCTTGAAAATAAAATTGATGGATAGAGACAGCTGTTGGATTTTGGAGATGACATACATGTGCAGTAACTTTCTTCTCCCCTGCTTCTACTTTTTTGTTTCTTTTTTAGGTTTTTCTGCAGCGATGCAATTATGTTTGACAGTAGAGCAAAGAAGGATGATGATAATGATCTAACTCAAGATACTGAGCAGGATTGCCAGAAACAGGAAATAAAATATGTAGCAGAAGATGTCTCTCAGTTTTCAGAAACTGAAAAATCAACCAGGACTGTCTTTACAACTCCCGGAGAAATGCCGAAAAGTTGTTTCCAGTGGTTTAGCAGCCTCGTAAGTAATTCAGGAAACCCTGGTCCATCTCATCCTGTATTTTCACAGCAGTTTCACAGAGAGAGAAACAACTGTGTTGTATCCCAGGAAGATCAGATTAATGAGATTCAAACAGAGAATGAGGCAGTGTGTGATGAATTGGAGGAAGAGTCCTCCCCCTTAATAGAACTGGAACAGTCATCACAGTCTCATGAGTCCTGTGAACCATCAGAATCTAGTTTGGAGTCTTCAGAAATATTACAAATGTCCAACAACAGTTCAGATGCAAAGGTAAGAAAATTAGACATTTGTTTTAGCATTTGTTTTTGCTTTAAATTATAAAAGAGATTATGCAATGAACTCTTATCTTCAGAGTGATGGCCTACAGACAATGTAGCTTGTGGTAACAAAACTTGTTTCTAAATAGAATCATAGAATGATTATATTTCATTCTTGTCAATGCTTAAAATAATTGTAATATAATATGCATTGACATACTAGCTTGAATAAAGTCTGGTTTTAGTTTGTCTTCAGTCTTTCTGCTGCTATTTCTACAGTGGGTCATAAAAAACCCTGGTAGGCAAGCTTTTGTTCTCTGCTTTTGTTAGTCCCTGAAGTCCTTTCAGAAAGTGTATATATATATATATATATATGTGTGTGTGTCTTCATGGTGTTGTTTGCTAAAAGTAAGCCCAGGTGTTTGTATAGGTTCTTAGAACTACTGAAAAGGTTATCTTTTAAAGTATATAGCTGTAGATACGAAAATATACATTGTGTTTGCAAAAACAAACCCCAACCTGTTTTAAACCAAATCAATTTTCTCCTGAAGGAATCTGACTCCAATTCAAAACTGGCTGATGATAAACATACTCTGTCTCTGCTATTTTCTGCTGTTCGAACTGATAAAAAAAATACAATCATGAAAACTAAGGTAAGAGTTCTTTTAACTTTATGAGCTTTACTAAAATCTGAAAATCAGTTTTTGCTTTCTTCTAGTTCCTTGTGGAACTCTCAATGAAAGACTTAAGCAATGCAAATGTTGGCAAGACAAAACTGTGTTCTTATTCTTCTACATTGAAGCTGAGATGAAATATAACCAGGCTACCTGTGGTTGATAACACAGTTGGAATTTGTTTGGGGATTTCAATCACTTCAGTATAAAATAAAAAGCCAAGCTAAGGCAAAAAAACCTTAGTTTGAATAAAAAAACCTTAGTTAGAATAAACATATGTTCCTTGTCTTTGTGACATTTCTAAGAGCTTTACACATTTGTCTATTTCGTAAAACTTCTAAGACTTTAACAGCTAAAAGTGCTCTGACTCCTTATGTGGTGTCATTAGAATTGGCCAAAAGATAAAGTCAGAGGAAGATGTTTTCATCCTTTCATGCATAGCCTAACTGACTTCTTTTTCATAAACAGGCTAAAAATCAGAAGCGTCTGTGCCAAACAAAAATACTGTGTTTTGTAAAATAGTGACATCTTGTGGTTATTGTTAGGAACTTATTCATTAAGATGAAAGTTACATTTTTATTCTGCAATATTAACATTTTCCTCCTCAATAAGACTGAGCAATGAAATCATCCTGGGATTCAGAATTTTATTACTTTGTTTTTGAGGCTGTATTTAATGTTTTACTTTGTTCTGCTCTTGTAAAAGTTATATTGGGAGAATGAATGTACTAAATATTGGGGAATACACATTGTGGAAGTACTGAGGTAATATAAACATCATGTAAAAACAAAATTTCAGCATGCTTGGAGCCCTTCAGATAATAGAAAAACTGGTGAAAATCTGTGAGGATAGTAGGGTTTGTGTAAAGTAAGCAGCTAGTAGGAGGATTTCTCCAACTTATTTCCATGGCTGTGCATTCTCTCTGCTTCCTTTATGTGCTCGTAATAAGATTTATAAAGAATTGCACCAGAAAACTGGCATGGCCAAAAACTTAACTTGACTGCAATAATCAATAGGTCAATCATATTGGAACTTGGACCCACCCAGACTCTTGGATTCCTCTGAGTTGTAGCACCAGTAGGACCATAGGAGAGGGAAGGTAGAGATAAAGAGCACCATTTTTGGCTCAGTTTTCTTTTAGTAAAACAAGAGAAGTGTTTGCTGGTGTTAAGTATAGTGGAAGATAGCTATAAAAGGGAATAATGAGTTCCAGATTTAGGGAAGAAGCAGTTAATCACTTAAAGTGTAATTCTGATTTTGGTAAGCTGAATATCAGCTATGTAGCTGATCTATAGAGAAATTTAATAACTGGGGAGGCAGTCTGAGAAATTTGTCAGCTCGTATTGTGGTTCCAATCCAAAATGTGAAGTGCCTACCTACTTCATTCTAATATCAAAACTAATAGAAGCTTTTTACTAACAAATACCTATAAAATACTGAACTCCCTAAGACTTCATGGTTTTTTTCTGTGATAGTGTTTCAGCTGTGGTTTTTATTGCTAATTAATTTTTACAATTGCTGTGAGCTCAGCAAAGACGCTAATATTGACAATAGAAAAGAGTGTTCTGCTCCGGCTTTAAGTTTCTTAGCGGGTGTTCAGCATGCAGCTTTGCCTAATTTTGGGGTAGCTAAATTAAGTTATAACTCTGATGTAATTCAGTACTACAGAGATAATGTAGGATTATGGTGAATTCACACATGTAGCAAAATGGCTGAGGTGATAGATAAATGGCAAAATACTATCAAGCAGGGAGTTTTAGGATTTTATTTTTATTTTTCCTAGTATTCTTGTTTCAATTTTTAGTCTACGGTTTAAACACTTTTTTTCTCCCTTGGAATACCAAGATCTGCGTGGTAGAAACAGGTAGAAACAATGTAATTTCAATAATAGAATCCTTACAGTTAGCTGTCAGCCCAGCACTGCCATGCTCACCATTGAACCACATCCAGAAGTGCCATATCTACAGGATTTTTGAACACCTCCAGAGATGATGATTCTACCACTTCACTGGGCAGTCTGTTCAATGCTTTACAACCCTTTCTGTGAAAAAATTTTTCCTAACATCCAATCTAAACCTCCCCTGGTGCAACTTGAGGCCATTTCCTTTTGTCCTGTCACTTGTTACCTGGGAGAAGAGACTAGCCCCCACCAGGCTACAATCTCCTTTCAGGTAGTTGTAGAGACTGTTAAGGTCTCCCCTGAGCCTCCTTTTCTCCAGGCTAAGCAACCCCAGCTCCCTCAGCTGCTCCTCATAAGACTTGTGTTCCACACCCTTCACCAGCTCCATTGGCCTTCTCTGCACACCTCAATGTCCTTCTTGTAGGGAGGGGCCCAAAACTGAAGGCAGTATTCAAGGTGCAAAAAAATATGTAACAAGTTCGGGGGGGAGGCAAAATACACTGTCATTTTGGAAAGAACAAAGCTACAAGTTGTCTTTGAAGAAAAGGCTGCCAATATTTTATTTTAAAACACAAAAGTGTTAGGTAGTCAATAGCAAATACTTGGATGAGGAAAGAGCTATTTGCATTAGTTAGTGAAGCACCTGAAGTAGGCAGAGCTGTGCCATTTTCTAAAGATGATCCAGCAAAATGGAAAAGATTATTTTTAGCAGAACACTTTATTCTTAATATTATCCAAATGGGAAATAAGGGCATTATTTACAACCTAGGTGTCTTTAACTAATCTTATGTAGCCAACTGTAAAATAGTTAGTTCTTAGAACTGTAGACACTCACTGTGTCTTCTTTCAAAGAAACATATCTTTGCAACCTTTTAGAATACAAAGACCTATGGAAACTGGTTTGCCAGTTCTTACAGCACATTATGTTTAATGTGTTTGAGATACCACTTTTTAGATTATAGAAGCTATCTAAATATACCTTGTTGTGGCAATTCATATTGCATTATCTTGACACAATGTAAAGCACTTTATTTTTTGATTATAAGTTTTGCAGTATGGTATTTGTTGCTTACAGGTTTTAATTTTAACCCTGTGTGCTGCAACATTAAAATCTCACAGGTTCCTGGTTTACGTAAATCCATTAGTACAAGATCACGTATTGTAACAAAGCTCAAACCATGGGTACCAGCTAAAGTAAGTGGATTAAGCAGGAAACTGTCACCTGTGCAGAAGAGAAGTGACTGTGATGCTGAAAATAAGCTGGGACTGCAAGTTACTGTTAGTGAACTCTGGAAAAGCTTCCAATTTAAAAGGTGAGTTGCTTTAAGCCTTTACTTTGTACCCTGTATGCTGTTTTTCCAAATAAACAATTTTCTAAGCAGACTCTACATATCTCCATACAGTTCGATAAAGATAATAGCTCAAAATAGATGTTTTCTACATAGAAAATTATAAATTATAAGCTAAAATTAATTTGTTGAATTTCATTGATTAGGGCATTTAGTTTAACATAATTGGTATGAAAATCATTGCCATTGTTTGACATCAAACACCAAAGGTCACTTCTTAATCTAAATGCAAAAGCTGCATAGAAATTATTAAATTTAATTGAATACAAGGTTGCTTCTGTTTAACTCTGTGCCCCTCACATTTTGAGATGGCTGATTGTCAGAAGTGTTCTGCTTTCAAGATGACTGTGAATTGATGAAATATTTCTGTTAGCAGAAGTCTGTGATTGGAAGAGATCTTTTTGCACATTATAAAATGCTGTTGCTTTTCCTTGTGCAGATGGCTTGTCTAACTTGAAGTTTCTGCAAATATCTTCAAGGTTTGAACTTGAAGGGCAATGATTATTTTAAAAAAGTAAAACAAAACCTGAAGTGTAGGTATTCTAACTTACACTGTTTCCATGGGCTAAGGTAAAAACTCTTGGTGGCAAAGTTTTACCAGCTCACAGTTGCAATCTCTTAAATAAATAAGTCTTATTTAAATAAAATTATTATTTTTGCTAGTCCAAACCCAAATGTGAGTAGGATAAAAGTATTTTTTTCACTGAGTGGTTAATAATGGTACTGCTGAGCAATGTATTGAGTCAGATGAATGCATTTTAGCAAGTTTAGGCCTTAGGGTAGGTTATTATAAACATACAAGTGATTTATGTTTAAAAAAATATTACTTGTGGTATTTACATTTTTATAAATATTACCCTCTTGATGCAGGGTAAGAATTACAGTTTCAAGGAGGAAATTAAGGTGTTTGTGTATGTATTGCTTCACCTGTAATTGTAAATGTCGTCCCAGGGTTGTTCACAGGGAGAAAATTCAGATATTTTGATTTTTTTGGGATACAGGCAGATGGAAGAGAGTGAGCCTAGGTGGGACTCTGTTCCTTTTCTCTGCCAATGGTTGCAAGATGAGTCTCCCAACATATGCATTTTATCCATTCAGTTTTGGTTTGTAACTTCGGGGTGTTTATAATGGGGATATATATTTTTGTATTACTTACTTCTGTGTACGTAAAGTACTTGTTTATTAGCTTTTATGTGATTCTTTTCTTAATACATTTCACAAAAAGGGCTTTTTTACTGCCAGGACTGACTTAACTCTGAGTATTCTCTTTATTTTTTCAGATTTTAAAATGTATCTAAATTAGCCTTATGTTTTAACAATTATGTTACCTGACAGCAAATAAATCATGTGGGGCACTGAATCTCTTCTGTCTTAATGTCAAGACTCATGGGATATATAAAAAACTACATTTATTCAGAAGACTTAAATGTTCAGAAAGCATGTACAACCCAGAGTAGGATGGGGTACATGCAGTCTTTCAGAAATAAAGCTAACAGCTATCATTCTGTCACACTCAGTAAAGTTGTTCAGTTGTACTGAAATTGAAATTAAAACTTTGCATGATGAATTTTTATTTTGTATTTATTCATAGATGAGGGGGGAGTTAGGGGTCTTGTTTTGTTTTAAATCTTATGTTCTTACTGGCCTGTGGTTAGAAATATAAAACGTCATAACATTCTTGGGTTTTATTTTGTCTTTGTTTTTTTGTGCAGAGAGTACAAAAAACTGCCTTCTTGTAGAAAGTCAGATCCTTTATCTCCAATCAAAGATAATATACAGCTCACTCCAGAAACAGAAGAGGAAATCTTTAATCACCTGGAACACAGTCATGTTCAGAGAGCTATATTCCAATGAACTGCATGCTCTTCACAATGGGATGGATTTTTAATCATCGTCAAAATTTACCTACTGGATATTTCATCAATATAGAAAAGTTGCTTTGAAAACCAGCTATATATTTTAGTCTGACTATTGATTTATCATCTCTATAAAAGCATGAATTGAAAGGTACAGTTCTATATTGACTGGAATAAAATAATTCAGATTCCCGTGTTCTCTTATTCAGAGTCCCCTTGTCAAATTTTTGTCCAAACATTTTCTCTCTGTTGTCCCTGGGCATTTTATCTAGGTCACATGTGCAATCCAAGTTTCTACAATAGCTGTTGTAGAAAGGTTTTGCCTTTGCACAACAGCAGCAAAACAAGTCTGTGTCCTAATTGTTAATAATTACTCATTTTTTACCTCTTCCTTCTTTCCTTTTGAGCCTAATCTGGCTTCAAGACAGGTTTAAAACTGCTCTTCAGTGTCCATAAAAGTCTGCAATATACTTCTAGCACTGATAACTATTTTTTTCCCTATAAGGTAAGATTTGCTCTCTCAACAGTTACCTTTCTGTTTGATACAGTCATGTTGTTAGTGGGAATAACTTGAGGACTGCAGAAAGGAATATTGCAAATATTAGCTTCTCAAATTCTCACATTAATAGAATGATATCCAGAAAGGTATAGTGTGTTCCTCTGTTTTACCTGCTTGTTCCACATTTGTATTCTTCTACAATGACAAGACACCCAAAATGCCAGTTGTTAGAGCGAGGGTTACAAGACAGCATTGTCATCACAGCTTCAGTGTTCAACTAAAGGGAAAGAATCCAGAGACTAAGGTCCTTGCTATGTTTGACTGAATTACCACAAAATAGTATGATGGGATTTCAGATTTCTACCTTTAAAATCAGGATTTGAGTTCAATGTAAAGGTATAAAAAGATATCTCAGCCTGTGAAATATATCCTTGCCATTCCTGGGATAATACTTACCCTTCACCTTTGAGTTTTTATTGAGAACTTAGAGTTTGAAATTGATCTATGAGGGGCAGGGGTTTTTTAAGTTGCAATGTACTTTTTTCTCTTTAAGAGAATTTGCATCTATGAAACTAAGGTGGCCAGCTGCATTACATTACAAAGAAGCTGCTTAAAAGAGTAGGCTATGTGAGTTCAGCCCTCTTATTTGTACAGTGGTGTTGAAGGAATGGGATATAAGGAGTTGAAGTAATGATGCTCTAAGATAGGCTTTCTCTTGTTTGTGCATCACTAGAAAATCCCTAGTCCTGAAGCAGGGTTTTTAACGTTGATCTTCAGTGATAATTATCTCTGGTGTGACGTTACAAATGTAGGCCAGGCACAAATGTTTCTGTGTTTCCAGTCACGGAACTACTGCTGAGAATGAATTTTTGTGTTCCTAAAATATAATAAAAATTATAAAATGAGTCTTTAAGGGAAAACATTAAATATAATTTGTTTTCATTCGTTGTTTATTTATCAGTGTGGGAGTTGCAAGGTTATTTTGTACAGTGCATCCTTGCCCGTTTCCTGCCTCTTCAGTCTAAGGGCCACTTGTTCCTGCTTTAGTGGATCATCATAAGAGACAAAGTACTCATGTATTTTCCAGGACAGGTAGTTTTAAGGAAATATCTTACATGCAAGCTACATTGTATGATCTTAAAGTAGATTTCTTAAAAATACTGTATAGTTTTTATGTGCTTTGGAGGTCTTGGGTACTGACTTGACATTACAAGGGATTCTTTTTAGGAATAAAGGCATCTGTTACATTATGAGTAAATATGTAATACATGTAAGCATATAATAGCATGTAAGGTTTATACTTTTAATGTGGAGTTCTTGGGTTGGTGTTTGCTCTATGAATGGTACAAGAAGAGATATACAACTTTGTTCTTGACTTAAATAGGCTAGGGTAATATTCTGTAGTAAAAATTAGTCACGATCAAAATAGGAGAAATTACAGGTTATAATGGCATAGGGAAGATTAAATAAAACTTACCACAAAAAAAAGAAAAAAAAAGAAAAATCTTGAAACGGGGAGAGTTTGGTGATTTTAAAAATGCAGGCATTTGAAAGTTGAGTAGTTGAAAAACAAGAAATGAGTAGGAGGAAATGAAAGCAGATGGCAACTTGGAGGCATATGTCTTTGTGTGTTGTTTGCTTTTTAATCTAATATAAAATACTAAAAACACTTTTTTACTTTCTATAACTAATAGATTATTTTATCAGCAGGACTTCAAGGTACTTTTACAAAATGAATGGCTTTGCTATACCCTATTAAAGGCATGAACCTGGCCCAGAAAAACTGAATTTACTACTGGTGGTTTAATTAAGCTTCACTTTTGAAAGTGCTGACTGGCTATTCCTTCATCAGAATGGTCATGTGAACTATAAATATTCAGTATCACAGAATTAATATGAATCATGATCATTGAAATCAAGTAATGGTTTTTAATGATAGGTAAGACACTTGACCAAATTCAACTGAAGCTTTCTACTTAAATCTTTCCATTCTAATTACAACAGTTGGCGTTAAGCACATGTTCCGTGTCACACAAATCAATACAGTAGTTATAGTCATTTTTATAGGACTGAAGAATATTGAAAGAACATAAGGCTTTGCAAATAGATTGCAAAAACATTTAAATTATAGTATTTTAAGAGAATTTGCATTACTGTGGCATTTGTCATGGGTTGAGCTGCCCCCTGCCCCCAGGGGGGCTGGAAGTGCTTGGTCCCAGCTGAGTTTCCGGTGAGGAGCCAATCGGAGCTGAGGTGTGCCTGCCTAAAAACTTCTCTTCAGTGTTGAGGTAAATTGTGGGGGAACTTGGAGATTGGATTTTTGAGGTCAAACCCCCACAGCATTTTTCATATATTCTTGATGAACTCTTTATGAAGTACTAGAAGTGCAGGGTATTCAGATTTTACGTACCAAATAGTGTCTTTTGATCTTGTTGGTAACAAAAATGTTAAAATTATGAGGTGGTGAATTCGAGAGACAATTCTTTGGTCTAGAAATGATAAGGTACGAAATTAAAATTATCAACATAGGAGAGAAGAAAAAAGGTGAAATTCCTTTCTGAACAATAGAGGCCATTTTATTCTGATAACAGGCCTGAATGTGAATGTAGCAACCCAAGGTTTGGTTGTGACAGTCTAGAAATGAATATACTTGTTGGTCCTATGGCTTTCTCATGTTATTACATGCCTTTCAGTTTGGCAGTGAAATGACAGGTGCCTGAATATTTATGCCAGCTCTGTAGGTAATGCAGAACTAGGCAATATGGTTTCAATAGCAAAGTTAAGGAAGAGGTAACAAAAGGACTGGTAGCAAGAGGACTGGAGGGTGAGAAAATGTGGGGAAGGAAGCCAAGACTAAAAACACTCCCTAAATCTGTTAGGTAAAAAGTTCTGTACAGTTATAGGATAAGCTACCGATGAATTACTATTTCTCACTTGAGTACAAAAAAGTTTTAAGTACCCTTGAAAAACAACCATCACAAATAGCAGGCTTCAAGCCTCTATTGTAAAATAATGATGACACATCTTAGGAATTATAGATAGCAAAACCACATCTTATTGAGAATATCAGAAAGTACTCTAGATAATCTACCTTTTTCGTGGTATTTGGGAAGTTACACCAGCTTCCGTATCCACAGAATAGCCCCTATAGCATAAAGCCTTTTGAATACATAGAATAGAGCCATCAGGGAGTACAAGACAGAGACTGACTCTACAGATGCTGTGTCTACAGATGCTCTGTGACAGAAATAGAATGAATTCTGCACCTGAAAAATACTGAAAACTTTAGGGTGACAGGGATGAGTTGAGGAAAAATGCTATGACAGAATTTAGCATGAAAGGAAAAACAACAAAGGGGATTAATAAAAACCAACCATATTAGGGAACAGGATTAGAGGGAGTGTTGGAAATCAGAAAAGGTTTGAGAATACTTGCAACAGGAGGTGGCTATCCTACGGTAATGACTATAGTGATATGCAGATATATGTCCACATTTAAAATTTGGCTCCTTCAAGGGGTATTCTTCTGGTACTACTGCCAGAGACATATTAAATAGGTATTTTTCTTAATATTACAAATCCTAGATAGCAATCTTCTCAATTCAAGAATATTCTAGTAGAGACTGAGGAGTTTCATGCCTAAGGCATGTATTTTAAAACTTTTTATATCCACTTTGTGTCTGCAGAATGCATATTCTAGGCACAGAGTGAATTTTGTAAGATTTTACAAAGAACATAAATGAATTTGAGGTATAATTAATGGCTTCCTAAGAAAGTCACACTTCTACTGTGCCCTACATAGCTTATATAATACAGTAAAATATACCATTCTATCTATTTAAAATCTGATATTTTGTATATGCTGCATCCAAATTACTTCCATTATGATATTTTTATCATCTGTGATCACATCTTAAAATTAAATTTTCAGGTTCACTTAAGACTGCAGAATAATGTTCTGCAGTGAATGAGTTACTGCCCCATTTGGAGTAGGACCTTCTTCTTTGTTTTCATTGCTGAATTCAGCTTATGCACCCCAAAATGCACTATCTGAGAGTACTTCTCTGTGGAAAGTGAGACTACATGTTTTTTTCCTTCATGTAGGAGACTGTAGGAAACATTAGGTCAGTAGGACAAAAATGCTTGTCAGGGAAACTTGTCCTATGTCAAAGATTAGTTTCTGTTCCAATAGCTCTCATTCTCCAGAGACTCCTGTGCTCCAAGCAAAATCTTACTTAACAGATGTAAAATTATGGATTTGGAACATGGCATATACCTGTGTGAGATCCTGTTTTGGAAAAGATTCTTTAAGGGCTTTGAAATACCTGTGTTTAGTGTTCCAAATGTACATATGACCTGGAGTGAGGCACTCTAAATGTTTGAGATACAGTGTACCAATGTATATAGACAAGACCAAGTTCGGGAAATTAGAAGTTTTATTCTTTCCATTACTTCAAAAACAATAGAAGTTAATATGAACTACTCTACAGCCTGCATCAAACAGGAAGTTAGGATTTTGTTAAGCTGATTTCAAGTCCAGTGTCTCAGGGAGCACCAGAGTTTGGCTTTTAGAACACATCCTGTTTAAGTACTTGCAATGAAGGAGAAACCATTACAACACTTATAATAGCACAAGCACTCAATCGATGGATTTGTTTTTTAGTTTTTTGAGTCTAGCTTGTCTTTCATCCATTGGCTTGTGTTTTTATCTGCTGTAAGAAAGGAGGTCAGTTCAACGACATTTATCTTGTAGCTACCTCAAATCAAGAGAGTGACTGTGGTACTTAGCTTATACTAATTGAATTTCATTATATTATTGTTTTTTCCAGAATTATTACCTTTCATCATTAACTATTTCTGTTGGTACGTAGCAGAATTCGATATGAAACCCTCGAGTGACAGAGCTTCTGGAAATAATAGTAGTTTACCAGTTGACTGGGCACCTCACCCACTGCCAGAAGGTGTCAGTACCTCTGTAGTACCAAGAGGGGTAGGGGTGTGGTGTCAGGGGGTATGGGGAGTGTTTGTTTTAATTGGTTAGTATTTGTTTCTTTAAAATAAAGTATTTATCTTGGTAGCAACAAAAAAAAAAGCCTGTGCAGCTTGCCCCTTGCTCCTACTGTAAACGTATTTTTCCCAGTTATTTACAAATTAGATTAATGAATCCATTAATCCATAATTAATCCATTAATGAACCCATGTAGTTTTACACAGATCATTAAACTTCTTGGCTGCCAACAGCAGAGAAGTTTCCTACTTTTTCATCTTTAAACTGAACTTTCAAACAACAAAAATAAAGATTGTCTTACCACGCTATTACTAATTAGCACTCTCCAATTAATAATTTTAAAATTCTCTCAAGAGAGAGGAAAGCAAAGAATTGGATTGCTCTTGAAAATGCATGTGACGTTATTTTGTTTAGCAAAGCTTTTAAACTTAAGACTAGTGAGACTGCTTCCTAGAAACTTAAAGAAGAAACTATATTCCTGCAGTGCTTGCAGATAAGTGTTACAGCATTATGGTAGTATTTAAGAAACAATTACCCTCCCTGCTCCCTGTATTTCAAAAGCCTTCTTTAATCTTGTTTTTAGGGAAGGAGATATGCAAAAGCTTTTTTATATATATTTTATAAAGTGAGAGAACTGAAACTAAACAAAATAGATTACATCTTAACAATGTTTCATGGTTAACCAAGTTACCAAAAGTAGCATTGGCTAGGACAGTTTTCAAGTGTTTGCTCCAGGTGTTCACTGCTTCTCTTCAAGCTGGATAAATTGGAACAGTATTGTATGCCAGCATATAGAAGTTGCTCATGTGTCTGTAAAAGCCCATTGAAATTCCTGCTTTGGTGCTGTCACCTGTTACCTTGGGCAAACTCCTCCATTTCCCACATTTCGTTTCGTATTTCCCATGCTTCACTTTGGAGTTTGTGTAATGAGAATAAGAAATGTTCTAGGCCTATTCTAAGGATAAATCTGCAGAGATTTTGAAAGTCTTTGTATCTAGAGACAGAGGCAAAGAACTTGAGGCATATTCCAAATCTTACCCTGATTTTGTGTTTGTAACTCTTCATATAGAGCCTAGATTTGTTGCCCAAAAGTGACCCTGTTTTGAACTACAATGAAGTGTTATTCTGGTAGGTGAGTTATCCTTGTTTATGCTACAAGTAACTGAGTTGAAGAGATGCAAAAAATGAAATTAAAATTGTCCTTGTCTGCACAATTTTTCTAATTTATCTAGCTGAAAGAGAAGCTGCAAGATCAAACTGGGAGAGTGCCAGTTCAAGACTAATTAAAAGAAAAAGAAAACCACATTTACAAATTATACATTTAGTGAAATGATTCTATGCTGCTTGAGTTAAGTATACTAAGATAATTAATACACCTAAATTCATATAGGATACAGTGGAACACACAATGCAACTCATTGTGGTCACTTAATGGAGGGGCACATATTTCAGGAGGTCCTGTTATGGTTCACCACAAATTTCAGGACAAGGATGAGTCACTTCTCTTATTATTTTTTTATCTTCTTATCTGTTCATGAGTGGAGCATCTGCTCGTGGTAAACTGATTATAGCTGATATATGGAGCTTTCTGATACAAATGTATTTTCACAATAGTTAAGAACTTGCTTAAATGCTTGTTTAGACTAATGGCAGTATTTTCTACATTGCCAGTATTATATTGGCACAAAGTCAATATACAGGAGAGACTATTGTACTTGGATTGACACTTAATTTCCCATGTTTAAGGAATTTGTAATGCTGCTACTAAAAAAGCCAAGAACTGGCATGTTAAGGAGGTTCAGCATCTTCTAGTATTGATTCCCTACAATTCAGTCAGTTAGAGATTGCACATCCATTTATTGTGTAATAATAATTTAATTAGTGATTATGATCCTTTATAATCAAGGAAAAAATGTCTTATTTATATTTTTACCCATCAGAAAAGAGGGAACTCTTCATGTCCTGTAGTGATAGGAGAAGGAGTAATGGGTACAAACTGCAAGAGGGCAAATTTAGGCTGGATATTAGGAAGAAACCCTACTGTGAGTGTGGTGAGGCACTGGAAAAGGTTGCCCAGAAAGACTGTGGATGCCCCAACACTGGCAGTGATCAAAGCTGGGTTGGATAAGGCCTTGAGCAATCTGATCTAGTGGGAGGTCTCCCTGCCCATGGCAGGGGGGATTGGAACTAAATGACCTTTAAGGTATCTTCCTACCCTTGACATTCTATGATTCTGTAACCCAAAGCAAATATATTTGCTTTGTGTAGGATTATAGTGCCGTGATTTGGGAAGATTCTAGGAATCAAAAATCCTGTACCAACTTCTTTATTTGGTTAATTGGCATTGTTGTCACATCTGGAACTGCAGAAACAGGTTTTACTATGTACAGGCTAGTAATACTGGCTAAAAATAATATTAAACTTTAGTATAGAAGGTAATGTTACTGAAAATCCAGGCTATAGCTCTCTTGTTCATTATTTTCTTGTTCAGAATTTATGACCGATCTGGGAAAAATGCCTGTCACAAACCAGTCATGCGACACAAATAGAAATAGCTTGAAGTAGAATAGTTGGCAAATATGCTTTCAGCAGATAATTGTTCATTCAAGGCATTCAGTGGATGCATATGAATGTGGATGTTTTGAGGTCAATTAGCAGCCACATTAGCATAATTTTGTTAACCATCAGCTAATTAGTTAAACTAAATAGAATTATAGTTATTTCACCTCACACTTTTTTTCTCCAGTCAAGAGCAGTTAAAATTAGTTAATTTTAGTATATCAAAACTATTTTCATTAGGAAACACAATGACCATCAGTTTTCACCTGAATTACAATGGACATTTTTAAAAACATTTTAGCTATAACTAAATAATGTAAATATTGATTTATAAATAATTTCTAGAGTAAATATAGACAACACTGACTTCTGAGATTCTGGTTGCTAAGTATAAGAAACCAGTGAACATTTTTTGTTGGGTTTTTGTTTGGGGGTTTTTGTTGTTGTTTCGTTGTTTTTTAATAAGTTAATCAGTATAAAAAATAAATTTAAAAAAATGTTCTCCTGAGCTGGAGTTGCTAAGAAAAGTAGAGATTGGTTAATGGTCTAAAAAGCTGATTAAAACCAAGTTGGATTGTCCTGTGTCTAATATAATATGAATGTTCAGAGACTTAAAAAAATAAGTTAATATTTGTATTGGCTTAAAAGCCTACTTCTTGGAGATCAGTCACAGTAAGAGCATCCATCTTCTCACTAAATTATAAAAATGATAGAGTTTTGGAGGTTTCTGTGGTTTGTCTTGTTTTTCTTGGTTTCCTGTGTCTGGCATGTACATTTTGCCAATGCCAGAGTCCTGAAGTGGTATCTGTTGGACAAGTTTCTGTCTGACAATAAAGAGCAAGAGACTTTGTCAGTTTTCTTCTTGTTAAAGTGGATTTTACCCACTTTGGTTTCACAACATTACTAGCTTTGGAGGTGCAAGAACATTTTGCTCCTCTGTTCAAGTCAGTATTTTTAAGTCAGATTTCAATGGGCTTTAAAGAAGAAAAAAAAATTAAAACCAAACCCACTGGCAGTGCATAGCTGAACACATTCAAACTACTTATAAATATCACCATATTTGTACCAGTTAAACTTCTGCACATTCCCTCAGGGTTTTTTTTTTGTTAAACAATTCTTTAAAACACATTAAAGCTTTGCATAAAAGTTAAGTTATGGTGGTCAAAGTATAGATTTTTTTTTTTAATGATTTGGCTGCCATTCTGCTATTTCCTCAGCAAAAGTAGCATGAAAGGCTTTCTTTCTTTCTTTGCCCTAGCCCCCATTATAATTTATTTATATATTAAGGCATCAAAATGTCTTTTGCTTATCTGCTTTTTAAGCCAGCAGAGACAAGTGGAGAGAAGGAATTTTGTGGATTTTCTGGAAAAGTTACAATAGTCTGCAGTAGCAATTTCCCCAAAATGAATGATTGTTTGGTATGTCTTCAATACAGTCCACTGAAGATTTCTGTAATTTCCTAGATTATAGATTATTATTATAAATTTATTTACCCAACCTTGAAGTTAGTTCACTGACGTCATTATTTGTCTTTAAGGCAATAAACACTGACTGTTGAACTCTACAGCTATTAAATTCTGTTTTCCTTCCTTTTCTTTCAAGTTTTAGACTTGATTAGTAGCACTAGCATAAAAGTGGAACAATAATTTAAAGTATTCTACCTTTCCTCTGCTATAGCACAGAGCAATATTTGACCTGCAGCCCTTCCTCTATTTTCTCATGTTTCTCTCAAGTTAAACAGCTGTAATAAGCTCTAAGAGACCGTGAGATTACATGCCTGAGAAAGCTCAATTTTTCTTGAGATCCACTGACTTCTGTGGATTGACAAAGGCGTTCAGAAACGCCAGCTCAACATGCTGAATTTGTTTCATGTTTGCCCAGTACCAAGTGTAATGGACCTTTGACCTCTGGGTAATATTTGAGAAACATCAATATATATTTTTAACTATCCTGTGTTAGGTGTGACATGCAACATTTCAAGAACAGAAAAGTTAACAATAAAAGTTTCTATTCACATTTATTTCCTTATTTGTATTTGAAATATTTCAGACTTGCACAGTTGAATACCACAGAGCCAGAGACAATCCCTGGAAGAAGCTCAGAATGTGTCATAGATACAGGACTGTAACAGCTAAGAATTTCTGGAGAATGCTCACTGAGAAAGCTTGTGGATTCTCAGACATCTTTTTCTATTGCAAATTTTTTCTTGTTGCAGGTTACAACTATTGCTGTTTACTTTATGCTAACAGACATAAGTAATAGTTTATTCACTATCTGTCCTTTCTTTATGCACTTCAATAGGATAAGGGATAAGGGGCCTTAGTTCCTTAACAGACATGGCTAGCCCCATGGGGTTGCCATTAAGTCAGCCTCCTCCATCCCCAAAAATCTATTTGCAGGTATGGAGTTTGAATGTAGATTTCTTTTCTTTTTCATTTCACTCCTGATATTTCCTGTTACATAACACACTGTGGCAACCTTCCCTTAAGGGGAAGGAAGCATTTAAGATGCTCTTCTACATCCTTTTACCTTCTCTCACACCAGGAAATAATCCTCAAGTTTTGACAGAAAATCTCATTAAGATCTGTTCCAAATCCTCTTTGTAAAATATAATGCAATTTTAGGCAACAGAGTGAAGTAATAGTAGGGAAGGTGTTATCAATTATTCAAATAAATATTTAGACTACATTACTCTCTATAGGGCATGAACTAAGACTGTTTTGCTACCTGTAAAGTCTTAGAGGTAATGGTGAAATCCAAGTTAACAGGAATTCAATTGACTTGCTTCAACCTAAAGGTACAGGGAAGTAACAAGGCTTTATACTGTGTAAGGGTGCACAGCTCAAATGGTATTGGTGCCGTGATGTTCCTTGTAGGCAAGGCTCTTACTGAATTCAGCTTGCTACCTGGGTCTAGAAAGGTAGGTTATATCTATTGCTATTTTAATAAAACACAAAATAGGAGAATTGCCATTCATCTCTGAAAACCATGTGTGCCTGCTAAAGGATCTGTAAATAAGGACCATTTTGTACAGTAAATCAGAGCTTCCTCCTGGTTTACTGGCATGCCTTGTAATCAAGTAAAACACATTTACAAATTTCTGGCCTTAGGGCCCTGATCACAAAACTATACCTGAACGTGGCTTTTAGAAGGAAAGATTCTTTCCAAACATACATTTTCAGTTGAATAGATTAAAAAGCTCTCTGCAGTTACCAAATATCACCAAATTTAAGCAAAATAAATGGTCCTGGAGTACAAATGTTCTATGCAGGGTGTGTAAAGTAATTCTTCCACTCTCCTTGGCACCAGTACCAAGGAGTAGTGTTCTGGGCACCATACTTCAAGAAAAATGTAGACACACTGGAGACAATCCAGAAAGGAGTAAAAAGAATGAGCAACAGTCTAGAGGCAGCATGAGGGAGGGTGGAAGGAATTGGCATTGTTTAGTCTAGAGAAGGGAAGACTAAGGAAAGATGGGATGTCAGCCCATAAGCATGAACATTGTTTCTGCAAAGAAAAAAATATAAACTAGAGATGGGAAAAGAATTAATGAAAAAAAAATGCAGCAGGGGAGATTCAATATCATGGCTAAAGTAACTTCCCTTGAATAGATTCGTTAAAGGTTTAATACAGTTTTCTGGCTACATTTCACTTTTAGTTTAAAAATTAAATGCCGATGTCTGCAAAGACGTGAAGCACAAGTAAACCCTGTATATAAGCTGTAACTTGTAAGCCCATTCAGAAATCTCAGCAGTAAACTCTAGGATGTGTGGAAGATTTCGTATTAGACAAATGTCTGCAGTAAGTCATTCCCACTTAGGATGACAGGATGCTAGTTGCTGAATGCAACCAAGTTGAAGATGAATATAATTAGTGTCAAGTCTATAGTAGCAGCACTTTATTTTCATTTGAGTTTTTATTTCATTTTTCAGACCAGCAAGAAAATCTCCTAGGGTGATAATGGTTCAATCCCAATTTTTCACTGAATTTTTTTCTTTGTGTGGGCCACTGAACAGAGGCATTAATTTTGCTCAGTCACAGTAGTTAATTTTGTGTAAGATCTGGTCCTCTTTCTATTTAAAGTCTATAATATTTCCAGAAATGAAAAGGGGCTTTAGAGACCTTCAAGCAAATTGTTTGTAATCTTTCTATGCTTGATGAGGAAACTGATTTTCCCTTTTTATATGTGTTCTTTAATTAATTTTGAATGTTTTGAAGCTGAGTTTTCAGCCCTGTCTTTTTGCTCTATTCTTACTCCTTTCTAGAGATCTAAATAATAAATTAACTGAAAAGCACCCACTGTGGCTATAAACAAGCTCTAAGTAATCCAGGAGATTATGTCTACATATGCACATTGAAAATTCATAAAAATTAAAGGATGTTTTAGGCTTATATCCTTTTGAACTGAAACTTGGAACTTTATACTTTCTGTGTGTAGAGGAGTATGTATATTATTCACAAATACTTTATTTCTGCTTCTAGCGACCTGATAACTAGAAAGAGAACATTTACCAGTGATTTGCAAATACACCCAGTCAGAAAAGATGAACATGCTGGGCTCCCCTACCCAAGGTGATACTAGAAATCATCAGATATGGCAGGTCAAGGAAGTTACTTCATCACAATTGTATTTTACTTATTATGTTGTACCATACCTTGTTATCTCCTTAAGGATGTGAGTTTTCTGGAGGACTTGCCTCCTTAACTGAGTACATTAACACACATTAACTACATCACATACAAGTGTAGTGAGTGTAAATTCTGAGTTGCAGTCATTCTAGATTTTATAGTTTTCAGTATCTCATCTCAAAGCAAAAAAGGTCAACAGCACTGTCCTCATTTTTAAAAAAATAGAAAATCCAAGATTGGGGCTCGGAGGATTACCCACTGTTCTCCTGTAAACCACTGACAGAGTCAAAACTAGCACTTAGGTACTTTGAATCACAGTTCTGCACTGTAACAAGGAGAGAGCGTTCCTGAAATCACCTAAAAGCACCTTGAAAATTATATCAGCAATGAAACCTGATTATAGGACTATTAATGCAATCTTCTTCAATGGGTCACAGACGGTCAGAAAGGAATGGTTTAAACAGATAAGCCCAAAAACTGCAATCCATAAGGTTGGCTATAAACTTACCATTAGTCACCTTTTAGGAGGTCTGGGAGCACCATTGCCTCTCTTGATTTATTTTAGGCTCTGCATCAGAAAATCTAAAATGAGGGGAATGGAATAATAGGGATGTGTAAAAGGAAGCAGGAGGGATGTTCAGCCAATTAGAATTCAGCCCTAATTCCAAGAGCAAACGTTCATCTCATTACCCCCCTCTCCTGACCCCAAAAATTCTGCTTGCCTATAACTTTGGGTGATAAAACAATCTTCTTGGAAAGGAGTTGCATGACAGCAGGAGACAAAGGTGTTTGTTCTGTACAATCCTAAATGAACGGACGACACACGAGAATGCATCAGTCTGGTGAGTTATATGTCTAAGTCTCCATTGTCTGGAGTATAACTTGTAAAGCTGCTTCTGCACTTGAGACATGTACCTAATGCTCTCCTAATATAGCTGTGGTTGAGATCGTCTGAACATTCCTCAGCTGCGCCTGCAGGAGGAGGAGTGCAAAAGTGTTAAATCTCCCACATTTGCATCTGTTGTGAAATTCTGGCACGCTTGAGCAATCAGCATTAATACTTAAGTTGGTTTTGTGGATTTCTTATTTAGATGACACTTAGTTAAGTTTGGAAAACTTCAGTCTCCTATATGTGATATGGATTTCAGATGTGGATGTGTATATGTCTGTATATGTGTTGGAGATGAAGAGCTTGAAATAGGAGTCTGCTGTAATTCTTAATTACCTGTATAATTAACTTCTCCAGTGTTGCATTCCTGGACAACTACATGCACATGTAGGTACAGAGAGAAATGGTTTCTATAATGTCATTGAACTCGCACGTACTGAAGTTTAAACATCAAGAAAAATACTATAACTTAATTGAAAACAAAAATTAGTTCTGAAGTGATGTAATGCCGCGTATTTTCACGTATGTGATAAACTATTTCAAAGAAATCACTAGCCAGTGAGATCACCCAGTTGGCTCCATTTGTCCTTTTCCAAAAATAGATTCGGTGTTGTGCGTTGAGAGGTCTATTCCAGTTGTGCTGCTGGAGAATCCATTATTTATCATAGACCTTTTATAAAAAAAAATTACTTTTTTTTTCAGGAGAGATTAAATGTTTGGACTTCAGACCTCTGGGAAACTACACATCAGTTAGAGTCAATGTATGTTCTTAAATCCAGGCCTTGGCCTGTATCCTGGGGAGTTGCAGCACCTGGGGACTTTGAATGTCATTCAAACCTACCTTAGCTTTACCCGTCAGGCTTGCCTAGAACCTGACTTGACTGGACCAGAGATTCTGGCTCAAAAAGTGCCTTTTGCAACTTGTAGGAGGCAAAATAATCCCCAAAAAGCATGGTAAGAAAGATAATTGGTGGGGTCATTTTTGTTTCTCTGCATGTAGCTCAATGAAAGTGAACTCAATTTGCTGGAAAATGGTTGGCAGATTTATTTTCAGTGAGAAATGTATCTTATTTTCTTTTCCTCGGTGACTACATTTTTTCAAACAAAACCTTATAATTTTCAATTGTTCCTGTGTTTGAAATTCACAAGAAAATTTGCTTTGAACAAGTAGCATTAAAGCTGGACATTTCAAAAATGGAATCATAACGTATCTTGGATAACAAGGGAAGTAAATACTCAAAGCAATGCATTCTAGCAATGTTATTTAGCACTCATAACATATGAAGGAGAGATCTAGAACAGGACCTTTGGCCTCAGCTTAACCAGACTGTAAATGTCTGGCCTCATTAATCCAAAATGCCAGGTTAGCCTATGTTCCAAACTCCCTATGCTGCATAAGAAGGTATCCTACGCCATTGTTATGTGGTTACCTTATCCTAGCAGATGTCTGCACTGCTTCCAGAAAAGATTGACCTTGTCTTTTCTCCTCTCTAGCAACCCATTGCCTTTTCCCTGCTGCTTTCTGTGTCCTACCTCTAGTGTGCACATAGCAATCCTTTGAATGAGGCCGAAGAACATTATCTGTCCTAAAACTAGTATCAAGGAAATAAAAAAAGTCAACAGTCTTGCAAGAAAGCAGCCCATGGGTACAAAGGTGGTAGTTCTGCCCTTTTATGGAGCACGGTAGATTTGTACTGAACTGAAGTGACCACATAGCCATGCTCTTAGGGATTCAGGGAAAATAGCACCTAGAGCTGACGAGAGACCAGCTAATCAGGAAATAGACCTATCATAACTCCCAAATTCTGCATGAAGGTCATTTATCATCTCCTTTTCAGCATTTCACAGTTAAAGGTGGAGATGGATACCTATCATGTATGGTTCATTGGTAATCACAGCCCACAAAAAAAAAGATCAGGGTACACATCTGCTATTTTTGTTGAAAGAGGTTTTGCCACCAGCCCAGAGACTGTCCTGGAGTGGATGTAGGAACTTCCTTCCATTGTGGTTGAAGATGCAGTGACCCTGTGAGGGAAAGGATTCCAGATTGCTTGGGACAGACCTGGGTATGAAGTGCTCTTGTCAAAATCTTGTAGACATCAGCAGTTAAATCCAGAGGTGTGTCTGACACAGGCCACTGTAATAAATATGCACAAGCACAGCCTAATTCTGTTATAATTTAAAGGCATGTCTTCCCTGCCTCTTAGTTAATCTAGGCTGAGAAAGCTCATTCCACATCAGTTAGGATTTCTTAAAATTTGCATCACTTTTTCTGTCACAGCAATGCACAGCTGACATGTATGACTTTATTTATGCTATGTAACCAGGTTAATGCTCTTATAACTCTGCTGCATATCCCATGACACCTTTGCAGGAGGGATGATTCATCTCAACAGTCTTAGCTAGTGAAACTCTTCAAATAACTACGTGAAACATATAGTTCAAGACAGAAAACATTTTGAGAGTGGAATAAAGCCAGGAACAACAGCTGTCACTAATATAGTATAGTTATAGTGAGATTTGATGTTTCATAGAGGCCAAACCAACCCAAACTTTTATTTCCAAAAATCTTTGAGTTTACAGACTAGTTAAAAAATACAGGGCTACAAAGCATATACTACTTTTAGATTAAAACTGACTTGTCTTTTCTACCATGGCTCAGTGAAAACATTTTGCTCTGTAAGTAGGGCAAGGTTTCCATGTATAGGTAGGCAGAGACAGCTGCTGGGAGTTATCTGGAAGATTCAGAACAGAAGAAAGTTGGCAGGGAGGAGCTGATGTGTGTGACAGCAGATCAGGTTCAGGACTCAGAGGGGCAGGAGAGTATTCTGCTGATTCATTGCTGGGACTTAGGTTGGTTGAAAGTGTCATGGTTTGAGATAGTCCCCAAATCCAATTCCCTAATTCCATCCCCCCTCCCACATCTCAACCTAATGTGAGATGGGTTTTTCCAGACAAAACACACCAGACTCAAAGTGGGGGAAAGGGAATATATTACAATGACTGTACAAATAAATACCATATCACATTATACACACAATCACAACTATCTCTACCATGACATATGTATTTACAATGATCAGATCTCTTCTCCCCTCCAAATAAAAGTCCAGGAGGGAAAGAAGGACAGATCCCTTCCAGTCCTTAAGCAGCAGCTCCTCTTCTGTCCTCCATGCAGCAGTAACTGGGTTGTTGTAGCTGGATCTCTGTTCAACATACACAAGGGGGTCTCCAAGCCCCTCGGCTCTCCTTCGGTCCAAGCGAAGGCCTCACCTGTGGACTGCCAGCAGGGACAAGACTCGCATCACCACAGACATATCACGAAATGCAGGGGCATCTTCATGAAAGTCCCTTCCTCAGGGGATTCAAGTTCCCGTTTGCAGAGCTCCGTGCTCTGTCTCTCAGGCTGCCACTGCGGCAGCAGTGCAAGGGGGGGGGGGAGCCAAGGTCAACTCCCCCCGCATTCCATCTGGCCGTCCCGGTCCAGCTCCCGGGACATCTCTGAGCTTCTCAGCTCCTCTCTCTCTCCGGTGCTGCATGTCTAAAACTCTTCTCCTAAATAGGAGTCCATCTACTCCTCCTTTCTCGGAGGTCTCAAAGGAGTTTGAGGGGCTGATACAGTCTTACCCCAAACTCTGTCTCTCAGCTGCTGGCTCTCTTTCTCCTGGCTCTGTCTTCCAGGAGTCTTCTCTGTGGTGCTGCATGTTTCTGTTGCTCCTTCAGTTCAGGTCCTTATCTCTGGCTCTCTGCCACTGTTTCTCTGGTCAGTGTCGGCTGCTGCTCTGCTCCCATGGAGAAAAACATCTCTCGGCATAACTACAGGCACCTAGCCCAGCTTTATGCTGTTCCAGGTCCCTGCAGCCCCCAGCCAGGGGCTGGGAGGGGGCCAGAGGCCCCAAGGGGCACAGAGCCCCTTCCTCGTGGCTCACAACATGGCCACCTCTCCTACAACAACCAAAAACTACAACTCTTCTCTTCCGGTCTGGTTTGTGAGATGTTGACATTTCTGCAGGAGCGCCCATTGGGCAGAACTTCAAAACTTCCAAGGGTTTCCACCCCTTAGGGTCTACCACTTCTCTTGGCCTCTGGGGGAAAACAAGGTCCAAACCACGACAGAAAGTCAGACCAGGTGAGACTTGTGTTTATCTACTCCATGTTTTTGTGCCACTCACTCCACTTTGGGGAATCCAGTGCCATCAGGGAGAGATATGTGTTTGAAAGTAGTAGGAATATTATAAAGAAATCAACAGTTATTATAAAGAAATCAACATTTATACCATCTTTCACATTTGAGTAGGCACAAGCTGTTAAGCCAGAAAAAGACAGAACACCTCCTTTCAGTTTAGCTCTCCAATCCATGTATTTTTCCATGCCATTTCTGTTGTGATCTCTGGAGCTCGCATGAGAAAACAGAAATGCTAAACAACATATACCCAGTTCCGGATGAGCCCAAGGTCATCCTAACACATGAGACCTCTGTGTTTTCAGCCTACTGACTGTAAGGAGACTTTAGGCATCGTAGAGATACATGCACAAGTAAACACACATGGCAATAAAACTTGACTCACAACAGTGTCTCTACCTTATGACAAGTAACAAAGAATGAAATTCTTAGAAACAGAGATAGAAGAATGGGGAAAAAAATGTTATGGTACATAATGTAATCAAGGTACTAGACAGATACCACACCAAAGACCAGGCAGAGCATTGTGGAGGTCAGGGGATACACTGGAAGAGTTTGACTTTTTGACAGAACTGGTGAAAACCATTTATATAATCTGTACTGCTCATTAATTCACTCCCTGTTGCTCTGTAAAACATTAACAGTCTGATACTTCTTGACCATTGTTACTCTGATTGCAATTGTGTCATTGTGTTTCTAAATATTTTTAGAAACCAGATAAAGAGGTTCTGTATTTCAGATGAAGAACAATATGAGGAGGTGGGCAGGGTTTAAAAAGCCTCTTTCTAATATATAAGTAATCTATGGCACAGGGGCATTAACACTCTGTTTTAAAGAGTCCATCAGTTCTGTCAGTTTGGTGTCAGGGGGCTGGACATGACAGTAGAAGTTGAGTTTGTGGTGTCGTAAATGTTTTCTCTGCAACCCCCTGCGCTACTCATACACACATGAAGAGTATTTGAGTAGCAAACCTTGATTAGGGCTCTGTTGCAAATGAAAAATATAGTAGAGCTGCACATGGTAGTGTCAGAGAAATAGAAAGCATAACACGGGCAGGAAGAGAGGAGCGATGGGCTAAAGCAGCTAAGTCCCTCTGTCCCCAACACTAAAGTCTCAAGATGGTGGGTTTTGATTGACACCTGTCAGTATTCAAGAACCTTTTCTGAAACAAGTCCTCCATTGTCCTACAGTGATCTATTGAGCTTATCTTGAGGAATCTCATGTCCCTTTTTCAGCCTTTCCTTCTTGAGGCTAAACCACCTCAGTTCTTGCAACCTTTGTTAGAGGACACAGTCAAAATTTCTCCTTGTTGTCATTAATCTTTGAATTCTGAGGTAGTTCATATTCTCCTTGGTGTGCAGTGTCTGAACTACACACAGTATTTCAGCTGAAACCCTACCACTGTTGAGTACAGCACAAAAGGCTTATTTCACATATCTTGCAGGCTCTACTCGTTTAGAAAACCCAGTGTGGTGTTTGCTTTTTTCACAATAGCGTGATAGTGTTGACTCCTGCCTACCTTGGGATTCAGTATATTCCATGGCCTCTTCTAAGAAGAAATGCCACCAGTCACTTCTTTTCCAACCGGTATTTGCGCAGCTGATTATTCCTAGATTATTCCTAGTCCAAATGTATCATTTCTCATTAATCCCTCTTGAACAGTGCCCAGGCAGTGATGACAGCCCTCTTCATTCTTCCTGTAAGATCTGTGCCAACATTTTTGTGTTTCTTGTTGCAAAACCTACAAGATACACAGGGCAAGCGATTATATGGATTTTTTTTTTGCCTTTGGATTCATGTCTTTATTTGTTTAGAAGGCATAGTGAATAAGGGTGTTAGACAAGCACCAGTTCTATTAGCAAACACTTTGTATGTGGACAAGGAGATAATAGAAGAAAGGTCTCAATTTGTGGGGTAAAATCCATAAATTCTGATTTGTTTAACCAGAGATTAAACCCAGATGTGAAGCAAACAGCAGTAAGAAGCAAAAGGCAGGAGATGACATTGGTTAAACCTTTGTAAAGTTCCATGACGTCAAGCAGATCATTAGAATTTCAATCAGGAGAAAGACCTCCAGCGTGTATAGATTTCCTTTATTTTCTCTTGCAATGCAATCATGACTTCTGGTGCAAAGTAATCAAAGAATTAGGTATAAAGAAAACATCTCTTTCCAGTATTTTGTAAAAATAGGTCATTATGAAGTGCTTAGCTCACACTTAATAAGCAAAATTAAATAAACAGCTCTTCAACAATTTATTCTGGAGCCAAAACTGGTTCTGAGCACTCCTCAGAAAGAAAATGTGTATAAATAAAAGTATCATTAAGTGTGAGTCTGAGCACAGCTTTTATATCACAAATACTTTCACTGGTAAACATAAGTATTCAGGTTTAGTAGCTGATTAAATTTAGCTGATTTAATTTAGCATGTTTGCTTCAAACCCCACAAAGCACCAGAATTTGTTCTGATCTCAGTTCTACAGTTTTGGAATCACTGGTCACCTATTCTTTGTTTAAAATTAGTAAAACAGAAACTGGGCCAAATTCATTAATGAAAAAGACTCTTGTATTTTAAGCACTGAGACCGGTGTCAGCCTTGAATTCTGGCCTGCTGTAGATGTGGATTTTTAGTTAATTGTCTGATTTGTTTCCTCTAGTATCCCAGGACTAGACCTAGAATTACTTTGAAGCACCTACTTTTATTGTTTGCATAATATAGCATCACTCAAAAAATCTCAAACAGTTATTAACTAAGGTTGCAGCAGACTTTAGTGTCACATTAACTTTGATAACCACATAAATACAACAAACAGTATTCATGGGCTTAGTCAAAGGGTCACAAAATACAAACGTAGAGGAAAATTCTAGCCTGTCCAAAGGATTACATTTTTCAAATTTGCTGATGGCCTCCCTGCTATCTGGACTCCTTATAGTCTTAATCTCACAAAAACCAAGGGTTTGTTAACAGATTTCCATAAGGGTAGGCCCTAAATTAGGAAGATATACACATACAGCCTGAAAGATTCAGTTTGCAGCATGACTGTCTTTTTCAACTTGACTGTAACATCCTCCAAAGAGTTTACCACCAGTAACCTACAAAGCTTCACAGTCCATGCATAGACAAGTTATGTTGTACTCTTGCTCTTCTAACATACTGAAGGCAGCTTTGATTTAGTGCTTTCTTACTTCATTAACATTCTGATGAGGTTCATAGATAAATCCACTAATGGGCAGAGTAATTCTCAAAACAATTTTTTGGTGTGATTCTACAAAATTGGCTCTTTTCTTGGTGCTGTGGCTTTTCCTAGTTTGCATTTGCCAAAGTGCTTTCAAAGAAAACTATTCAAACCTTCCCTAAAACTGCAATTCAAGCTTTGGCTCTAGTTACATAGAAAAGATGTAGCAGGACACAGGTTCTGTATCTCCATATAAATACAAGGAGAATTAAGAGGTAATTACTTATTAAAGAAGTATTTGATTTAGCTACCAAACAGTGAACTGTGGCATAAAGAAAGTAGTTATCAAAAAGTACTCAGGATGTACAGTTTTTGTTGCACACACACATTTTGGGATGGATTTTCCTGTGGCTGTGTTTCAACCATTCATTCTCATTCTCCTGTGTCCCACCTCATGACAAGTGTTGCAGTATATCTGGAGTGCAGTCTCGAGGCACTTTTGATATCAAGAGCCTTGCTCCATAGCTCTGTATAACTTTCTTGACATTTTCTCCCTTTGTTTCAGAAACTGTACTTCTGGCTATTCCCTTCCTCACTGGAGACTGTGTTTCAGCAGTATGTATAGTGTGTGCATGTGTAGGTTTTGGGTGTTTCATAAATGAAGTGCTTTGGAAAGAGTTGTGAAAAGGCCATGGGAGCTTACCTCTAGAATATCCTTCCAGAGTTTTTCCTGACTCACCAAATGAGTTAGTCATCTCATCACTCAATAGGTAAGTTGGACAGGAAATGCAGGAAGTCAGGACTAACTTGAAGACAGGCTTATTCCTCTAAATGAGAACCCAAACAGCTTTGTGTGAGTACTAAGTCAGAATCCTAAAGCCACTACTGTTTCAGAACAGCTCTGAAAAAGGCATCAGCCTACAGAAACTCTGCTGATTTCTTTACAGCACTTTTGGAGAGACCAAGTACATCTTTTCTAACTGCTCACATCCTTCAGTTTCTTATTTCTTGTTCTCTTTGATGAAATTATATGTAGGGTGTCCACTCTTCAAATTACTGTTGGCCAGATATGGATCTTACATATACAAAAGTATTAGGAATTATAGTTTTCTTTTCTCCATGTGTTGGCAAACTGCTCCCTGCACCTCCATGCTCTTTTTTGCAATGTGACATATAGGTGCTCCACTATAGTTTGTTATGCAGTACTGCTGTTAACAAATCATTCACTAGTTAAAGATCATAAAACACAGCCCAACTGAAAGTCTGTGGATCTCATTTATATGTAACCAAAAAACATCCAAACCCCCCACAAAACTCAAAACTTCCTATGCTAAGAATTAGCAGAAAGCTCCACCTCATTTTAAAATGAGGAGATGTCTTAAAATAGAATAATCCCCGTTTTGACTTTTCAGTGTTGCTGGCGTGGCTGTTCCCATACATATTGCAATTTTTTATGACAGTGTGACAGTGTAACTTTATAGTCAACAAGCATTTTCTTTAATTCATCTTTTCCCTCTTATAAATATAAGTTGAGATTTGGATTTTCCCTCCTGACAAACCAGCTTAACTAAAACTAATTTGATGGGAAAAAAATACAGTAGTTTGAATCAGGAAACAAGATACTTGGCAAAACCATATTCTGAAGAAAAACTTTCCAGAAACTTAAACATAAAATCTTTCATGTCTGCTACAGTGCTTGACCTTTCCTTCTTCTCTCCACCTCCTGTGGATAAGTGCTTCCTCCCATGAATTGTAACATGGTAGCTTTAGCTCTGCAGCTTTTATGTCTCCAGGCAGTAATTTCAGTCCCTGCTCCAGCTTCTACTGGAATTGCTTCATTTACTTTATGAGGTTTTGCCTAAATTTTCCACTAGTAAAACTGAAGCCTCTCACAGATCTTGCAGTTGGATTGTTTATTTTCAGAAAGGGAAGGTGGGTTGCGGGTGGTTTTGGGGAGCTGGGTTTAAGCCCCTTAGCCACACACCTCTGCTTTCACTCTGGGCTTTACCTACAAAGGCCCTAGCTTCTAGGGCAGAAAGTTAAAGAAAGCTTCAGCAGAAAGTTAATTTTCTGTGCTGGGTCCGGGGAGGTTGGAGCTACTGGGAGTGCACAGTGTGGAGTTTGTGGCTCAGCCTCTTCAGGGAGAAAAAGTAGTCATCGCAGGGTCTCCCCAGTTCTTCACCCACTGAGTTATAAGGATGCTCCTCTGTGAAGCACATGACAGTAATCTTGCTCCACACTTGCCAAATGAGCCAGCTGCCTTGGATGTCAGAAACAAAGGAAACCTTCCTTTAAGGTCCTGACACAGACTAGCCTGCAGACCCATACAATCTTCAAGATCTATCTAAACCAGCAGCAGTTCCCCCCCATCAGTTTCTTGAGACAGCCCTCCTCTGCACCAACCCATTTCTAGAGATTGTCACCTCTCACCAGCCTGCCTCTGGATAAGCTCATGTGAGGCATCCTCCTTTCATGGCAGAATCATCTGGATGAGCTGGGCATGAAATTAAGCTGCTACATTAACCTACCTTGTACCTGTAGCAAAAAGAGTTCACACTGATGAGCGTGAGGCAAGGCTAGAACACACAGCTATTCTTCAGCTGATTCAAGAAACTTTGTCTTAACAAAACTCATTGGAAGAGGGGAGCTACCCAAATAGCAGTAACAGCCTTGTCCATCCCATTTAAACTGCTGCTTCAGACCCGGCAGAGGCTTAAAAGGCTGAGAGTGACCGAATCATAGCCAAATTTTGTGGGTCCAACATAGGTTGAATTACAATAGCAGAACAGCTATGAAAATTCTCATACAAATTTGTTACATGGCAACTAAGAGCATATTATTTATAGTTTTCAGCAATCTTGGAACTTGTATGGAGGTTCTGCAAACACAGAAGGTCTGGTCCCTTTCCAAAAAACAGAATGGGAACAAAAGTCACTGAGCATGAGTATGGCTAGGAAGAGCTGAGGGTTAAACCAAATCCAGCTGCCTCCTAGGAAAACGCAGCATTTCTCCTGAGGCCTCTCTTGACAGTTTTGACAGGTTTATAACAGAGCCAGTAGAGTTTTGCATAGAAAAATTATCTTCATAACCTCTGCAATGCTTGGGTTACCCTGACAGTCTAGACAGCACAGATGTGTCTGCACTAAGCTAGTGATACTGCCCTCACCTGCAGCACAGCAGCTGTTTTTTCTATTGATGGCTCTTACTTTGTTGATGACTAATGCATCAAGCTGCTGGAAAGTAAGTTACTCTTCCTCAGCCAGTCAGTATTCAAATATGCAGCTCACATCGCTATCCGACTTATAATTTTTGACCACAGATGCAGCATTTTAGGGAAGAAGGGTCAGACAGAGACCATACTCATATCCATCACTTCACATTATGTTTTTAAGTTCTCAGAGTAAGGGCCAAGTTGCCTTGTGAAGTAGTGCCAGTGCTAAGAATAGAATTTCTTTACTCACCATGTCTTCCTTTCAGCACCCTCCTGTGTGTTTTTTTTCCATTGACAGAGTTCACTTTTTATTCAGGAAAAGGCTGTATCCACCCTCCATCTGTGAGCATGCGTGTGCGTGTTTTCCTTCTCATAACTTCTCTTCGTGAGATAATGGGTCTAATAGTTGCCTTAGTGAGGTCACACTGAAGCTCAGGCTTTCCAGGCAGTCACAAGCAGGCTCATGAAGTGCATGGCTGCAGCTGCTTCGGGTGGAAACAGTTATATGTATGCTTAACCCCCTGGCTCACTCTATCCCCTCTCCTCACCCACTGGTTAGATGACCTAAAGATTTCCCTACAAATCAATGTGGCAAACAAGACAGGTTCTGTTCTTGAGAACGAGACATAAATTTTTAGGGACATTCTTGGTCAACAGCAGATGAAGCTGGTTCTTTTTGCCATCAAGGACCATGTAATCAACAGCTCTTCTGACATCAGAGACGTTTGGGCTGAAGGTCTGATTAAGATCCAGACCATGCTGTTATACACAGAAAGAAACTGAAGCCAGAGTCTTGAAATACTTGCAAACATAAACATCATACACCAAGCCCACCCTGCAACAAATCATGAGCAGCCTCATAAAGGTCCTTTACAGTCCCTGATGGACATGATGTAAGTGCTGAGCAACCCAAGCAGCCCCTCCTCAGTCCCTACTTGCCTGCTCTGGAAGCTCTACATGCACCCAGCTGGGCACACTCCAACCCTCCTGAGGGTCTGCCACTGCAGGGAAGGGGACAGTGATGCTTTTCAAACTGTGGCATCAAGACTTGCTTTATGTTCTTCAAAACTTGCATGGACTGCACTGCTACAATTTTGTGTAAGAACATTACAGTCACAAGAGAGGCATCACATTAAAAGCAACAGAAAGAAAGTGATGTGATCGTGACTTTCTGGGGAGGAACGTTAAGGGCATTAGCTACCTTCATTACAATTATATTCATGTTCTTCTAAAGTAGGGTCAGACTGATATTTATTATAGGACTCAACCACTTTTGCATGTTGTAGACTATATAGAAACAGTAGTAGCCAACTAAGATGCAATCTAAAAACATCAGGGGAGAAAAGTGGGTAGAGCTAGTTATTTCAAAGTGTCCTAGGAAAGCTAAATAAACTAAACACATACCCACAGGCATGTGGTTTTGGTTGCCTTTTTTTTTTTTTTTTAAATAGAGTGATTCAAAACTATGCTATATTAAGATTTATCTAGAAAGCTTTCTGGAACGGTGATCCTTGAGGGAAGCATGTGTGCCATTACAAGTTTTGTTTATAGGTTGCACTGTAACATACATGAAATTGCATTTCTCAGTCAACTTCAGGGATCCCCCAGAGGTTTTTTCATAGAAACCATCCCTCTCTTCCCCCCTACTTCATATTCCCTAAGTCAGAATGCTGTTTTTTAAAAAACATTTTTCTCATGCTTAGGTCATTTTGTTTTCCCCTCTATAGTTTCTCCACAGGCTTTCTTGAAAGAGGAATAGAGTAGGGTAATTTGATGCTGAAGGTTATATTTTGTCCTATCATTTCATTCTACCCTTTTAATTTACTGTATCTTACACAAACAAAGGAACTCCTTTGCAGAGGAGGATACAGTCTGTCACTTAAGTGTGTTTAACCATGTATCTTTTCAAAATATTTTTATCCTGAAACTACCACCATCTGGAAATAGTTAGCATGGGAAAACAATAAAAAGTCCATCTAAATTCACAAGAGTTGTTGCCTGCAATACTTCAAAAAGAAGATTAGTATCCCCATTCATTTATTGATTCTACCAACACATAATGTTAAGTCATTTTTAAATCCAAACAGTTTGGAAAGCTCCTAAGTTGTTGCTTATGTGCTAAAGCCCAAGCTGAGGTTATGATGTTTGCCTTGCAGCAACAAATGCCAATTTGCACTCCATAAAGCATTGTACACAAGTTGTACTGTGACTGTAGATGGCCATAGGACATCTAAGGAAAATACAGATAGCTGAATCTCTCACCTTAGCAGGCAAAGGAAAAAAGCACACTGCTTTCTACTCACTTGAAATTCAAATGCATTGGTAAGACTCTTTTTTTTTTGACCAGGAGAGCTTATGGGTCTTCTTTTTGTTGTTTTTAAATGGTACTGTGTTCTTCTCCAGTTGCCCTTAAGAGCATTCAGAGCGCACACAGCCTAGAGCATGTACCTCAGGAGTGACATTTGTTCAGGTCTTGAAAATGATCCTGTTCCCAGAGCAGTCACTGTGAAGGCATACATTAGACATGAATGGCACATTTCATTAAAAAAGCATTTTTAGCACAGCAAGGTTGTAGCCTCAGATTTCAGATGTTTTTGTATTTCCCTCTTAACTTCAGCAGCGTCAGTGGTTTCTGACATGAGAACTTCTTTAGTACCTTGGTAACATTGTAAGAAAACAGAGTTTAATGATTTTTCTTTATGATTCCACTTGGCAATAATAAATTCACAACTCTGCCAGTACTGTATTTTACACAATACTCGAACTTCTATCTCAACTGGAAGGGCAGTTTCAGCCCTCATACCACACTTACTTTCAGTGTCCTTTGAGTTTGATTGGTTTTATATTTGAAATCAGGGCAGAGTGCTTAGTCTCACAAGGGGCTCAGTGCCCAACCTAACAAGTTACTTTAGCAGACCATGTACTGGCTTAGAAGCCAGAGCACTGAGCACCTTCCAGGATTTAGCTGGTAGTCTGTGGAAGAAACAAAGGTATCCTCAGAATGTTTTCTTTCCTCTGGTGGATATCTTTTCTATTAATGAATACAAGTACATATAATAACTCAGAAATAAAGATACTTTTAAAAACAAATGGCATCTCTGCCTTCTCTTTTTACATTAGGGGTACATTGGGTTATAAAATTTGTTTACTGTGGTATTGTGTCCTTTATTGCAAAAACATGTACCTGTCTCTTATCAGTAGGTATTTGCTCAAGCAAACATTAGCTCTTCAAACAGCAGCTACATTGAAGTAGTGCAGTTATCTCAGCTGCACGTCAATCAGAGCAAAGCTTTTGTTTGCTTCTTTTCTAATTCTTGTTCCTTGTACTTCAAGAGAGAATAGGCTGAATTCAAAGCTTCTAAGCACACCAAAGCAACTTCACAAGCAGGAAAAAGAATTATTTGGGCACATAAGTCCTAATTTATTATTTTAAGACTTTGTAAAAACTGTCTTTGATGGTTAATACCCTACTTGCTTCAACATCTGGTAGAAGGGCAAGTCTATTACTATTACCCAGTGATGAAGCTTTCCCAGTTCACGGGACTTCTCTCTAGGTTCAGCAGGCCAGTTTAAACAGGTTTATAATGATGCTCTTTACCTTCTTTACCTCTAACTGACCTTCTCCTTGTGTAACTTTTTTGGCTGGATCTGACTCAACCTGTAGGCACCATAGCCTAATGTCAACAAGTGCTGCAGGGATCAACACTTACACCTTAGCCACTGCATTACAAACCAAAGAAAGCTGGCTGTCAGACAAAACTGCTCCAGCCAAGAATCTGTAGTCCTTCTCTCTTCATGTACCAAGTACCACACAAGACAGGAAGACAGAGGAGCCAATGAAGCAAAATATAGCCCACCTCTAGACTGGCAAGAGAGCTTGAACACAGCAAGACTCCCCTTGCTCTCCCCACCCCAAGGTTCCCACAGCTGTTCAACATTGCTGTGTGGGGCTCCTGCCAAACAGGTGTCTCTGCCTCCCTGAGGGCTGGTAACAAATGACTATTTGAGTTCAATTTGTGCAATGGAAACTGTTTCCATGACAAGCATAAGTGAAATATATGCAAGCAACTGGTTCTGGGATCCCAAAGCCCACATGTTTTCATAACCTATACTGACATAGCCTTAGCCTTTCCACAGAGTCGGTCAGTTCAATGATTTCTTTGTTCCTCAGCTCATGAAACATGAGTTGGCAACCACCACCTTCACTAAGGCAGGTCCTCCTCTAAATCCCCTGGTTTGGAGGCTCAAACCTAGGTCTGCTCAGAGCTTCAAGTTCAAGAGATTATTAATGCAAGAGAACAACTGCAAAAAGCTTACACATACATTCCTTCCTTATGCATAATTTAAATACTGTCAACACTTCTTTCTTTGCAGTCTAGTAATTCCTATATTAATCATTCTGCAAATCAGTTTAGTACTGAACAGAAGAATTGCATCATATTGTAGCAATTTGACCAATCCTAAACTAAAGCTGCCAGAGGTTGAGTAATTAACCACACACTGTGATAGATTTTTAAATTACCTGGTGTTTTATGTTGATCATGCACGATCAGAGCACTTCCAGCTTTGCAATACATTCCTCACGTGTGAGAGGACCAGGAAAGACAGCTTGAGAAATACTTCGGACTAAGACTCATGTCAAGTGTTTCTTTAACACATGTTTAGGAACCAAGTCTGTACATTAAATGAATCAGCATCTTAGTATATGACATTTGACATTTTCTAGAGACACTGGAATATCTCTTAAGCACAAGGTGCATTACTCAACTCTACCCATCTGTGAAAGACGGCTCACTGAAGTCCCTTGGGTACCTGACTAGAAGGTGTCTGTAGGGGATGGTAGTAGTTTATCCAGGTGTTAAACTTAATACTGCTCTGGCACTAATAGTCCTGCTTAATCTCACAGCTCAGATACGCAGCTTAATAAACCATTTATAGGTATGGTTTTGCTTGTGGGTGACACGACTTAAGCTTTGACACTCCATTCAAAAATTCAGAGTAG
This sequence comes from Pseudopipra pipra, assembly GCF_036250125.1. Lineage (NCBI taxonomy): Eukaryota > Metazoa > Chordata > Aves > Passeriformes > Pipridae > Pseudopipra > Pseudopipra pipra. Next base: position 37,523,003 of record NC_087551.1, on the reverse strand, counting down.
CTATGCAAGCAGTGCTTCATTTAAAATGCACTGAACTCAAATTCCCAGAATTATTATAAGACCTTCTTCTAGACAGACTTTAACAGTCTTTCCCCAGATTAAAACTAATATGCAACTCAATACTTAAAAAACTTCTTTATTTTACTCTTAGACTTGGCTTCCAGGACACCTTAAAAATTAGTTACACAACAAAGATTGATATTGCAAAAAAGTGGAGGTGCAGTTCAAAAAAAAAAAAAACCCCACAGTGTCTTGAAATATAAAAATATATATCCAAATTATTACGTAAGAAGAGTGTACCACTTTTTCCGCCTTAAGCTGGTCCTGCCAGCTTTTGGGTCATAACTCCTCACTACAAAGCTCAAGAGCTCACAGTGGAAGGAGCATCTCCAAGGTTCATGTCACAGGCATGATTCATAGCAAACTGCTTTACTGCAGCACATGGACCCAACCTTAAGTTTTCTGAAAGCATTCCATAGTTTTCCCTTGAGCAGCGGTCAAAAAGCATCCAAACATCTCCTGGGAAGCATAGGTCATATATACAAAGCCATCTTCATCTTTGTAGTCCCTGTACACTTCTGCCATTGTCAAAGACATACTGGCCAGGCTTTTGTTGTTCACCAGCAGGTAGAAAGCTTGTGTAGCAGTTAGAGCCATCCTGCTTCTAATTGAAAAAGGGAGGAGAAGTAAAAGAATAAGCATTAGCAAATGTATTATGGTTTCAACTTCAGTCTATGAAATACATTAAGCAAAGCAGTTTGCATGAACTATATACAAGAAATTCTGCATAAAGTCATTTTGTGGTTTAATGTCTCCATCAGCAGGAAGTTAACTATGTTTGGAAGCCGAAAGGCTTATGCTCTGGGGAGAGGCTTACATGTTAAGACTATGAGTGCTACTGAGCATGGGCTTTGAGTTCACAGTTACCAGGGAAAAGCTCAAGTAGAACCTAAAAGCTTCTGCAGTACAGATTTTGTAAAGGATTCCAACAGCAGTCTGTTACACTTACTATAAGGTCTACCTTCAAAAGAAGAGTCCTTGTCAGACACATTACATACAAGGCTCAGGATCTAAATTGTCCAAGAGCCAAAAGCATCTTTTACAGAAATTATAATCTAGAAAGGTCTTTTCCTATACTTTAAGAAATGTGCTGGAAAGCACACAGCCTTCATACACTTTGTCAGAAAATAACAATATTTTGGGAGACTTCTTCCCTGTAACATTTCATTAAAATCAATTTAGAAGCACATTTCATACCACTCACACGTAGGAGTGCTTTGAACTTGAGCACATTCAGCTAGATGTAGCAAGAGAGCAAGGCAGTGGCAGTCATAAGCAGAAGAAAATCACAGATCCCCAGTACAAGTCCATCAAGCAGGAAGAAAGCAGAACAGGAGTCTTTATGCACTACAGTTAGTGAGAAGACAGAAGACTTTAGGATTCAAAAAAAGCATAGACCCCATTTTTTCCCCAAATGCACCTGTGAAAACAACTGTTCATTTTCTTTGAAAAGCTGCAAGAAAGGGAAGCCATTACATTATTAACACCTGTATCCTGCTCCCTACCAAGGCAAGCAAGATGTCCCAGCACAGCGCCAAGAAACACCTGGCTGGAGAGCAGCAGCCAGCCCCAGCTACCCACCTGATGATGGTTATGAACTGTGTCATGGTCAGCTCCTCGGGAACCAGAAACTTGGTTTTGTCCAGGAGAGGAAGGTATTTCTCTTTATGGTATCGCTCAACAATTACCTGTTTTAATTAGAGCCATAGTCAGCAAAACCTAAAACGTCCCCTCCCCTCCCACATTTTAGAGAGAGGTTCCCAACGCTACTTTTTAGAATGTTGGCAAAAACCTCCGAAAACAAAATAGAGATTTACCGGGATTTTCGTTGGGAACTTCGCCCGGATTCCTGCTACTTCTTCCAGACGGGTGGCTGTGCGGGAGGGGAGAGGAAAAGAGAGGAGAGTTACGCGTGGGCGCGGCCCCTCCGCCCCCGCTCAGCCCTTCCGCACCCCTCACCGCCCCTACCGAAACTCTTCCTCAGCTTGAAGGGCCGGGCTGCCATGGCCCCGGGCGCCGCCTGCATCCTCCCTTTCCTTCCTCCCTCCCGCTGTGACTCCCAATACTCCTGCGGCCACCGCCGCCCCGCGCCTCTTATGGGGCCGGGGCCGCCCCGCCCCGCCCCGGCGGCCGCACCCGGGGCTGCGGGCAGGGCCCGCCCCTCTCGGCCCCGGGGATGCGGGGCGGCCCTGAGTGGCGGCCGTGCCTCCCGCTTCCCGCCTTCTTCCCTCGGCCGCCTTCCTATCCCTCGCCCGACCGTCAGCTGGGCGCGCAGGGAATGTGGAACGTGCCGACGGTGAGCCCGACTCTCCCGTCTGCCCCACGGCGTCCCTTCCGTGCGCTGCTTTGTGTGATGTAAATTATCCAAACTGCGAGATATTTTGCGTACAAGGCAATGTAATACTTTGTGAGAGGTCTTTGACTACCCTGCAGGGTGGTTGGAGGGTGAAGCTTAAGGCTGGACTTCCCCCATCTGTCTTCCCTTTCCATATGGCCAGGCTTCTTCATACCTACAAACTGCTCTTGAACTATTTGGTAAAAAAAAACCCGGCAAAACCGACAACAACAACAAAAACCAACCACACCCTTTCCTCTCCCCCACCAAAAAAAAAACCCAACCAAAAACACCATGTCGTTTTTCATCTCAGGCTACCAGATTGCTTATTTTCTGAATGACTTGGAGAGCTAAGTTTTAACTCTCTTTGTCTCTTAAGACATGGTTGTCATTTTAAGGGTTTCCAAGCAGACTTCAGGTCCATCTATTTCCTAAATACAATGAGACAAATTCCTTGCCTTTTGGATTGCTTGTTCACTTGCTTTTACTTCAGCTGTCAAGATGGTTTTGCAGCCAAATGTAGCTCAGCAAGGACTAAAGTTAACTCCAGCCTAGTTGTAGTTTGTATAAATCATCTCCGTGTGCATCTGGAACTGATCCCCATTACTCATTTGCTTCGCTTATCCCTTTAAAATACAGGCATTTTCATTTTATTTGATCTATCATTTTGCTCACTATTTATTTGGTGTGGCACTTAGGGACATGGTTTGGTGGTGGACTTGGCAGTGCTGGGTTAATGGATGGCCTCAGTGATCTTAGAGTCTTTTCCAACCTAAATGATTCTATGATTCTACCAGGCTAAGGGCAACTGCAAGTTGCCAGGTTTATGAGTTACAGTTTATGAGTTATGGGTTTGGCTGCTTTTTCAAGGCAAAGTCAATGACTGTCACCTAAGATAATTTTGAAAAGGAACATCTATTAAAGTGAGTGTGCACTATGTATGCATATGTCATGATTTTCAACCAGCCTGTGCAGAAGAGAGTTTTCAGCAGCTGAAATTGTAATGCTGCTCAGCTGCCCTTTTCTCTCAATCTGGAAGTGATGAGCTTTAGCCACAGCACAAGCTCCCCCACGTGGCACCACAAATTTTAATGGGCAGAGAAGATGCTTTGTTTTGAGGGATTCATGAGCAAGAGCTCTGAACTTTGAGAAAGGATTTGAGTCTATGCTGAAATGGTTTGGATACAGCTCGTCCTTATGAGTAGACCTCTGCATCAGGGCGGGTAAGCCCAGGAGTTTGCTTACGTAGCTGGGTCTAGCTTAAGCTCTTTTGAGTAGAGATGAGGTGACAGACTGGGGAAGCATGAGTGAAGGAGTATGTGTGCCACAGAACTGACATCATGCCATAACTCAGTATGGTGAGACGTATTTAAGAAGATGAAGGAACAGAAGAATAACTTGAAGGGTAAAGAAACAGAATGGACAGCACAGGAACAAAGCCTGCAGAAGGATGTGTGGAGATCACAGTGTGTTTTCTTTGGAGTGGTCAACTGTGGTGCTTTCCAAAGCTGTTCACAAAGTGGACTGGTTCTTCCACACGCTCCTGCTGGTTTCTGCCCAGTAGATCCAGTAGAAAGATCTGTGATCCACTGTGTGTATAGGAGAGGGAACATGCTACAGTAGTGCTCTGCTTTCTGTGTCACCTCTCACTGCAGACAAAGTACAAAAGCATGGCTCCATACAAGTATCAGGACCCCTGCTCTCAGGGAGAGGTGGTTTCTTTTCATAATCATAAGCTCCTATAGCAGCTTCTAGAGAGAAAAGTGAATACCTAATAAGAGGATGAGGCAAAGAAGATGAATTTCCAGCCTGGCAATCAGCTGCAGAACTAATGTCTGTGAGAGCTAAGAGTGAGCACAAACCATGGCTTTAGTGAGCATATGCTAACTAATAATGTAAATGTGTTACCTTTTCTGGAGGCAGAGAGATTGGGATGTCTAACGTGTGTCTGTATAGCACCTGCACTTGCTCCTGAGTTTCAGACCTAAATGCGGAATTTATTCTTTCTTCTTTCCTTTCCCTTGGAAGTTTTTCTCACATGCACATAATTAATGAACTGATAGAGCAGTTTTGTGTAGAGAATGGAGTACTTAGAGCACCGTACAGAAATGGAAATGGAAGGAACAAAGTGAATTGTTAGTCTGTTTCTACCTGCTTGAATGTCCAAAGCCAACACTTATAGGCATCCTGTAAGTCCCTGAATATTAAAGTACAAACCCAGAATTGCATATCTTATCTAGTCCAGTTTCACTGCCACATTCATAGCCTCTTCTGAAGTCCCAGGTTGGCAGCTGGGTAACTGAATTCTCACATATATCCATTGTCTCTGTATTGAAGTGATCTGTTCTGCAAGTGCTCTCCAACACTCAGATGTGTCCCAGGGACATAATGACATACTCAAAGGCAGGCATCTACTTTTTGCAAGTGTTGAGAGACTAATAGCGCTGCTTTCTGGTGGATCTGTGAGCTACTGTGGAGATGAGGATCAAGAGCTGCCTACATTAACCAAACAACCAAGGTAGTTTGATCAGGGCTTTCAAGTAGTATGTGTGAGTGCTATGAGGCTGGCCAAGCTTTTTCCTGCTGTAGGAAGCATACAGCTAAAATCTGGTAACTGCACTGCATTCTACCTTCAGAAGCCTCGCCAATGCTCTCTGATGCTCCTATGCCATCATGAGTAAAAGCCCTGTAAGTAGTCCTGAGCATGGATTAAAACAAACCACCTGGCTGCCTGCCTCTCCTTATGGTTGGGGGGTGCCTCCCCTGCAGGCACAGCTTGTGCCAGTCCCCAAAAGCTGATCCCTTGCTTGGTTAATGCGCAGACCAGTGGCCAAGGACAGGCAAGGAGGCAGTGCCCTGCCACTCTGCCACCAGAGCAGTAACATCCAGGACTTCGGTAAGGTGAGGGCAGTGATGTTTTAAATAGCCAAAGCTTTCTTGCCAGAGCTCAGGAAGCAGGGCTCCCAGCCTGAAGGTGAATTGAAGCTTGTTAGTCTGTACTGCCAAGTAGCTGAACAGTGCAACACCTAATGAAGGCAAACCCAAGGGTCAGACTTAGTCAGAAAAACTCAATAAACGTAAAAATCTGGATGGCATTAGAAGTGATTCATGTTCCAGTGGAAGAGATTTGCTCCACTGTTACACAGTGAAAGGCACTCTAGTATGGCATGAACTGAGATTAGCTTTTTTCTTTAAGTCAGTATGCAAGTGCTACTGAGTTAATCCAAGTATAGCAAAACTTGGATGACAGATGGGGCTTTGCTCTGGCTATAAATTCCATCCAGCTTTAATAATCTTGAACACAAGTGGATATGTAAGAGAGGCAGAGGGATTAAGTATAGAAAGCAGAAAACAGTTATCTATAGACTAACAATTTAAATATGAATGATACAGTGCTAGAGGGACTGAGATTTATTTATTTAAGCAGCCTAACTAAATAGAAAGAGAAATTTCAGCATGATGTTCTAGGGAAAAAATGTGATGGCAGAATGAAGGCTTATTTTATGCACTGTGAAAGCCTGTGAAGTTCTACAGTATTATGCATAGTTACATTAAATACATGGTTTCACAGGGGTTGTCTGTAAGTAAAAATAGTCAAGAAGAGTTTGATGAGCCCTCAAGCAGTCTGGCTCAGCCAGCCAACTTAATGGGCTTTAAAAGGGCTGTCCTGAATATTTGCACGCTCCCTCAAAATGGGTAGTTACAGATAGGGAATCCTTTGCTTCCTTCTTTCCTTCTGCAACTCTGAGTCTGTCTATATCTCCTCCTGTGCAAGAGCAAACCCACTCTTGTGGATAAGTCTCAAGTAATTGTGTGCCAGTAACTAAATTTCTGAATTCATAAGTCTTTATACCAAAAGGCTAGCTGGAGTACTGTTATGTTTAAGGGGATGCTTAGTACTGTATCTCTGATTTTGATCCAAATTCACCCACTAATAAGACTCAGATCATGAACCTATCTCAAAATGCTAAGTTCAAAAGTGGTATTTCTGGGTTGATTGGCTAGACTTTATATGTACTTTTGGTTCTTTTTCTCCTGATTTTTTAACCCTTATACTGAACCTAGATCATAACTCTGACAGCTTTTTGGTGTAGCCACAAGGATTAGATGTGAATTATGTTACTTTTAAATGAGAGACTACATGACTGTGTTGCACCAGATCTTGAGATTCTCATCTTAAAAGGTCTCTTTTGTAAAAGAAACTTCAGTTAGACTCATTTAATTTCTCCTCTTTCTTACCTTTAAGTGTATGCCTGGTTTCAGCTCATTGTGATGGACTAGTTTCTTTACACTAGTTTTTCGTTTCAAGTGCACTAATTGTGCTTTTCCTGAGTGCTCTATCTTTCATATCAAGATTCTTATTAATTTGTTACATTTTCAACCATACTGAAATAGCTGAGTAGGCTGAACTATAGTGGGGTATCCTCAGTACCTTTCAAGTTCTTCCACATGGTAAGTGCTTCTGGTTTAGCAGTTTAAATTTTACAAGACTTTGAGACCTAGATTCTCAGTATTTTTCTGCAAGTGTTGCTCAAACTGGTGGTTCTAACTAGACATAAAACCAAAACTAAATCAGTGACTCTTTTTTGAGGAAAGCTGGCATAAGGTGGTAACCTGTTGGCCAAGGTCCCCGCAAGTGCATCTTTGACTTTGTTTTCTGCTGTACCAGTGGTTCACCAGATTTCTGTCGCACAGAGGCTGAGCTCAAAGTCTAGGAAGATGCTAAAAAGGGAAAAATATATTGCTTTCTTGTTATCATTGCTAAGATGTAATGTATTATTCTTTTCTATCTACAGAAGAACCAGAATTGATGTTGTTGCTAGCCAATTTCCTTGGTTGTCTTTTTGAGAAACCAAAGAAATGTTTTTCCTGTGCACAAGACACATAAATTTTCCCGAAAGTATAGTGCTTCAGTTAATGGATTTCCCTTCATAAAATACCATGACCTTCCATAGTCATGGCTGCTTTACAGCTAGTATTAATTGAATAGTGCTGTTCAGAGTTTCTTGATAACAAGGCTCTTCTTTGGGTTTGGGCCTGGTTTATGCATGCTGTTGCTGAATCACTGGCATTTTTTAGGAGAACATACATAATTGCTTGTTGTAAGGGACTGCTGGTACTTCATATGCACACCAGCAACTGTTAATGCAAAAGCATGATAAAAAGGGAAAACCTCCAAATTTAACTCTGATTTGAATTAACCAAGCATCTGATAAATCTGACTTTTTGGATATCTACTATGGGCTGGAATTATGGGACACAATTTCCCTCTTATGTTAATGTGTCTGCTGTTTGACTTGGTAGCACATTTGCATTCTCCTTTGCTGGGTTTACTAGTGCTCCTACTACGACTACAGATCTCAGTGCTCGTGCCTTGGTAAGAGGTAACAGCATCACTTGTTCTGCAAAAATGGATATAAAAGTTACTCTTTGTCCAAATATGATGATAATAGTTTTTGAAGTGGTTTTCCTTCCACATAGGGTTTAAAGTATTTTGTCCAGGGCAGCTCAGCTGTTTTCAGATAAAACAACTTGGCTTTATATCTAGCTTGTTCTTGTCCTCCCTGTTGAGACTCACAAGAATGTGTCAGACAGTGCCAAAAGTATCTATTGGGTTTTGATTTCTAGATTCTGGAAACTAGTTTCTATTTTAACCTTCAAAAAGAGTGTTATAACTGACAGAGAGTAGAGGATTTTAAAAATAGCTTCAACATGTCCCTGTGAAGCTGGCAGCTTTGTTGTTTGACCCTTTTTGTTTGACCCTTCTGGCAGAAGGGTCAAGAGAGTTAAACTGTTTTTCAGGGTTGAAAGCCTCATCAGGAGGGCAATGCACAGCTTCCAAGAGTGGCTGGGACCCCTGGATACCTCCCTTTTCAGGTGCCTGTTAAAGAGGTGTGATCCCTACTTGGAAATTGCTCTGCCCTTAAGGAAAATCTGGGCTCTTAAGGTGCCCACATTTAGGTCGTCAGAAACTGTGGCTCTCGGTATTTTTAAATGATTTCAGCAGAAATGTCTAAGGCTTAGACAGTTCCAAATCCCAACACTCTAGCAAAAAAGTTTAAGTATAAAGGAAAGATTAAGTTCCTGTCCTACAAATTCAAGACTGTTGCTTTGTTTTAGAAATCCTTTTTTAGGGAATTTTGTAAAATGTTATGAAAAATGCCAAGATTAATGGATGTAAATGAGAGGGATGTTGCTCAGCTATTTGCGAAGAGAGACCCCTAGATAACTATTCTTGGTGGGTCTGCTGAATTCTGTGATCTTAAAACAAATCCTGGAACCATGGCCAAGCCCCCAAGCCATATCACATGCTTACCTGCATGTAACAAATGTTTTGCAGAGCTCAGCTAATACTCATGTGCTATGAACGAAGCTCTGTAGAAATGCTAACAATTTATTAGATATAAAAATGATGACAACTGCTAAGGACTGACATGGGATTACTGCAAATCATAGCCCAAACGTGTACATCAGCAGATGCTCCAAATGGAGATGATGAGGTCCAGAGCCTGGTCTTCTCAGGTGCTGTATATGGTCAATGGAGAGAGAGAAAGAGAGAAAAATTTTGCCGAGTTTGGAAAGCAGGTGGCTTTCATTACCTATTTGCTTTCATGTTCCCTATCCTCTTTCAAACACTGTCTTGAAAAGCAGTGCATTGCTAGTTTTGCAGTGTAGCCGGCAAGAGCTGAAGTCAGGAGCAGATCTACGATTGTTACTGTTGGTGACTGTGGCCATACAGTGGTCATCAGCAACAGAGAGTGGCCTTTACCTAGACACCTCAGTGTTTATAAGGGGAGACTTCTCAGAGCAGTAAGAATCCTGCATAGGAAATACTGTTCAAGAGGATTTTTTCCATGTTTTAAATTAAAGATTAAGTAAAGCAGATCTGAGACCTGGTGAAAGTTTCATCCTACATAAAGACATGGATAAACAGGGTAGATATGGTAGATGGCAATTGTGGAATATTGAATGGCTCTTGGTATGTATGGTTGGTAACCTCAGGGAGCCCATATGTGAGGATCAAGTGACTCACAGAATTGGTATCTAGGTTGTTCAGGACTAGGTTCCTGATATGGATTTTGTGTATTGTCAGTATTCAATACACAAATCCATATCAGGAACTAGTCTTGAACAAACTTGATACAATTCTGTGAGTCATTAGTTCTCACTATGGGCTCCCCTGAGTAGCATCATTTTAATAGAGGACAATCACCAAGTGTAAATTTTCTTCTAGTTTTAAAGAGGATCTCTCGAACACAAGGTTGAACCACACTTAGAAAATAGTGGTCCTTCAGAAGAGACAACCTTATCCTAAATTTCAAGAGGGAAACACTGGAGTTGCCTGCCAGTGGTGTGGACAAACATTAGGTCCATAGACCCTTCTGTCAAATGTAAATTCTCTCCCCTCACGTGCACGCTTGGCTGTTCACACCAGCATGATGGATGTTTTATGCTGCTCTCTTAAAGTCTCTTGGGCTCAGTAGCCAGAGGTGTTCATCATTAAAACTGTCTCTGCTTGCAGACTGGGGTTTTTCCTTCAAACCAAACAACTCCAAGAAGGCTGTGATCAGATTTTAGAAGGACACATTGAACTTTTAGACAGCAAAAGCAAGAGTTGCACCCCCTTATTCTCTTTCAATATATCCTTCAATATTTCATCAGGTGCTTTTCTGAGTTTATAGTATTCTCTCCTGCAAACAGCTTTTTCTTTTCCATTAGTTCTTCATTTTACATCTACTTGTGTGAATATTTGTATCATGCTATGCTGAATTATGTTGAATAGTATCCTGAAATACAAATAGTGGAGTGTATTTCCATATATCACTAAGAGCTTAGTGGGAAACCAAGCTAGCTTTGCAACAGCTGAGGCATTCATTTACACTGTTTTGTTTTTTTTTTTCTGGAAGATCAAACCAAGTTACTCAGACTCACTCTTGCTGATTGTCCCTTATGTGGCATTGGCTCCAAGCAACTGTTAAGTGCAAAAGCTGAAAATAAATGTTTTATTAACACAAGAACTCTTCTTGCCTTTGAAATTTCAGTATCATCTGTGACCTGAGTTAATTCTGTTCTTGTATTTTCTTTATTGTAAGACAAGAAGTTATAATCACATCAGATATTGACGGGTTTTTTGTGTGTACATTTATATATATAAATGTTTATTAGTATATATGATTCTAAGAATATACTTATAAACACAGAAACATGTATATATGTATTTTTTCTTTTCCACGGTAGGTTTGTAGTCAGATACAAACAGTGGATTAAATAAGTTGCTATGGATGTAAATGATACTAAATGATTAAACAGCCCAGCTGTCTGTGGTCAAATGCAGCATCTCACCAAACACTTCTCCAAAATAAAAATTCTTCCAAGGAATGATTTATAATTTAGACCTGTAAAAAGGTTTCCTGGATAGCATTTGTTTCCCATGTGTAATGCGGTTTTAAATCTACTTTCTGATCCAACTTTCTGCAGTTGTCTCTGAAATGGGCTTGGTGATGGATGGTGGCAAACTGCCTAAAGATGACTAGATATTTTGCCTCTCTAACATATGTCTTCAGAGTGGTGAGTTAGTGTCTAGCATGTTAATGTCACAAAGTAGAGGAAGCAGAGTGAGGGAGTCACTAACCAAGAATTACTTGAGCTGGACTTACAGAAGAGCTAGGCAGCCAACTGCCCAGTCTGAATCCTCTTCTTCCATGAACACTTAAATCTCTTTTCAGAAGAGATCTTGTTCAAGCAGAACAACTTCTGAGATTTTTTTTTTTCCCCTAAACAGGAGCAGAATCAAACTGTGTTTATAGCTTTGATGAGAAAATCAAAATGTTGGGGTGGGTCAGAGTGAGGCAGATTGTCAATGTGATGGTGAGACATGATCTTGGTCTAGGATGTAGAAGGTGCAGGAGGAAGCCTCTGCTCAGAGGAAGAAAAGTGGAAGGTTTTCATCCTTTATTGTTTTCAATGTCTCTTTTTCAGAGCCTCAGTGTCCTATGTGTAGTTAAGTCCCACTCATCATGTTATGGATACATGAAACTGCCTCCCCTCTCTCATACCAACACAACCTCCAATGTAATGCAGTTTGGTAACTGCTGGTGAAAATACTCTTACCATTAAACCCTGTTGAGCTGGGCATCTTGCCACTTTTGTGTGGCTCTTTTTTTTTTTAAGCTTCCCATAACTGCAAGTACAGGAAACTAACCTGGGCTAGTTCCAGCCCGCTGTCTGTAAGCTGGCCATAGTGTTCTGGCACTCGGAAGTGATCATTACAAAATGATACTTTTTCTACCGATGAAGAATTACCACAAGAAAGGTTTTGCGTCTTCTGAAGGCTGAACTCTAAGACTCTGGATTATTTTCCTAGCTGTGTTACAGCCACGTTGGGTGCCTTTGGAGCCTCTTTCACTTCTGGTGGGATTTTCAACCTATCTTCAAAAGAGAGGTGCCAATTTCCTCATTTGTACTTTGTGCAGTGATTAGCACAGTATTGCTTTGTCCTCACCTGGAATATACTTGATATCTTGAAATCCAAAGAGAAAGAAGTAGATATTATGACATACTATGCTAAGAATTGGAGAAACCCTATTCTCTATAGAAAAATGATTTTGAGAAATCTATTTCTCCATTAAAAGCTACAGTTGTGCACTGTGACTTGTGCATGTACTTTCGCGTTATGGACTAGGTAATTTTTGTCAGATTTGAGTACTGAATAAATGCAAGGAGACTGAAATCTATTCAGAAAAGATGCAAGAGCACAATCTGTCAAGTTAAAGGTTTACCATGTGTTGTTTTTGGTGTTTTAACCCAATGTTTCATTTATGTCCCTGGTTATCAGAAGGTCTTCCACTCTGATATGAGACCGGTGTGAATTGCACACGTCAGTGATGCTCCTGGCTGACCTTCAGACAACTCAGTGCAGGTTTGAGTCTCTCTCCCTCAGGTGCCTTGCCTTTATTGCAGCAAGACCCCCCTCTCAGTCCAGTCCCCCTTTCAGTTTCCAGCTGTAGCCAGTACAAATGGCCATATGTAGCTAATATAAATGGACTGTTTTTGAACTATGCATTCACTACCAAAAATGTTAAGAACAGGCTACAGGACTTACATGGACCTTTGGACTGACCCAACGTTTTTTGTCCTAAAATTACTAAAATGTTTAAGGTAGAATATGAGAACATGAAATGATACTTGTCCATCCTCTGCCATTTGAAGCATAATAATTTCCTGAGCTGGGGGGATAGTACTTAATACCCTCAGATGTACTTTCGTCTATGACTCTGCCCACTAGCCTTTTTAATTCATGCTGACGTAAAGTATTTGCAAAAACATGCTAGCAGTGGTTCCTGCAACTTAGCTACATGTGGTGTGAGGACCCACCTCCATTTGTTCATTCTGAACCTTCTGGTTGTTAGTAGTTTCATCCAATGATCCTTCATTCTGGTACTGAAGGAAAGGACAATCATCCCCTGATCACCCAGTTTGACAACCACTCATCTTTATAAATGTTCCTGCAGTGTGAAAACAAAACACTGATTTTATTCTTGGAAATAAGTTTAAATCAAGTATTTTCTACCTTGTATGATCAAGTTAGGCAACAAGAAGTGGCCTGCCTTTTCGCAGCTTGCCCTGCGGTTTTACAGCTTCCATATAAGATTGCTGATTTAGCTACAAGTTATAGTCCTTTTTTCTAAATTTGAGTGCCTGAGTTATAAGATTTTTGTATATTGTTTGAGTGGCCTTTCAGGGTTATTTTTTTAAAAAAAAGGGAAGGTTGGGGTTTCCATAACATTATCAGTGCTGACTCAGGCACACAAGAAGCATGTCTGCAGAGGGAGAAGGTTTAGTTTTTCATATAAGCTGTTTTTTCACCTCAACCACACTGTGACAGACCAGAATGACAACTCGAAAAACTTCAGGCAGCCTCTGGCTCTGTGCAAACCCTACAGGGGACATTTGTTTGTTTGCCTAATAGGCAGAAAACCATTTAGAGCCTGGGATTTTATCCTCTGCAGTCATTGCACCTCCAGAAAAATATGAACAAAATGCGAGTGTGTTCCAGACTGATTTGGGCTCCAAGCATGCAGTGAGTAATGTTTTTTTTCCACCACATGACAGTAGAAAGTAGGGCTGTAAAAGGTCTGCCTAGCAGAGAATTGTACGAAGGTCTTTAAGGACATAGCACAAAACAATTTTTGTACAAGACAGCATGTCAGATCCAAGCTGAAACAATCCAGGACAAATGTGCTGTAGCTCAAGGTTCAGGTATGGTTTATTTAGGATAATTGGCCAGCAGGGTAGTTTTCCCTTTCCAGAGTGCACTGCAAAATCTGAAAGCACTGGAAGTATCATTTTGCAATATTTCTGAGTACCTCTATCAAAATAACAAATACCTTCAATTTTCCCTGGCTTCATAAAAGTCAGAAATCTGCAGGACCTCATTCTTATACCAATGAGTCATATTCTTATCACAGATGAGCTGGACCGCTAATTAAACAAAAAAATTCCTTTATATCTCCAATAATAATAATAATAATAATAACCACCTGTTACAGAACTATATATGTTGATAATGGTTTTAAGCGGGGGGGGGGAGGGGGTGTATTATTTGTATTTTCTTCTTATTAGTGTAAACTGAGTGCTAAAGGCCTGTCTTGTGCTGGGTGCCAAACACACCCTGTACAAGTGGAGCATCTTGCCATACTTTCCAGCCTGAACAGTGGAGAAGTCACCTGTGTTTGTAAGGGAGCAAAAGAAACAGTAAGATGTCTCTAGGCATTATGAGGGACTGTGGTTTTGGAGTGCAGCCAGGCATCACACTTGAAAAGAGACCAGAAAAGACTGCTGATACAGAGGTATGTTATGGGAGTTTCCATAAATCAAAACTTCAATTCCCACTGTTGTTAGTGCTATGGCAACTGCACAAATGATTCTGTATCCATCACCTTTCTCCTTTGTGTTATGAAAACTGGTGGCTTAGACAGAGCTTTCAGACTAAAAGATTAGGTTTAAAGTTTTTGCATGGAACAAATTTTATTTGTTAGATTCCACATTTTAGAAACTGAAACTTCTTGCACTCAGTGGACTTTTGCTGAGTGTCCAGAGTCCTGAGATAACCCCATCTTCCTCTCCACAGATGTCTGCCCACAGCCATCCCCTGGGAGACTGGCCAGGGAGTCAGGGAGTCTGGGAAGCCCCAGCCTTCAGTAACACTGATACCTGGCTTTACTGTTGGTATTAGGACAGAGGCAGCTTAGCTGAGCTGTTCCAGCATCTGAGTAGCTTCCTGCTGACTGGAGGACTGCGAAGAATAAAGAGATTTCATCTAATTCAAACTGAAACCCAATTCTGAAAAATGCCAAGTTTCCTGTTAGCAGGAAACCCCCTTTTCTGGCTGTCCTCAGTTCTAACCTGGCTGACTTGATCCTCTCATCTGAACTCACAATGCTTGTGCTTCTAGACTTCTGTATTTTCAGTACAAAGAAAGAGATATATAAAGACAGTTGATTATAATGATTGATGTTAATGGGAAGTGCAGAAGGGAATTACCTACATTTAAATTACTAATCTGTGTCCTAACACTGTTTCTCTCTTAAATCACTGGGAAAATCAGACTATATTTTAATAGATGGTATTATATGCAGTTCCAGAAACAAATCATCTGACTACTGTAGTTGGAAGGGAATTTGCTCTTTCAGAGACTAGACAGGTTTTTAAGTCAACAAAATGTATGTGGCAATTTCATAGATTTATACGATGTGTAGACCAGAAGCAAAGGTTAGGTCTTTCACTCTCACACCACATGTAACACAGGCAATACATTTTCACCTGGTTTCCTGTCTTAAGCCTCTTCTTATATGTCAGCAGATTGTAACACATTATTAGGTAGCCCTTCAGGTCTGTTTTATCTCTCACTGAACTTTCAGGTCTTCTTGTTTATTATGCACTGTGCATGTTTCAAATGTCACCAGTACAGAGAATGCAGTGTATTATTAGATAGTGCAAGTTTCAAGGAAATAACTCACTAATTTCCTCTCAGCATAGTAACAAGGGTATTAAAGGAGTTTCTCTTCCACTCCTCAACTTCAGACTGACTGTCAGCTGTTGTATTGTGCTCAGTTTGGTTTGAAAAAGTAATTGAGTTAATTTTTTGTAACTGTAGCTTGAAATTCTGTTCTGTTGGGCCAATTAAATTAGTAATGAAGTGGTACCTTTAGTATACTTCCCCATTAACATTTAGCATATGTAAATTTGAGTACAAAATAGGTAAATTGGGATCAACATGTTATGTCACTTTAAACTTCCTAAATGTTACTAATTCTCACTCAACTGGATTTTTGTGCCTTAAGTTCCAGGATCATCACATAGGAAAATCCAGAGGAGAGTTTTCCCCCAGTACCCTCCCTGCACCATGCAGAAGACCCCAGACAGGGTTTTATCCAGGTACACTTCTTAAGACCACTGTCTACTGTGGCCAGCATTAATGGCTTTGGTCATAAAATGCCTCTTGGCTCCTTCAAGATGCTCAGCAGGTCAGATAGCAGATCTTAGCTCTACTTGATGCTACACCACCCATTCTTACAGCAAGAAGCTCCTGCAAAGTGAAGGTGGTAGCTCCTGTGGGAGAGGACAGAGACCTTCCACAGCAGGGCAGGAGTAACTGGAGGCAGCGGCAGCAGCTTGCCCCCAGGCCAAAAGGGGGAACTCAGAAGCTGCAATGCTTGCTAAGTTCAGGACAAGCTGGGAGGAAAAAGTGGGGCTGGTAGCACCAGATATCAGTGTCCACTGTGCTTGTCAGTGATGTTGACTAGATTTTCAGCCAAAGATGGAAGGAGGTGAGAGGGCGATGATACAGAAATTCTCATCTCACTTGAAGAGAGAGGGAGGCACCTTTCAATCTTTTATGGCCAAATCAGCCTTTTCCTAGTGCTTGTCAAACTTCCCACCCCCAATGTGAACATTGTCAGCTTCCAAGGCAAGGACTACTGAGCTGCACTCACCTTTGGCATCCTCCTAAACACGGTCAGGATTTCTTGGGGTTTCGGAAGAAAGTCGCCATCATGGGCACATAGCAGTATACATGAAGGCCAAAAAATGGCACAGAATGCCAGAGAAAAGATCCAGAATATACATTCTTGTTTAAAGGACAATAGGCTGAATGAAGCAGACAAACATTAAAGGTGCAGAGAGGCATCCCTCAACCCATCTTCTAAAGTAGGGGAAAGATGACACAGAGGAATTTTAGAAATATGTTTTCCTTTAGTGTAGCCTTTCCAGTCATCCAACAGAAAAGGCATTGCTATTTAAGCATATTCTCCTTCAGTCCACTTTTAGATCTGAATGCACAGCATAATTGAACCTCCACAGTGCAAATGGACATGAAAACACTAAGAATGGTTGTGTTTCTGTTTGAAAGAAGAGATCAGCCTTCTCCTTAAGTCTGAGGCTACAGCTGCAGGAGCCACAGGCATCAGGTATCCTGGTGAAGGTTGCTAATACCAATGATGATAATATAATCAATAATGATAAATCAACCATGTGCTAAAAAATTACTTCTCATGTGCTGTTTGAAATGAAAATGGTTTGGAGAGTGGCTGTGGACACCTAAAATACTACTGTGCATAGAAGATCTGATGAACCCAAACTGGTTAGTAACCAGTCAGGCTTCACATGGCACCTCAAGGTGAGAGCCACTGTCTGAGTAATAACAGCAAAGTCCTGACAACAGCTCATGGCTGAAGGCAGTAATGGTGTCCCTTCACATCTGAAATATTTCCATCCATGACATCCTGATGGCAGTGTGGTTGTTCAAATTCAAATTCATGTCCTGCAGCCAAGGAAGTCACAGAAGTCACAATGGGAAGAACACCCAGGCACGTGCAGTCTCAAAGTTCCTGCGCTGTGCTGGAGGAGAGGCAGGCACACTGCACAGTACTGAGCTCTTGCAGCGTAAGCCAACAAAATATGAACACGTTAGCACCAAGAGGCAGTAGTCATCAGCTCCAGTAGCTGGCTGGCTAATCAGAGGTAACCCTTTATGTGGAAGAACTTACTAAGTATTTAATTTTGAACCATTTGTGACTCCCCGAAGGGGAGGTCTTGGGAGCGTTTCACATGTTTTTTGCCTTAGGGACTGGATTTATAAACATAGGCAAATAACTGAAAGGACATACATGAGTCATTACTGAGGCACATTACAATTTTTTTGATTTAACAACACTTTGATTTAGGAAACCCACAGAGTTATTGTTGATTTTATGCAGTGTAAATGATTCATGTACTATGTACTTTCCTGGAAACATAAGTTGTCAACATAAAAATCCTAGAAAGCTTTCTTTTTACTCTTGTAATTCTGTCTTATTTATAAAGCCTTCCACTGATGTATACATCATCTTATTTGGAAGCTTAAGAACAGAGACAGCATAGTGGAAAAGGTTCTTTAAGTAGAGGCTTCTGAGAGGCAGAAGAGAGTAACAGAAGAATGAATATCAGTCTTCGTTCACTGGAAGCAAATAAAACCCTGGTGACAGTCTCCCTGCCACTGCTCCGCCACTCCTTGAAGCAAGGTGAATAATTCTTAGAGAAGTACACATTTTTGCTGAAAATGTAAAAGGCAAAATACTGAGTATAGTACATGTCAGTCATTCAACTTCCTCTTTTATAGGATTTTTTTTTTCCATACAGCTCTCCTGCCCTTCCCCACTCTCATTTTCCCAAGCTGTCGAATTCCTAGCATTTCCCTGGCTACAGTTTATCTCAGAATTTTGGTGACATCATAATCAGCACAATATTTCAAAATTTAAAAAAATACTTCACAATCTTAAATCACTTTTTTTCCCCAGTAATTTTTAATGTCAGTATTTTCAACTTTATCATCATGTGATTGAAAATGAAGGACTCTTGCCCTCAGGATGTTTGTTACAGCTCCAAACAAAGCTATGTGACTATATTTGCCATCAGCTCCTGTGTACTTTGCTAATGGGACTGGGCCAAAGGACTGGGAAGCAGCACACTACCTCCACTAAAATTAATAATCATACTGGATACCAAAATCAGGAAAACAATTTAGATATTGGTTTTGTGTTACACTGTAGCTTCTGAATCATCATTTCTATCTGCTATTCACAATACATTAAAATTCTTACTCCCCTATCACCATGTTCCACAATCTTTTAGTATCTGTCATTCTCTTGCCCTCTGGATGTAACCTACTTACCATGTTTCTCTTGCTCCAGCAACCCCTTCACTTTGAGTACTATTTTTTGTATATTGAACAGTATATGTATTATGTATTTAGTTATATCCTTACCAATTTTTCTTCCATTGCATTCAACATTGGAATACGATGTTTGTCTTTCTAGAAGATCCAGTATTCCAGTTACTTCGATAATTACTCTTCTCGTAAGTCATGTATATAAACCAAAACATTTTGCAGAGGTGTTCCCTTTAGCAAGGGGCACTTGCATTTGAAGGGTCCTCCATCAAGACTCAACAAATGTAGGTTAATCTCACTGTCATAACCTTTACATACACAAACCAGAGAAAGACAGAAATGAAGAACAGTTTAAAGATGCAAAATCTTTTTATTACTTGAACGAATCTAACTGCAAAGATCAGAGTCTACATAAAAGGACAGAATGTAACAAAGTGAATATAATCTGCAAAGAAAAAGACATGGCAGCAGAAAATATTGAAAAGCAGTCGATAACTGTTAAGGTTAATGAGAACTACTAATAACTTTGTAACGGAAAGCGCTCCACTGCAGTTCAGCAAGTGGAAGCATCTGTGTAAAACAGCTGTAAAATAAATCCAAACATAAAATGTTTCACTAGGTGTTTGATCCTATTTGATTTCTGGAACATATGCTGAAAAATTATAGTATGTATAGATGGAGAAACACCATAAAAATTTGACTACTCTCAGAGTCTGCCTCAGCATATGTAGGAGAAATGATGGCCAACGCTAATTTTCTTGCAATGGATGTTTCATTAGGGTATTGGCACAAAGGTAAAAAATCTAGGTGTTTTACCTATGCTTTTTCAATATATTCTTTGGAAATTTTTGCTTTACCTGGCCCTGAAATATTTCACAAAAAGATACAGTATATTTTCATGAATGCTGAGGGTACACCAATGATGCTCCCATTCAGGGACAACAAAAGCAGACCATTCTCAGAGATCTTGGAAAGGTTGGGTCATGACAGTTTGAAATCCAGTTGACAGAAATGGAAGTTTAACGCTGAACAAGAGATAACAGACAGATATAGGGGAAATACTAATTCATTATTGGTCATTAATTTATCTGTAGAATAAGAACTTGAACAAAGGTTTTTTTGGAAATGCATGTCCAGTCTGCCTGCTGAAACAGTCTTAAGAGCTTTGTTGTAGAAAAATAGAAAATGGATACAAGAGGCCATTCTGAACTGAGAGTTTGAAAATCTGAGGGATTAGAGAAAGCAAACACCTATTCCCAGAGTCTCTGATGATACCAAGCAAAACTGCCAAAAGATACTTCTAAACAAGGCCATAGGGCAAGACTCTTTCAAAAGTAGGTCAATGACTATAAATATGTGGTTTGTGCTTCTGGCACCTTAAAATGAACAGTATATGCCCAAACCAGAAAGAGCCTAGCACAGGTATGAAGAGCTTCCTGTTTCTGCCTATGAGATACACATTGGCACAGACCGACTGCAAACCATTACTATCAGTAAGAGGTCAGAAGGCACTTTTTCTAGTTTCAGTTGCAGTTGTATGAGTGCCAAACAGAATACAGACCCAGAAAAGATTTCAGCAACAGCTGGCATTCTGTCCGCAGTTTTTGCAAGAACTAGGGGAGAAAAAAGAAGATAGACAGATCCTGACATTTTAAAAGTAAGTGTGGTGAGATTCTCAAATAGAAAACGTTTTATATCGTGGGGTCAAATGCTCAAAATTTTTGAGAAGTGTGCTAATGTTGTGTAATGAATATTTCAAGGTGAAGCATACTTCGTATTTGTACATGGCTAGGTAAGTATGTTTGGCACTTTTCGTCAGTTCTTTGCCCTAGTGGTTACCTTCCTTTTATGTGCAGGAGCTTTACCACTATACTTCTTAAGTTCAGAGGTACTTAGCCTGGTGAGATTGACCCTTACATCTTTAACAATACCAAATTTCTTTCTTAGTTCTTTGTCTTTATCCTCAGGTGCTTCTTCCTCATTTCTTTTTTCCAAGCTTTCTTTGGATGGAGATACAGTCTCGTTGAGGAACTGAAACAGGAAAGAATAGAATTTGACTGTCGGGAAGTAAGTGCTGGATAGTAATTTTTCTCCCACCCCAGTTTATCTTCACAGCTTTTCTTCTGCAGTCTTTCTTACCTTGGGGATGTGGCTTTGCCAGAGGAATTTAATTCAGGAAGGACCTTGTAAGCCAGCCCTTCTCTATTCTTTCACTGCTTTAGTGATCATGATGGCACTCATCACCTGTTTTCAGAAACCCCACCTTCTCCCTTGGGAAATATCTTGCCATTATACTAAATTCTGCTTTAGTGTTCTCTAAATAGCAACAGGCTGCTCCCATTAAGTGCAGTGCTTTTGTCCTGTTCAAATACTAGAAAAATCTTGATATATCTCACAATTTATTTTTTCCCTCAGCATTATTTTATTTTCTTTTTAAACAGTAAAGTCTTATAGACCTGCAAGCCTAAATTCAGATTACAGTGATTTTCTCCACTGGATTTGTGTTTGGCTTCTCCACAAAAATGTGAACAAAACCAGGTCACTCATCTTTCACAGCGATATTTTGAAAAATGCACTTTGCATTCAGCTATATCTAAGAGGAAAGTAATTTACTGTACATACACAGAAAATCACTTGATCATCATAGGTTACTACCTGCTGCATTTTCGCAGTAGAAGGGGAGCAGTTCTTGGGCTGAGAGATGGTAGTCATCTCATGTGAAGAGGAATGTGTTTCATTTGATGTTTTGTCTTGGTGTGTGGGGGTAGCACAGGTTGTAAGACATTTTATGTTCTGTTTCACAGCATTCTCTCTTGGCAGCAGTGGATGTGGAACTTTGAAAGGTAGATTATGGATAGAACCACATGTAATGAGCCAAACCATGGTCTTCACAAGCAACATAGGATGATACCAAACCATTTCCCTTTCTGCTGTCAGATCTTCATGCCTCATTACATATAGAAGATAGACTTGCCTATTATAGATCATTAGAGCATTTCCGTTAAAGAGAGGAATTTCCACTTGCTTTTCGATAGAACTGATAGATGAAAGTGGTAACATATCCTTATAATCCTCATTCTTCATAGTGATGAGTGACTTCAAAATTTCTGAAACATCAGTGTTAGATGATTTTACAATAAGAGAATAGGATCTTGCTGTCTTTCTGGCTGGCTCTTGTTTCTCTGGGATTATCTGGGAACATTTCACATCTTCAGTTATGTCAGGACTAGAACAGTGTCTTGGAAAGTTTTGGCTGCTTGGTATTAAAGACTTCGAAAAATTGTTCCAAAAGTTAGAAGCCTCTTCTAACTTTATTAATGGCCATACATAAATTACAGATTCTTTTCCTGTAGCTTGCCATACTTCAGAGACATTTTTTGCTGCAGCTGACAGTAGTTGCTGTAGTTTAGATGGGAAAGAAGATAGTGGTATTGATGCAATTTTGGCTTGATATGGTATCTCTAGATCAGGTTTTAAATTCCACTCCTGAGGTTCTTCAGTAACTTCAAGAGGATCAGAGATTCCAGAAATGGATGTTTTGCCTTCTTGGTCAGCATGAGTTAGTGAGAAGCCTCTTTGCAGAGAGTGCTTTTCAGCTGAGGTTTCAATACTCTGAGCATTAAAATCTGTTGATAACTTTCCTCTGCCAGCAGAGGTCATGCCAGTATTTTCTAGCATGTCAAAATCTTCACTCTTCAATTGCTGATTCTCTAGCACAAGAGCATATATAGGACTGGTATCCATCTCCAAAAAAAGCGCTATAGTTTGACTTAATGTATTCTGTTTAGAGAGATGAGCTTCTGTGACTGGGCAGTTGTATACAATGACAAGGCTTCCAGAGGAAAGGGAATGCAAAAAGAGTTCCAGTAGGTCTCATTTATTTTTACCTCTTTCCTGAAGGGCTTCACTTAGGCAGCCTGACATCCTTAAAATAAAAGTGGATATAAATTAAAATGGATATAAATCAAAATTACATATTTGTAAATACGCAGTGATTTTTTTTCAGTTAACTCAAAATAAATTAATAAACAGAAATATATCTGTGATTTAAGTATTAACTAAAGCTCATCTAGCCAGTAGGATTCTTCTGTAATAGAAATTTATTGTGAGATACTTCCAATCTTGACATAAATTGGCAATGAGTTTGTTACACACTGAGCTCACTTGGCACGTTTTTAAAGGGGCTTAGGCACTTCGATTCCCTTTGGCGGTGCACAGGAGAAAAGAACAAACTTCTCAGGAGGTTGAATAGTAAACTTTTATTGGAAAACTTTAGAGAATAAGGTACTTGGAGAATTTTAAAGCAAACATCCAATCAAATTAAGGCACTTCAGAAAGCACTGACTTAGTCCAACTTTAAGATACCCAGATTTCGAGAACAGGATGTCAGGAGAAGAAAGAGAGAAAAAGAGTGAAAAAGGAGAGAGAAAGATCAGTAGTCACCACCCTGGATCCAGCGAGGTCTCAGGAGCTGTAAGGTCCAGGGCAGTGGGACCTGTCAGCGTCACCCCTGTGTCACGGCCTTTTATCTGCTCTGTTCTCCCAGGGCCCTCTCCCCAGGTAGGGCTTTCATTGTGCCAGTAGCTTGGTAGCCACGTTGGGGTTGGACCAGAGGCTCCAGTGGTAGGGTGTGGGGCAGCGTACAGCCCCACCCCAGCAGAACTTGCATTGCTACCCCCCCCCACACACACACTTCAGTTGTTTTGAGCCAGTAATTATTTCTCTGGTCTCCTAGAGAGTTTCTGCTTGCTTCCACAGGAATTTACCCAATAGTGCAAGCTGTTGGTGGACAGCATCTGTTTTGTTCAGATGCAGTATTCCCTCATGTAAGAAGATACAATGCCACTGAAATCAATGCACATTTTTAATAAAAATGGTCTTACCAAAGAACTTTACAGTCAGTTTTGTACTTCGCTTGCAGAATGATTTGACTTCAGCAATCAATCCTAACTTAACACTACTCTCAGCTGTAGCAGAATCAGATCCAGTAGCTTCATCATGGCTTCTAATAAAGATGTAAAAAAAAAAAGAAGAATCAAGTTCAGATGTTTATCTGACACATATTAAAACCTTCTAAGCACCAGTGTAATTGTAAAATGCTAAACAACCATAAGTACATAGTTGAACTTACAGTAGAAGAAAACATGAAATTTAAATTTGTATCATGAGAGAAAGGCAAAAACGCTGAGATGGATTAAAAACAAATTAACTTTGAATTAACTGCTGCTTCTCCAATGGTTATGTTCTCCTAGGAATAACCTACTTAGCACTGCAGACTTGATTTTGTAGAAAGAAAACATAAACACTCACGTTACTTGCATGTCAATCACACAACTTGAGGGTGTTTTTTAGTCTTCCTAAATATTAACAACGACAGTGAGTTTCGCCTCCATAACTGAGGAGGTTCAACTACTTAACTTACCAAAAGAAATGTAATAAAGACAAGTTCAGTGATGTCTGTTGAGGATCATGAAAATTAACCTTTCTGAGTCCTTTTACCTAGTAAAAATGAATAAATTGAAAAATAAAATCACATTTCCTCCTCATCTAGGCTGTACCTCCTGCATTTATGATGCATACATCTAGGTGCAATCAGGTAATTTGAATATTTAGAAATAATTATATCAATTGTCAACAAGTTATTTGAATCATTGATTCTACACACAGTAGTATTGAGGCCTTCTGTAGAAGCAGACTGTAAATCAAATTATTTCCTTTGCTTTATCTGATGAGTAGGGGGTTTCTGTTTTGTTTTGATTTTACTTCTGGTTTTAGGGATTTTTACTACATCCAGAATTGCCATATGATAAAGCTAGGACTGGTCTTCTGCCCCAGAAAGTCTCTTACTGGCCTCTGCATTAGCCTTTGCACTCTTTTAATTAGTAATAGTCCATTAAATCTTCTGCTGTCCAAGTGAAGGAATAGTTTCTCTGGAGTGACAGCAGAGTAATAAGGAATTTACTATAATCCTTTCAGCAATGAGGGAGTTGCCACAAAACCCCTAAACAAAAATTTTAAAAGAATTTCAGTAACATGAATTGTTGACACATATCTTAAAAAACAGAAACCCAGAGACACAAGAATTAAACTGAAATTTAAAAAAAAAATAAAAAAAAAAGATTCACAGTTTTGAGACTGAGAAATCCTGGTTAACTGTGAAACCAGCTAAAAAAGAGACAAATATAGCTGTAGAAAAGAAAGACTCTTTGATTCTCAGAAGCCATAACTCTACTGTGAAGGCTCTGAATTGACTGATGCAGTGACGGGGCTCATTGCCATAGTCTCCAGTTTTGCTCCCTAAAATCCTATGTGCCATTTAAAGACTTCTAGCCAGCTGTCATTGTCAAACAATTCCCACAGAAAGCACAAAAACGCAAATAAAATCTGTTTTGACAAAGAGACCAGCAAAAAACCCTGAACTGTTACAGGTCTGTTGTAGGCAAGTTTCCTGAGTTCACAGCCTTTCAAGGTGGCTCACAGAGGGGCAAACTGCTTCATTCTCCTTTGCAGGTGACTAAAAGCCTTGTATCAGTTAAAGCAAATTAGTTTCTCCTGCCAGCAGACACAGAGAAGCACACTTTGTGCCACTACCACTCAACAGTGCAGAGGATATATTTTTTGCTATGTTCATCATAGAGGTGCCAAGACCCCTTCAAGGACTGCGACTAAGAGAGCATGGAATGTAACCTAGAGCTCTGACAAAATGTCACTGTACTGATGGTGCTGAACTTGTGGCTTGTGAGCTTGGTATCAGTCACTGTATCAATTACCATAGAATATAGAATGGTTTGGGTTGGGAGGGACCTTAAAGATCATGCAGTTCCAATTGCCCTGCTGTGGGCAGGGACAGCTTCCACTAGACCAGGTTGCTCATAAGCCCCCATCCAACCTGGTCCTGAACACTTCCAGGGATAGGGCATCCACAACTTCTTTGGGCAATCTGTTCCAATGTCTAACTACTATCAAAGTAAAGAGTTTCTTCCCAATATCTAACCTAAACCTGCCTTCTGTCAGTTTAAAGCCATTCCCCCTTGTCCTGTTGCTACATGCCCTTGTAAAAAGTCTCTCTCCAGCTCTCTTCTACGTCCCCTTTAGGTACTTGAAGGTGCTGTGAAGTCACACTGGAGCCTTCTCTTCTCTAGGCTGAAGAACCCAAGCTCTCTCAGCCTGTCTCCATACGAGAGCTGCTCCAGCCCTCTAATCATCTTTGTGTCCCTAAGGTTATTTTGGCCTATAACCTGCTCCTGATACCTTCCACCTTAAAACTCACTCAGTGCAAAGCAGAACCTCAAACTTAGGAAAGAAGCACACAGATTCCCCTATTACTTCTAGTTTATGCATACAAATCTTTTTCATCGGAAGTGGTCTTACAATCTACCTTTTATGACTATGACTCACCATTGCCCTATCTTCACCAGAGACAACGACAGCGAAGAGTCTTAAGAGAACTCACAAAAATACTAAAATTCATATTTCAAATTTCCTTATTTTTGATAAAAATGTGCATATGAAAACTGCAATCATCAATTTGTAGGAATATATTTGTTCTAATTAGGTTTTCACTTGTAAAACTTTGGCTTGGCATCTTAGTTTGTTTTTTCTTATCATATAGCAACAATTCGGGGGGATTCCGAAGCTAGCCCTGAGAAAACTTAGATTTCCTGAAATACAGGCATGACTGCTGCTAGTGTGGCATATATTATTTTTGCCTGGACTTGATCCAAGGTATAGACATAGTGCCTTTCAGTTGTTATATCATAAGTGTCTTAAAACACAGCATCTGCTCAGTTAAGTACCCTTATTTCAACACTGGTTCTGCATGGAAACTCAAATGGCTCCGTAAATTGTCTAGGACTTTGTGGTGTATGTTAAAAAATACAGGTATGGCACAGGCCACTAGATCTGTTATACGGTTTAACATACATATTCCTTTCCTTTTGCAACAGGTGGCCTGCACTTAGGCTGTCAAAAAATGCCGTGATGTTCAGGGAGAGAGCAGTTCGAAGAGCTTCCTAAAATTACATACAACATGTGCTAAAGGTCCTTCTAGCCCAGTCCCTGCCTCTGACAGTGGCCAAAAGAGGAGGCGCAGCAATAATTTGAGAACAGGCCATGCACACAGTGGTAATTTCCTGGATACCCCGCAGTCTCCAACAGTGGGAGGCACAGGGCCCTCCTGAGCCAGCAAAGATTTCTCAGTGGATTTCCTGCTGGCACCAGCCCTGCTGTGGAACACCCACTCCTTCCCCAGCAGCTTCTACGCCGCAGCGGTGCCTGCTGGGTCACTTACAGCCGCAAAACCTCCTCAGGTCCCTGCTTTGGGGTCAAAACCTGGCCTTCCCAGGTGTGGGCTGGGGGAAGGGGAAAAGGAGGTGCGGCTTAGTTACCATTACAACCAGAGCGCAGGTGCCAGGCTAGAGGAGCAGCCTTCAAGTGCTGCAGCAACTGCTGTGGCAACTGCCAGAACTGCTGAGGGCCTTCCAGAACCTTCCAGCCACTAGAATCTTCCAACGGACGCTGGGCACCGGCAGTTTCAACAGCTGCTGCGAGCGACACTGGGTGTGAGTGACACAGCCCCATCAGCTGCTGCCCGCAGGCTCCGGGGCTGTGCCCGCATGGCTGCACCTGCCCTGCCAGCCCAGCCAGCTGTGCCCCTGTGCCCACGACCGCTGAAGGGCAGGGCCCTTCACACCATCTCAACCATGGCACCAACCCTTGCATCCCCGCACCTTTCGGCCCCTTTGGCCTCTGCAGGGCTGCAGCTGACAGGTCCCCACTGCTCAGGGGTGGCAGCTCTCCCTGTGACTCACCGGGCTCACACCCCCACCTTTCCTGTGGGAAAGGGCCCTGGAGGCCCCACCGAGCCCACTGCGCTGCACAACTCCGCTGCAATTCCCTCACGGCCAGGGCACCTTGCCCCGCCTTCAAATGTCCTCAGTCTCCAGCCAGGCCCTCACTGGGTCCAGAGGGGAAAAATTACCAGGCTCAAACCTCCCTCCTGGCCTTTCCTCAGTGCTGTCTCCCCTCCATTGACAGGCAGTGCTCAGGAGTCAGAGGAAAAACAAACCCACCCCACTGTGGCACAGGTGAGCCCTCCATCCTGGGCACACCTGGGCTGCCCCAGCCTATCCCAGACCCTTTGTGCTGAGGAAGGGCTCAAGGCCACAGGTGCTGTTTGCCTGAGTCCCAGCCATTTCTCCTCAGCTAACAGGCCCTGGGCCAGGAGTCACTCCCGTGGAAGGGCTACAATGCAGATGGCCAGGCACAGGGGCCTCCCCTAGGCACGGCCATGGGGCAACTCCACAACACACCAAGGATGTGAGGGAGTATGAGCGTGGCGGAGCACTGGTACAGGCTGCCCAGGGAGGTTGTGGAATCTTCCTCTCTGGAAACGTTCGAAACCCACCTGGATGTGTTCCTGTGTAACCTGCCCTAGATGACCCTGCCTTGGCAGGGGGGCTGGACTACATGATCTCCAGAGGTCCCTTCCAACCCTAACTACTCTGTGACCAGGGTCTGTGCTCTCTGCTGCTCCACCACACTGGGAACAGTGACAGAAAGCATTTGAATAAGCAGCCAAATTAATCTGAAATACTTAATCAGGTATTCACAGAAGCAAAGAATTATTTATGTTAATAGGGTCCTCTTGTGATCATCTGCTATAGCACAAGAACTCATGCAATGAGTGGTGGCCTGGCAGCAGGATGAGCTTTGAAACAGCCTGCAGTTTCAGAAGGGCTAGAAATACACAAGTGACTTTATTGTTCCCATCCTGTTAGTAGCTCCTCTTGGAAAATGGCTCAGAGTAAAGTCATTTTATTTTACTCTAATGAGTGAAATAAAACTAGAGAAATATAAAACAGAGATATAAAGTGGCTGGTGAGATGCATCATGTTCATAACCATATGTAGCAAATGAATGTTTTAGGTTGCTTAAAGAATCACAGCAAAGATATCAGCAAAAGCAGGGTTAATATAAAAGTGAAAGTGCAACAAAATTCACTGGCAAGGTTCACTCTACTACTTACTAGATGGTTAAAGCACACAGAGGAAAAGCAAACTAAAATCTGAAATCAATAAATCTAAAACCAAAATCAACCCAAAAATTATTTACATGGAGGCTGAGGGGAGTGTGGGGAAGTGTAAGGATAGGAAAGGCAGGGTGAGGGGTGGGGGGAAGCGTATGGATAGGAAATGGTAAGGATAAAAAGGAATAAGGGAGACCCTCCCACTGAGTCACAAGGTTCAGAGTGGACTCCCTTGCCAAACTTAGGCCCTGACTTGACCAACAGTTTAGGCCTAAAGGTTCAACAGCACTTAACAGCACTTAATGAGTAGCTTAATTTAAACAATTTAGCAACAGAGTCATATAGAATTTACTATAACACAACAGTAACTCACTTATAAACCTTAGTTACAAATCTAATGTACTTAAGAATCTAAGAGAGCAACCTTCATAGTACATTTGCTACAGCATATTCACATTCACATGCACACAGACCTAAAGAGTATGTACAAAGTACATACCTGTGAAAAATTCTCCTCAAATTCAGTGAAGGACTCGTGTAGGATGCCTTTGTATCAGCCTAGGCTCTGTCCTCGGCGTTTGGTGGCAGTCCTTCAAATATTGCAAACTTGAGAGTCCACTAGGTCTGAGGATAGTCCCACTCAGAGAAAGACTGTTGGTTGCAACCTGCTGTGGTCCAGGAGAGCTCAGAGGATCTCACTAAGGACCACTGTTTATAGAATCACAAGAGAGTTGGCTTTAATCATAGTAATTTTTCATCCTGGCCACAATTTGGGTCAGTAACTTTCTTTGGAAGTTTGATAACAAAAATGTTGTTCCACTTGGGTTGTTTCTCAGGCAAGAGACGTTCCCAAGGCTGTTTGTTAAAAATCAGAAGCTCATTAGACAGCTTAAGTTCCTGGGAGTAGACAGTGTTTCTGATAAGCTCAAGAGGGGCTTAGCCCAGGTGCTGTTCATTGAGGCTGAGGCCTCATGAGCATTTTTGAGATCACGGTGCAGCCGGAGGAGGAGGAAGAGGAGAGGGAATGCACCACCACACCATAACCACCTGGCACTCCAAGTTTTAAAGTGCTATCACCTTCACTGAATTTTCCCAGCAGGCATTAGGTTAAATTCAACATGAAACATGAATTTCCTGGGATTGTTCATTGTCAGCTGCCTCCTGCTAAGGATTTTTACATTTAGTTAGAGGACATGTTTCATACCTGTAGTGCAAGGTGAACACCTGCTGCCTCTGGCTGCCCATACCTGTAAGGTTGCTGATGTTCAGTATTTGTTCTTTTTTTAGTGTCTAAAGCTACCTGAGAAATCAAGGCCACTTCCTCCCAGTCAGATAATAAAAAACATAGTCCTTGCCCCAGAGAGCTTATGAAGCAAAAACGTTAGCGAGAGAATAAAGAGGGTTTTTTCCCTGTTCCTGCTGACTGAGTTTTGGTGAAATGATATCCTGCTGTGATACACACAGGAGGAGCAAAGAGCATAAAGCACATATGTGGCTCTAGCACATATAAATGCTTTACTGTGGGCAACCCCAGGAGTGACCCTGACCTTCAGCACTGTCTCTGAGTACGACAGGATATTCACCATTAGCCACTTATATGCTTATCAGCAAATAGAGGTGAGAAACAGAAGATGGAAAGGAAGGTACGGGCTGAAAGATGAGGTTGACAATTTTGCTCTTCTTTCTCATCTCTTCTTTGCCACCAAATTTTTTTGTGCAAGCTGAGAGATCATGAAAGCAAAGGAGGAGAAACACTCTGGCTGTGATCTGCCCACCTACAGCTTTCAAAGTATTTTAGGGAGGATGAGAGCTGTATTGAAGCCCAGTGCAGGAGAGAAGGATGCAGAGATGTTAACCCTAACTAGTGACATCTAACTGGCTACCAAGAAGGCTGTGGGTGTGCAGATTATTTACAAGTGTGTGTGCAAGGAATATTATGTGTGTGGGAGGAATATTATGTGGCGAAAAATCATCTGTACATCTTAAAGAAACAGTCCCTTCACTGTACCAGAATTTCTGTTACCTCTCAGCTGCCACATATTCCTTTAAGTAAAAACCTAATACCTTCCTCTAGCGTTGCCTCTTCTTACATCCCAAAACACTGAATTTTGTCTTTTGGTGCTACTCAAAGCTCAGTTCAATCTTTCACATATCAGAAATGGAGTCACAGTAGGGAGCTGTATGAGGATTTTTGAAAACTATTTTGTTATAACCTCTGGAAACTTGGTGCAATGAACCTTCTCTCCTCACCTGCAGCACTTGGTACCTATCCCCTTGTAATCATTCATGGCCTTATGTCCTTGCCAAAAAAATTACTTTAAGAAGAAGGGAGAGGAAAGAAATGTCAGAGTTTTCTCTAGTGAATTCCTGTGACTACTCGTCTGGTAAGGAGGCTGCAAACTAGCAAGTTGTGTTCCTTACCCGCTTACAGCTTAGAGAGGGGAGAGAAGGTTTTGATATCAACCCTGTATGTGCCTTTTCCACATTGATTTGGGAACCTGCTAATAAGTTAGGAAATAGTTCAGTGACACAGCATGTCACAGACACTGAGCAGATGTTAGAATTAATCTTGATTTTTTTTCACTCAACTATTTTCTCTAAACGCCTTGGGAAAAATTCCAATTTCAGTGGGTTCTGGACCAAGTCCTAGCATATCAAGCACTTGCTAATAATACACTATGTTTATTTATCTGTTTCAGATGCTGATGTGTGACATATAAAAATGCTATACTGCACAGATTTTGAAAAGAGGTGGCCCCCTTCAGCTTGTGATAAATCCTGTTCGGAAGCAATGCATAGCCTCAAAGGAGGAAACTGAAGAATGGAAAAAGACAAGCATTCCTCCACAGCCCGTACAGCCCAAGAGATTAAGCCATGACCATCTGCAGTACCAGAACAGAGAACACCACACAGACATGTGGGCCTCCAAGGAGCCAGCCAAAGTCTGCACAGGCCCCAGAAAAATATAGTACTCTAGTGTTTCATGTGAGCAACTACATCCTGCCAGCGCGCTGCAGAGCACAGTGCGGGCACTGGAGTGCATCAGCTGTGTCGGATGTGAGCTCTGTGGGTGCAAGGTGCCCCGCACAGCTCGGCGGTGTGCCAGCACATCCTCCCGTACCTCTGCTCACAGGATTTTCCCACCACCCTGAGCGCCTGAGCTCCACATTCCAGCTACCCGCTGACAATGTCTCTGTTCTTGGGAAGCTGTAATTCGCGGCTCTTGCCAGCATGTGGCATAAGAGACGGAGCAGGCTGCCCGCTCTGCCCAGACTAAAACCGACCGACTTTTTAAAACGTCTGGCCAGTCGCTGCAGAGCCTGTGCTCCGACGCCGTCAGCAGTGTATTCCATCAGGAGCAAAGGTTCTCCAGGTTTCTTATGGCACAGTAGTGATGTTTCTTTACACACACACACACACACACACACAACACGATTACATATGGATCAGACCGTGACTGGATAATAGAAAGCACAAGGAAAAAGGTACTGAAATGCCAGCTCTTTTGCAAGCAACAGAGTGACAGAGGAACTCCTGCTCGTGTCAGTAATTATCAAAAGTCAGAATCTCATGCACAGAAATGGTACCCTTCCAGCAATTAAACCGTGAACAGTTAGTGACATATTGAATAAGGGCTCTCAAATGTATACATGCATTGATACAGCCGGGCATGCAAACTAGCAGGGTACTAAGCAAAGCAGATGCTGAAGAAGCTCTATTTAGTGAACCAGAATTAACTTGCTCTCATTGTTTTTATGCATCTTCCACAGTTGAACAGATTGATTACACTCAAATATCTTCCTTTTTAAGTGATTCCACTTATTCCAGTTCTTTGCTGATGCCTGTTTCTCACTGATTTTACCTGGCTACAGTCACTAGGGAGCTAGATGCTTCATGGTCACCAGCTCTGTAATAAAGATGAGGGAATTATATCTCACACTGGCAGACCTTTATGGCCCTGAACTACTGCATTATAGGACATCACCAGATTTTCATACTTCTAAGTCCAGCTTCATATGCTTGGGCACAACAGTTCAGCATGACTCAGTAGCATACAAGAGCATGGACTGAGCTAAGGACTGTTGTTGTGACCTCTGTAACCTTGAATCACAGCACGGCTTTGCTCCATCTGCATGATATGATTTCTAATCTTAGGAACAAAGCCAGCCATGCAGAAGACCTGAAGACAAAGAGCTGGATCAGCAGGGAATTGGGAAAATGGATGGAAGGGCAGATGAAGATGAACTGAATACTAATGCTAGCAGTTACAACAGTTCTGAGAGGCTGCTGTACCTGCACCCCCAGCTCTCATTATTTAATAGGTCTGGAAACCCCCACTGTTTCAATCTGCCATTCTGGATTATTTCTCACCGAACTACAGACAACTGCATTCACATGCCTGTGCTTAAACCTTTTATGTCTCACTGGCACCTGCATTCAGAGATATTTCAGCACTGAATTTACTCTTGCCTTAGTGTCTGTCTCCTAGAAAAGACAAGACCACAGCATATCAGGAGAGATGACAATTATTATCAGCCTGTTGTATACAGTGGGCTGACATGAAGATTATTCTGGCCTTGGGGAGCAAAGGAAGGTGAGGTATTTTGAAAGAGAGCTACAAGAATGAAGATAAAAATCACATAAAGTTTTCCTATCTCCTTCTGGCTTTGTTCCTCTGTATTTCCACTCAGCTGAAATGTTGTAACTATATGCCAGGCTTGGCAAAACGACAGGAGCAAGAAGAAAGTAAGAATATGCTCAAGGAAAGAGAAGTTCAAAACTCCCCTCTGAACTCGTAGAGCTGAGAGAAAGGCAACTGGCACCAGGGTAATGTTTCCTTGTAACACAATGCCATCTGCTGGGACTTGCTATAGCAGATGAGGCAGTGCAAATGAACTTGGGATAAACAAGTCCAATAAGGCTAGAAAACGCATCCTGCCATGTCAACACAGACTGATCACATTTGCAGTTAGCAACAAGGTATGGTTTAATAGAAGCAGTTTTTAGAGATTTTTCATTCCTTACTGCCTAATACATTGTCATGGAGTATGACAGTGTATATACATCCTACAGAATGTTCAGGCTGGCTATTGCTGCTGTAAGCTTTTCCCTCTAGAGTGAAAACCAAACATGTTGTGTCATAACAGAAAAAATTGATACTTGCTGGGTTCACTGCTGTGTCACTTCTAAGTCATGTTGAGCAGTGCATTTGTCATTCGTGCAGTGGACAGACAGTGATAGGATAGATTTGTCAATGAAAGTGATGTTCTGCTTAGCAAGTAGGATTTCCTACTGACTGTGATTCCCAAAGGTATGATGCTGGAGGCCTGTTTGTTTGTGACTTGTTTGCTGGTTGAGATCACTTGTATGATTGGAAGCGTAAGATGCTGGTGCCAGACCTGAGTTCAAATCCTATCCTAACATGTGACAGCCATGTACCATGAGACAGATGAGGAGCCAGCAACTTTCCCCCAGCTGTTCCTGAAAGAGGTTTGTTCATATAGATTGTGTTTGATAGCAACAAACTGGGAGGAAACTACCCCTAATGCAGGTGGTGGTGTATTTTTAGGTTTTTTTTTTTGCTGAGGAGGGATGGTTTTAGGCAACCTGGATGCTTGGGGTTTTGGGAGTTTTCCAAGTGTCCAGCTGTTTCAGTTGGCTGAAATATGTTCTTTTTCCTATTTTGGAATATCCTTTCTCATTGGTGTACCTGATGAGATTTGTGGCCCTGAGTGGTGCTGAGTGCTTCAGACGGTACCTGAATAGTCTAATATGCTCTGTAGAGGTTTCAGCCTCTTTCAAAAACAGGACTTTGAATCCTATTCCTGCTATGTGTTGCCTACCATATTGCACTACATACTGCCTGTGAATGTTACACGTACTAGAAAAAAATTGTTTCATTCCTGTAATGGATGTGTTAATATTGACTGTGAATTTGACAGTTCTTTAAAAACAAGCTTGGGATGGCTGTGCATCTTTCTAGGTTTGAAATATCTTTGTGCTCTGCAAATCCCATGGGAAGCATACGCTCTACAGACTTCTCATGCTGAATGCTTCAGGTTGATTGGATTTGTTGCTTCAGAATGGCTAATAGGTTGCTTGATGACAGCCCCTTTGAGCTTAAAATCATTAAGAAAGAAAATACTTATAGCATCTTGTCTGGACCACCTACATTTCTGTGGCAAGTTACGTGTGTGTGTTGGAATTCCTTTGTCCTCACAAATGTTAAATTAAAAGAGACTTGAATTTATTTGTGGAGATCTGATGTTGAACAGGTCCAAAATGCTATTTAACCCATAAAAGCATTCATTGTAAGCATACTATTGAAGGCATAACTACATTTGATTAATGAGTGATGACTTAATGTACTTTGGTGAATTAAACTGAGAATTTTGCTCTGGAGCATTTTCTCCCCAAGAATACTGATAGCTGCCATACAGTTTGCTCCTGCCTAGTCAACTATGTTTTGATTACACTAAGGCACAGACAGAGCAGTTTATTGGTCTGGAATATTTGTTTGGACCATTTTTTGGTCACAGTGTATGGTGAATGTATACTCTGCTTAATTCTGTTCTGCGGTCATGCAAGGACAAAGATATTCGTAAATTACATTTAGTTGTCTTTCTTACAAGCTAACAGTCAATGTTAACATATGAATATGTGAGACTGCCTTCATTACAATTCCAATTTGTTTAAGATTTCCAAGGTGTTGGTAAGGTTTCTGAGTCATAGCAAAGAATTTTTAAACAATCTTCAAACAACTTTTTCCTTAAACAATGCTGTTTTGATCATATTGTCAAATATGGTGGATAACAGCAAAGAGGGCCTTATATGCTGGTGTTTCCCTCCAGACAAATTTCTCCACTGTATGGCAACATTATTATTTTCTTGAGGTCTTTATGAAAGGCACCTCTTCTCCACTTCATTTAGGCAGTATGAGCAAGTGGTGGAATAATATCTGCCAAAAGACAGAGATGGCAAAAATATGAATTCTCATACAAACTGTATACAGTCAGAAGTAATTGCAGCAGCTTGTAAGACTCCAGGCCCCGAGCTATGAACTCACTGAAGGGTTTTTACTTTAAAAATATAAAAGGCTCTGACAATATTCACCCTCCAGATTGTTAGAAGAGCCTTCAGTTGTTTTAACACCATAAAGAGAGCACAAAGGAGAAAAGCTGCATTTTTTCTCTGAAGGTACTTTTACTGGTAAGCTTTAGAAAATATGAGTACTTGGCAAAAGTTTTAAGGGTAATATTCAACCAAAATAAAGTATTCCACAAAGCACTGACTTAGCATATAACCCATATAACTTAGTAAAATCCAACCCATCTGGTCTCAAGCTACCCAAAATATTAAGAAGGGAGATGAGGAGGAGGAGGAGAAGAAGAAGAAAAAGTAGAGAAAGAGAGAGAGAAAAAGAGAATTATAGCTACCAGCCTTTGAACCAGCATAGGTCCAGCCACACGAGTCCAGAAAATGGAGGGTTCAAACCAACCAATAGAGAGCACGCATTGCTACTTTTATGTGCTATGGCCCCTGTGCCCACAGTTCCCACCCCCAGGCGGGACTTCCACTGTGCCATCCAATCTGGGGCTGGGTTAGGGGCTCCAGAGTGTGGAATGGGGGAGTGTTCCCGGTGTCCTAGGTCTGAGAGCTGCTTTGGGGCTGCCCCAGTAGGCTCTCAGGGGCTTGGATATGGGGTAGGGCATTCCTCCATGAACTTTGACCTCTCCCTTTATCCCCATCCCCCCCACCCCGACTTGAGTTGGTCTGAGCCAATAGTTAATATAATTACCCAGTGTCTCAGCTTAAAAGTAAGTCATACCCTGAGCCTTTCCTTACTGTCCCTCAACTATTTAAATCAACGAGGATTAAGCTGAGCTGTTTGACATGCCCTGAAACACAGCCACTAGAGCACTGTTAAGGGGTGAAGGCACACCAGTTTTATAAACAATTTGTTTGGTTTAAAGAACAGTTTGTTCCAGGAACATGATTTTCAAAATCCCTGGCCCCACTCTAAAAACACCTATGAAGTTTTCTTGGATTATAAATTCATGCTTTCTGTTGCCTCAGCTGCCTGAGTTTTGTTAGGGAGGAATAGCTTAGTCATTACTGCACATCTACAAACATCTCAAACTAGGTACTCTCCCTCCTCAGAGGTCTGACCTAGAAAGGACGCTCAGAGCACACTGTGCTTCGTGCAGAACAGAGCTCCCGCTGCTTCTGGTAACAGCTGCTGGGAGGGTAATGCTGCCTCTTCCCTCACACTCTAATTCAAGACCCTGATGTCCAGAGCATAAACAGCTGAGAAGATCTGGCTGTGGTTCTTGCCCTTGCCTGTGAGGATTCAGATCACAGCCCTTGCCTTCCAGCTATAGCTGGACTTCCAAGCTGATATATTATGAAGATAAATCAGCCTTGTGTTTGTCATTCTCCAAGAAGGTAAAGAAGGCAATCCTCAACAGCACAGAGACTTGACTTGCAATGAAAGCAAGAAGGTGCAGTGTTTATTCACCTGCAGCAGAAGCTTCATGTGGCATGGGACATGTGGTTAAGGGATTATAAGCAGCCTGTTGCATATGCTTTAGGGACTATCACTCCAGAGGTTCTAGCCGTGGTAATTCTACTTGGTATGAAAGAAGCACACAACATGATATCTTAGCTATAATGCACCTGCCTAGCTGGAAATTCTTCATGAGAACTTTTGGGGTCCTTGATATGATCCATTTGCCACCTTCTTAGTGACAGCCATACCTGATACCTGTCATTAGGAGATAGTTTTCAAAAAATGCCAACCTTCGATTGTGTGATACTTTAGGTATGATAAGCAAATTGCTCAGATAAAGGGTAGGTAGCCTTACCTGCAGTTATCTATGACTCTTGGCATTTATTTCCTGCAGTTAACTGTTAAACAACAGCTGTCCCACTTTAATGAGTGTTAAAAAAAGTACAGCAGCTCATTATTTCTCTTTCCTAACAGGCCCATTTTAGAAGCCTTCACTTAGCAGTTCTTGTGATTCATGCCAAATGGAACTCATTTCCATGACTATTAAGGATCATTTGCAGAGAGTTACACATAACACAGCACAGGTTTGCACTGAACCCTCTCTGAAAGCTCATTTTTCTGCTGGCTATGCTCTGTATCACAGCAGCACCGTGCCCATCTGTGGGTCTCCCTGCATCTGTGTGAACAGAAGCACGGTATAAAACCAAAAAGGTTAAATGAAAAGATATACTGCCAATAGAAACCTTTTATATCTTTTGAACAGCTTTCTTCTTTTTAATGTGTTAACTCCAACTCGAAATTGCGTAATGGTAGGAGCCTTTGTTTTACCTCTTCTAAGACATGCATGCATACATTCCAGTTGGAAAAGCCATTTCAGATGCTTGAGAGGGATGAAATATGAGTCTGCTCAGTAAGTTGGAGAGAATTTTGCTCTGAAATTTAAAAATGACACAATCTCACGTTTAGTTCTGCAAGTACACTAACCCCTAGCTATTTTTAAGGCAGGACAATGCGTGTAAATGAAAGAAAAGCATTCAGGGTTTCTGGGCTTCCCTCTTAGGAAAGCAGAGGGCATTCAGCTTAGTGTAGATGCTTGCATAGGGCAGTTCTGCCATTGAGACTTATCTTATAACTGTCCCAAGACAGCTGCAGTGAATGCGACAGAAAGGTTGCATCTAATTAATAGCAATGTGTGTTGGTTTAAAAGTATACTGGTGGGAGAAATGAACCCATCTCAAGAGAGATTACAAGTCAGAGTTACAATTTACTAAAAATATTACCATAAATACAATGATACAGAGAAAAACTGATTTTAACCCCCAAAGACAGATGTATAACCCCACACCCTGGGAAAAGAATAGAACAGTGTTTGTCAACCCCTGTGCTGAGCACCACATGGCTCCCTTGGGTGCAAAGTAGAAGGAAAGGAAAACCTGTTGGTCTAGATGATGGTGGCAGTCCTGTTGGAGTAATGATCACAGTCTTGTCGAGAGTGGCAGTTGTAGTCCTGTTGGAGTTCTGGTCCTCCTCTGGATCCAACGAGTGGTGCCAAACCCCAAAATTTATTATGCTCAAATTCAGATGGGAATGCCCACTATCTCCCCCAGCATGGGGAGTTTCACAAAGGGTGATTTAACTCTGTGAGTCAAGGGATATTTTTGGAATCATTGATGCACTACGTGGATGCAGGTGCCTATTATGCCAGTCCATTATGGTCCATTAGCAGAGATGACCCCTCAGACTGGATGTGAAAGTGCTAATGCCTCCCTAGGGGGAGTTATCACAGCCGAGTCACTGGTGTGAAAACAGAAGAACACTCCCCTGCCTCACAGCATTTCTTTAACACCCAGCTTGTAGCCTGAGGTGCCAGGTGTGCAAATGATCCATTTTTAACAGTCCATCACAAATGACTTAGAGGGTATAGAATACACAGTTTTGGTTATACCCACGTAGTGATAAACTGGACCCGGTCCCTGTAACTAGGACACAATGTGTGAGGATTCATCATTTTTGCAGCCCTCATTCTTTGGTTTGAGGCATGCACTGTGCAGACTTTAACTTCACCTAAAGGCAAATCAGTCTCTGCATTTAAATGATAAGCAAAGCAAGTGTGATTGTCCCACTCTGCTCTTCACCGGGCCGGCCTCCCCTTGAATATTGTATGCAGTTGTGGGCACCACAATATGGGAAAGATATTAAGCTGTTAGAAAGTGTCCAAAGGAGGGCAACGAAGATGGTGAAGGGCCTTGAGGGGAAGCCGTATGAGGAGCAGCTGAGGTCAACTTGGTGTGTTCAGCCTGGAGAAGAGGAGACTGAGGGGAGACCTCATGGCAGTCTACAACTTCCTCATGGGGGGAAGAGGAGGGGCAGGCACTGATCTCTTCTCTGTGGTGACCAGTGACAGGACCTGAGGGAATGGCCTGAAGTTGTGTCAGGGGAGGTTTAGGTTGAATATTAGAAAAAGATTCTTTACCCACGGGGTGATTGGACACTGGAGCAGGCTCCCTAGGGAAGTGGTCACAGCACCAACCCTGACAGAGTTCAGGAGGCATTTGGATGATACTCTGAGGGACATGGTATGACTCTTCGGGATGGCCCTGTGCAGGGCTAAGAGTTGGAGTCAGTGATCCTTATGGGTCCCTTCCAACTCAGCATATTCTGTGATTCTGTCATTTTGTGAACACAGATAGCAATAACAAGGTCATTAGTGTCATTAAAGGGGTTTACAAATTGAGGCAGAACTTTCTGAAATTACTTAATGAAACAAATTCACTCCAGTTCCTCTTAAATCTTTCAGATTGTCTCAGTCAAGACACTGAGGGGTGTGAATAAGCAGGGATTAGTTTGGTCACTGCTGGGATAAAGGAAGGGGTAGTGAGTTCTGACCTTGCACATGTGAATCAAAGAGACTTTTAATCCTACAAAGAAGAAGAATGCTCTAGATAAACTCTCGAGTTGCCTTCCAGGCTTACTATGATGTTATCCCCTGTGGCACCAGGATTGCACAGGCCACAGATTCATAGATGCAAATGACATATGGTGTTATCTTGGCCAACAAAAGATTTTTCCCGTTTTGTGTTTTTCCTGTGCTTTTTTCATCTTTTGCATTGTTCCTTCAGAGCCTCCTGCTTGTTGTAATAGATCTCACTAATGCCAGCTTTTCATTACACTCTCTCCCATAGACGATTTTTTTGCCCAGAGCAAAAGCCTGGAAAAGTCTGGGGACTGAAAAGATCTAAAATTAAATGCCTGCAGAGAAACTGCTTTTGCTCTTTCCCAGAGAAATTAAATACAAATATATCTTTTACCAGAAACAAAGGAACCTGTCCCACAGAGAAATGACAGTATGACAGTGCTCTGTCCCCCTCCAAGGGGATATGAGAGGACTGGATGCAGCTCCAGACTGCAAGAGACCCTGGTATGAAAATCAAAGTTACTATGCCTTGCTCTCTGCTCCCTCATTGGGCACTGAAGGGAGCGTGGGAGCCAAGTGACCATTACCCTCACCCTCACGACATCAAGCTGCCTTTTCGAAGCTCAGGTTCATTTAGATTTCTCCTTTCTTTATATTTCTGATTCAGATCCCAAGCTTTCCCATGGCATGGATTTCTTTATTACAGCAATGTGTACCCAGGTTGGTGGACTGCACAAGCTGCTCTTCTGCATGGCAAATAACCGTGCTGTGAGAATCACTCATTTTCCACAGAAAGTTTCTGCCATAAAAGCCAGTTTTCAGCAGCTTGGCAGGAGAAGGAAAAGTCTGGCACAAGGTTGAGACTGGCCTGTTTTTTCGTTTGGCTTGAGGACTACCTCTCAGAATACCTGCATTTTTTTAACAGGAAATACCTGAGAAGCCAAAAGAAAGCATCCCTCCACTCTCTCCTGGAGCCCTGGAACCATGGCTGAAAAGCATCAGTGTACATGGTCATGGCCACTGGAGTCACCGGCTGCCATTTCAGCACCCTGCAAGGAGGATGCTGGAGTGGGCTGTGTAACATGGCAGCATCTGCACACAATGCTGCAGCTCTGCTGCATGGCCACAGAATCTTCCAGAGCCTAGTGTGGGGTAGCACAGTGAGTCGGTCTGCTCCGTGTGTGCTGGTAATGGAAGCAGAGCTGGGCAGGACCTGGCCCCTGTCAGCAGTTTTTGTCTGTGCCACATAGTGGGGGAGCAGAGTGGGGTGGGCACATTGGCACCTGGCTGGCCCCAGCAGCACTGCATGGGAGTGAAAGGAAGCTATCAAGGCTGGGGTTTGTGATGTGCACATTTTCCCCAGCAGTGGTAATCAGGCCTACCCCAGGAGAGAGGTTGTTTTCCTCCTAAATCCATAGGATTAATATTCTGTGTGTTTGTAGGAGAGCTGAGGCATTAGAAGATCATTCAGTGCAGAATATACTTTCAGGGACATTGCAGACTTTTATGAGCTTAATTTGCGCTAAGGTGTGCAAGAGGTGAGCATTACTTTACCTAAAAATACCAAATCTCTTGAATTGGACTGTGCAGGCTTCTAATACTAAGGTACTGTGGCTAAATTGATTTCTGATGTTGTTGACTTTGCTTCCTTCATTTTGCCAATGCAATGACTTTTATCTGATGCTACAGGTACAAAGTAATTCTGGTTAACTGTATGTTTGGTCCTGCTGGGAACACCAGCAAATTTGAGAAAAAGAGTTTTACTAGCTATGTATAAGTCTAGAACAGCTGTCAGAAAATTGGTACCTCTTACTGTGGCAAGGTGAGGAGAGATTGAAATGAGATGAAACACTTCATCTAGTTTTAGAGTAAAGCAAAGTATGGAAGAATGTCTTTGTGCCATCTGGGAGTACCTGAACACTTTAGCGTGCTAAACTGCACCGCTTGTACTGGCCATGACATCTTGGTAATTCTTATACGCACTGCTGCTACAACAAATGTTTATTTTTCTCATGGTACCATTTTACAATTCCTTTTTCAGAGTGTACAAGCATTTCTTTTTTTTTCATTTGAAAGAAGAGACAATTTCTTGAAGTATTCGTGAGAGAGACTAAATGAGCATTAAAAACTTGCTCTCTGCTTCCATCTAATTACAGTCAGATCTCTAATGACTGGTACCGTGAGATGTAGTAAGTTTTGTTTGGGTTCTGATCTCATGCTTTTTATGACCTACTGTAGCCCAGAACTAGCACAGACACATAAATTAAAGGATGTGGTGTGAATTTATTCAGACTTTTGTCACTGAGTTCTCTACTGATGGAGATTCCTGGTCTGAGTTGTGTTATTCTTCAGAGCAAACAATTCCTGATCTAGCAGGATGGTATACAATCTCACCGGGGCTTGCAGTTGCTGTGCATATTGTTTAGGTCATTTGGGCAACTGGGACTCGATTTTGATTGACTGATGCTCTAAAGATCTTTGGTTTGACCTCAGAGCTGAGATAAATGTTAAAATGGTTATTTTTGCTAATAAATTGCTAGCTATGAGGTCAGACAGGCTTATTTATGGGCACGATGCCTATGAAATCAGGAAGCCTGTATGCAGTTCTGAGAAAAATGTCACTAATTGAGACAAAGAGAGGGATGTTAAGTTTATGTGGAGTATACCAATTGTTTCAAATTATGTTACCAGGTGCCTTTGCTGCAGGAGGAGAGGGTTCTGCCTCTGGAGGGCAGTGTCTTTAATGCTTCTGACTTGCAGATGGGAGCTTCTGATTCTCTCATTAATTTCTTTGCTATTAGTATAATTCCTGTTCAATTCCTGTACACATTCCAGAAGCCATAATGGTGGTAAACTCCTCTCCCCCATTATTGATTTAATGTAATTTTAAAAGGCTAACAAAACTTAGTGGAATTGCAAAGAAGCAGTTTTATAGGGTATACAAAAAAAAACTTGTGACAACTGACTTTTCTGTTTCTTCCTTATAAATATGGCAATGGAACAAGTTCCAACTTGTTTGAATTTCTAGTCCTGGCATTTATTATTAACGTGATGTGTCTGGTCACAGTGTGCCAAAGGCAGCAATGTACATTCCTGACAATATGCATTTTAAGTACTAAAGATCATAATTTTACTGTTTTGTTCCTTGGGTTTTTTTAATTTTTAGATAATTCTGATATATTTTTTACCGTAGGTTCACAGGTAAACCAGACCATTTAAAAACATTTTCCTGTAAAGCATGCTTTTTAGTTGCTGTTCTGAACCTTAAATTTGACTATTTAAAGGTAAATAA
Source organism: Pseudopipra pipra (assembly GCF_036250125.1). Lineage (NCBI taxonomy): Eukaryota > Metazoa > Chordata > Aves > Passeriformes > Pipridae > Pseudopipra > Pseudopipra pipra. The sequence goes on along the minus strand of NC_087551.1, from coordinate 37,479,659 downwards.
GCCACAATCTTCAAAGTATTTCATCCTTAACAAGATTTTAAGTCTCTACTTCATCTTCTGTTGTATTGCAGATACGGTTATAGTCAAAATAGAAAAGTAGTTGTCTTTTATTGCCTGTTTCTTACTTGGCTCATTCCTTTAAATATTTGAATTAAAGAGCTTCCGGGATACTTAGAGAAGGCTTGGGACTCCAAGCATGTTGAGCCTGAAACCTACTGGCAGAATGAATACCTAGAAGTCTTTGCTGAAGTCTGTCAAAGCAGCATGGCTGGGGTTGGAGCTGCTGCTAATCAGTTCATTAGCCAAAATGTTACTGCTTCTGTTCTGTGGCTGTGGAACCTCATCTTGCAGTGTTTAGTCCCGTGCTGCTGGTTCTGCGATGACTCCCAGTACGGAAATTCTCCAAGAAGATGGTTTGAAGAAACCTCCATCTTTCTAAAACTTGCCAGGAGATCAGACAGACTGGGGCTAGGAATTTTCGATGGACAACTTTTTCCTCTGAGTTTGTTATTTTTTTCCACTTTCTTGCTTATGTTAGCTGGCCATACCCTTTGCACTTACGGTGCAGTGTAGGATCCAGCTTATTTTCTTGGATTGCTCTTTCACTAAAGTCTAACGTTTTTTGCCCTGTAACATACAGGTTTCTTACTTGTGTGAGTGACTTGTTATCAAGTTGCTGGGGAAGAAGGCACCTCCCTCTATATAGAAAACATTCTGAAGGCATTAATTCTGACAAGGCATTGCAACAGTGAGACACAGAGATAAATTTCACACTTCAGTGTGAAAACTAACTTCTACTGTACAGACTTAGGTCAGAGTATAGATCAGTGATGAGGTACAGACTTTTACTCTTTTGCACCATTTCCTTGCAAGCGCAGAACTAGAGGTCAGGTTGCAGAATTCAGTCTATTTTAGGTGTCCCATGACATGGCTGAATCCCTTGTATTGAGTTAGAACAATCTTTTTCTCCAAGTCAGGTGAACAAGAACATCATATTTTTAAAAGATCATTCTACAGACAGTTTGATACTTAAAAGGTGGGGACCAGACTTTCCAGGATGTTATGGTGGCCACAGCTTGGAATGCTATTTTGATTGCCTATTTATTTTATTTTTTTTAAGCTGATTTCTCAGCCTTACCCATCTCTGTTTTCTCTGCTTGTAGATCAGAAGATATTTTTTGTAAAACTGAAGGTGTTCAAGAGTGTATTCTTGGACTAAAATGGCTGGATGTAGACTTTGCTTCTTTATTTGTCTGTAAAGTATTTGCGGTGCCGCGAGTATAACCTTGGTACATTTTGAAAGAGCCATCCCTAAGGTTTTGAGTATTTGCAACTCTCTAAATACTGTATCGATATGAAGAGAAATGAATGTGCTGATCCTTCTGTGCTTTATGGGATTATCTCATTTATTTAAATGGCACTTTTGGTTAGATATAAACTTGTATGACCAGGTCCTTAACTTCTAAGTTTTGCCCTGCAGATATTCTTGGACTGTATTGTTATGATAGTCCTACATGAGCTGAGATGCTTTAAGCATTTATAAATCTTTAAAATGAGCTCACTAAGCTGGTTCTGCTACAGAAGACATGACCTTTCTGGTAGCTCATAAAACCCTTGGAGATGTGCTAGCATGCTGTTGGCAGGCTGAACATAGTCTTTGGGAGTATTATATTACACCAGCAGTAAAATCCATCTAAGGCCTTACTGCCATGCTGGTTCAATACCAGCTATATTCATAAGGAGGATACACGGTACGGACTGGAACATGACTCTTTGGTACTGCACCATGATTTGTGGTTTTATCTTTGCATTATCTAGTGTATGCATCTTGAGTTTTAAACTGCAGCTGAAGGAGGCTGTACAGGGGCTGAAGAAAGCCATCCTTCCTCTGTCTCAAAATAGTACTTTGTTCAAAAGAAAAAGTTGAGACACGGGAGCTCTGCGAAGTGGGTTATTGCTGTTCAGTGATTCCTGTGCACTCTTTCAGACTTCGTCATACTGAGGGCACTGTTTCACCATCGGTTGTCAGACAGTAAGGATAAAGTCATTTGGAAGATTTATTGTAATTAGCTGTACACCTGTTCCGAATATTCTTCTCCTGTCTGTAATACAGTTCCAGAACCTAGGCTACATTTAGCAGAATTCTCTAAGTGGACTGGAGTATTGTGTTGGGCCAACGACTATATGCTATTCAGGAGTTATTTAACCAGGGACAGTGTGTCTCAGTACATTATTAGCATGCTATGCTCTTCAGCTGCTTTAAAGAGTGTACTTGTGCTGGTTTTGGCCAGGGTAGAGTTAATTTTCTTCCTAGTGGCTATTATGGGGCTATGTTTTGGATTTGCACCGAAGACAGAGATGATAATATAGAGATGTTTTTGTCATTGCTGAGCAGGGCTTACACAGAGACAAGGGTTTTTCTGCTTTTCATACTCCACACTGGTAAGGAAGTTGGGGGTGCATGGGAAGCTGGGAGGGGGCACAGCCAGGACAGGTGACCTGAACTGGCCAAAGGGATATTCCATACCATGTGACATCATGTTCAGTACATAAAGTGGGGGGAAGAAGGAGGAAGAGGGGGAGATGTTTGGAATGACGGTGTTTGTCTTCCCAAGTAAGCGTTACATGTGGTGGGGCGCTGCTCTCCTGCAGATGGCTGAACACCTGCCTGTCCATGGGAAGCAGGGAATTAATTCCTTGCTTTGTTTTGCTTGTGCACACGGCTTTTGCTTTTCCTATTAAACTGTCTTTATCTCAACCCACAAGTTTTGTGGCTTTTGCCCTTTCCATTCCCTCCCTGATCCCACTGGTGTGGGAGTGAGCGAGCAGCTGTGTGGGGCTTGGTTGCTGGCTGGGGCTAAACCATGACAGTACTGTTAAGAAACCAGTATGTGAAAGAGAATGTCTTTTTAAGTTTTTTGTTATGTTACTTAACACCAAAGGTGTTAGCAAAGTCTTGTCATGGAACGCATCTGAACATTTCCATGCATATCTCTCTAGAGAGAATGCATATTTGGAAAGGAAATCTAATATGAAAATTAGCAGTCAGCAGCTGAATTTAAATTTCTGTGATGCAGTACACAGTAAGCAATTAAAGTTGCTCATTGTCTGTAAGCAGGACTAAGATTTTGTTTCCTACTTCTTGTGATGGTTATGAAGCTGCATATGTGAAAAGAATATTGAGTTCTTAGATGCAGATTTTTGTTAAGTGTATACTGTGAAAATGGGAACTAAAATAATAATCAAGTAGAATAATTGTCTTGCAAAAAGCATGCAAAATGTGAAAGTGAGGTGCTCTGAAACTGTTAGAATAAAATGGGGACTTAAGTAATTTTGGAATTAAGGTAAAGCTGCTCTTCATGGGAATTGATTCTTTCTCCTTGTTCTGAACACATTACTCCCGTTGCACCTGAAATCTGTTCAGGTGTTGTATGTGAAACAGTGTGGGTCAAAGTGCAGCAGCTATTGTTTACGTCACGGTGTCCTGTGCAGTCAAAAGCTACCTTTCTGGTACAACATATAAAACAGCTCTTAGAAAAGCACATGCTACTAAGACCAGTGCTTATCTCAGGAGATTCAGCTTTCTCTCATCTCCTGTCAGTCTTTACTTTTTATTTTTAAATGTTCTCTGCTGCAGTGTGTTCTCATTTTCAAACTAAGGGAACATGAGTCTCTCTCCACAGAGAAAACTACTTAGCAGTAGACCTGGTTAGAAGCTTTTTAGATGGAAATCAGAGGGGGATTTGTGTTCATTTGTTTAGGACTCTTGTAGTCTGAACAGAATGTGACAGCAGTCCCTGCAACAGAAAATCGCAATGGCTATGGCAGTCTCCTGAGAAATGAGAAATCCAGGGTAGTGCCTGCTTTCCCAGATTCCACCTAGAATCTTAATTTGAATCAATCTACTAGAAAAGAAGATCATATTGCAGAAATCATAGTGATCTGGTACCACTGTCAGTGCTGCTCAGACCCCACAGAGCCTTAGATGGAGGCACCAGGTAGTCTGTCAGCGTTGCCTGGTTTGCTTTTGGTGCATGCATGTATAGAAAACTGGGAGACAGGGTACTAGGAGCTAGACACTAGGGGCTGGTATCTATGATTCGGTGCTCATAGAAACAAACACTGACAGAGACAGACCAGAACAGGAAAAGCATTATGTACTGAAACAAGAATCTTTATTTCAGTGCAGTACAAAGAAATGGGAGATATTTGCTTTGAATGAAAGTGCTGAAACTGAAAAATGAAGCACATAAAATACATTTGTGTATTATTAGGAATCCTTGGATATCAAAGCAGTGAAAAATGATAGCCATGATGCTGCAGCATTAAAATAAATATTTACATAACTTTAAACTAATGCATTACTACCTTGATTTAGTGTTGTATCATTGGTAGCTTAGTTTCCAGCAGTATCAGATGTTACCACTGACAATGCTGTCTTAGCCATCAGCCTTTCAGCCAGTGATTTCCTTACGTTTAAAATGCATTGGTACAGAAGCAACACTCTGTACCAAGCCAGCTCTCCAAAACCTCAGCAAAAGCAGTCAGCCTCTTTTTTGTTTCTTCCAAAAGAACAAATTCGATCAGTTTTGTTAATTACACTGAACTTTGGTTATGTATAATAACACTGTAAACAGTGGGCCCAGTTCACAATCAAGTAACATGAACTCTGTATTAAGGTCATGAGAAAGTACTGTTTAAAGAAAAAAAAGATTGCTACATTGTCATCCTGCAGCACCAAACACAATTCTTTTTCAAGAATGGTCTTTTTCAATTACAGCACTCTTTTTCAGCTTGAATCAGGACAGGTCATCTGTTTTCCTACTAAATGTAGATGATTTACGTTTTCAAAAGTATCAAAACATACTGACATAGTGGTTTGCAGCAGGGTCAATAGCCACATTTACAGACTCAGTTTTTTTATTTTTTAATAAATAAACATTAATTACACAGGTATTGCTGTGAACCAAGCCCATTGTCTAAAGGAAGCACATTTCTTGCCAAATTAAAAATCTTTACATAAGAACATGTTTTTATAATGGATTTGAATAGCTGCTGTGTAAATTATTAAATTCATGTGTCTTCCTGCTTGCACTTTGTACCAACACAAAAAAGTGAATAAACATGCAGTAAAATGTAGCAACGTTTAGAAAATAATGTGTAAAAAAACCATTCAGTATCTTATATTAAAGCATTTACACTGCATAGGCATTCATATAAGGATATAGTATAATAAAACTTATCAAATATACAAGCATGCAGCAGTTGCCTTATATTCACAGTTCTAGAAATGACCACACATTGATTTCCTCAAATATAAATTGGATTATCCAAAATAGATTTTGCAGCCACTCTCCTTTGCAGTGGCAAACTATGTTCTTGTGTGCATTGCAGATACTGACCTATATAACAGGCCTAAGCTATGCTGCTGTATTGTACATATCTGTGATAAATACTGTGTTTTGGAATAGGAAGGATAATGAGAAGTTATCCATACTTCTCATAGCAGAACTTGGAGACTACACAGTGCTTGAATTGAACAAAATATATAAGCATATTAATTGTATTCTCCTTAGAGAGTAACACTGTAACCTTGCCACATATCTAGCTACTGCATAAGCTGGCCATGCAGTTTTCAAAATATGTTTAGACAGATTTTTCTATTTGATATTTATTCCATCAGAAGAGGTATAGTAGTAAACTTATATAGTACATACCCTTTTTGCTCTGCAAACTATAAAGGACTCCTGCTACTTTTAGATTGTGTAGGAAAATACAATGCAGTGCCAAAGTCACAGTCAGAGATTTAAAATTTGTTTGCAGAGAGATCTTCTTTCTTCATTTGTTGTTTTGAAGGTGGTGTTGTTATATACAATGGTGAGTTTGGACCATTTTAACAATCACAAGATGACAGTACCCAGATTAGACCCCTTGTGTGGCTGAATGCCACCTGGAGGATAAAGTTGAGGTTATGCGGCTTGAAGTTGTCTGTGGTTTTGACCTGCTTGTTATTGCCTAGCTTGGCAGGTTAACCTGGCATGTGACTCCAGGACAACAGCAAGCAAAATACCTGGAGGCAAGGCTTGTGTTAGTTGTGCAAGGTTTGCAAAATTGAGCTCCTACATCCTGATACAGGTTTTGGATGTGCCAAGGTGAAATCGGATTGAGGAGTATGACATCAAACCCTTTCCCCACCCAGATATTTTTCCAGTAGTGCCTGCATTCTGCTTTTGCCCTGAATTCCCTTGTCTTCCTACACAGTAATTTGTGTGTCTTAAAACATTGTGTGCGTGCACTTCCTTCTTCTTAGCACTTCAGGTAAAGCTAGTGGAAGTAACCTCGTAGGATGTTACAGCACCAACAATCCAAGTTGCAGGGATTCATCCCTGTGTACAAAGCAGCAAGGGATTCAGAAACAGCATGTAGGAAATAGCTTGAAAAGGGAAAAGACAGATGAGGAAGAGATGACAGAAACATTTGTTAATGGAAAAGTGGAGCATGGAAAAGGAAGAGCTAATTGGGGCAGTGGTTGCTGTTCTCTCTGTTAAAAAAAAAAAAGGTATAATCCTCTCTGGAATGTTTCATTCAGAGAGAAACATTGCCCTTTGTTTTTTTAAAAAAGTGAGCTTTGGCACCCATGCAATGTGGGAATGAAAAGGTGTGTGCTATCAGGGATGGTGATGTTGATGTACTTCTGTGCTGCAGCCAGGAGTTCACTTTTGTTATTCGTTATTCTGAATCACTTTGTGTGAATATTCCTATTCTCTGGTGAAGGATATGTAGCCCTTTCCATAAAGCTGTACTATTTCCTGTCAGTCTTAAGAGTAAGACAGCAGTGTGTCATTGTGCTAGAGATGTTCCAAGCTCTCCTGGCATAGATATTCATTTTCTCCTTGATGATATGTCTCTGTATGTATGTGTGTGAGGAGCCTCAACTCTGCATTTGGAATCTGATACAAGGACATTTGGAATCTGATACAAGGACATTTGGAATCTGAGCTGGATATGGGGGCATCTGAATACTTTTACTGTATCAACTACCACTTGGAAAATGGGCTTACAGTTTATTTTAGTTGGCTTACTTGCCACCACAGATGTTGCTTTTCTGCGTTTCTCCAGATTTGTTCGCTAAGATCTCTGTGGTGACACCTGAAGACGCAAATGCTGTGAGAAGTGTCTATTTTTTAATGATTATTTGGCAGTAAGGGCTGTATAAATATACACAGAATCCCATTTTTTTGCCTAACTTTTAAGCTCTATACAGACAGATGGACATAAGACTTTGAATGCTGAAACCTTTGTACAGCATATCAAAAGTAGTGGTTCATTGATTCTTCACTGTATCTCTGTCATATTGAGAGCTGCAGTTTAGATGTGGGGACTGTCCTGTCTACAAGAGTATTTTGGTTTATAAATTTCAGTTTCATTCATCTGAGATACTGCATTAGCCTCTTATTCATTTTCCAATTATCTTTTTTTTTAATGTTGAAAAAAATGAGAATGCCTTGTGGTTTTGATTCTGATTTCTTATGTAATTTAATATTTGTACTAAATTCTTTGGTGAAGAAGGTCCTCAGTGGACCTGCCATTCATTTTGTCTTTCCACAGGGAAAATTCTTATAATCTAGTTTAGAATTGTCTTTGAAGACTCTGGAGACTGTTAAAAGCAGATGTGACAGCTGTCTTGAGTATAGTGAGAAGGAGGAAAAGGAACTCTCCTGAGAAGTCTGATAGTTTGCCACAAAGAAGTTGGTACTAAGCTGAGTCCAAAGTTCCCACAGGTATGCACCATCTTGTGAGAATTAATAGAATATGGATGCTTAAGATCTTTGCCTTTTTTTAGAAACCTTATCAGCTCTATTTCTAGTAGAAACCTGGCCTCTTCTTTCAAAAGAGGAGACAATGTATTTTCTTTTTCCACCTGCTTCTTCCACCTCTCTTCCGTAGTAAAGAAATTAGTTCAATTCATAAAGACAAGGGGCGTTTGACCTCTTACCTTTTCATGCTAAAGTCAGCCACACATTTTAGTCATTGCAAATCTGGTTGTGTGGTAAAGAATGGTTTACCCTAGAATGAGTTCACCAGAACTCATGTATCAACAGAAGAACCTCTACCTCATTTAGAGGTTGCCAAGCATTCTCCTCATCCCCCATCTCTTTTTCCAGATTTTGCATATGTGTCTTTCCAGGTAAAAAATTATGTGAGGCACCTGGAATTATGTGTTTGACCTCCATTTATACTTTTAGTATCTCATTAGATAAGGGATGTCTCATAGGGCAAAAGCATGTTGAGCAGCCAGCAGTTTCCAGAAACAGCAGGTAGCTAAAAATACTTCATTTTCTTTGTTCCTCAGGCAATGACAAGTGTAAACCTGGACTGAGTTACTGAAGAAGTAGGAGACGGTAAGAGGACAAGTTAGATGAGGAGAACAGCCCTCTGATCTTTACAAAGATACAGCTGTCACTTCCAGAAGCATCCTACTTTTCTGTCAAGTTTCAAGAAAAACACTGAATATTGAATACTGAATTTGTCATTTGAGGAAATACAAATAAGCAGTGCTTGTGTAGTAATTTAAGAGACTGTTTGGACGTAATTGAATATTGAGCACATCCACTTGAAAATATTAGTTAGCAAGTCAGTCAATAAAATGTTGGTCCACACACTTCCATTTGAAGAGCTTCTTGCTTAAACAACGCTACGTATATTGGTGCTTGCCTTTAATCTTTAACAGAAGGATTCCTTCCACATGAAATTCCCCATTAATTCCCTCAAAGTTACATTCGAAAATAATTCCAGGTTCTTTCACTTATAAAATTTAAATAGTTATCACTTTTGGGGGGAATTCCTTTCCTCATTTGAGTGTGATTAATTTGTAAAGTTTGATTGCCTGATACTTGTGCTTAGTTTTCATGATTTTATTAGTTCAGAAGTTCAGAATGGTGTCTGTCTGACGACTATATTTGTACATTAAAAGAACATATGCAAAGGCCGCATGTGATGTGCAATTTGCAGGCATGTGCTGTGTTGTAAATCCTTGCTTATATTACACTAGGAATTTGTAATGTACAAGGAAGAGCCCTGTTTCAAATACTGCCTTACTACTTAGTACCTGCTACATAGACATCGATGGGCTTTTATTCATGCTTCTTTTATTCTGTTAAGCGTAGGTTAGTAGTTGTTAAAGATTCCCTCCTCAGTCTGAAAACAGTCATGGGAGTTCACTCATATAAAGATGAGCAAGGCGGATGCATAAGAAATACAGGATTTTGCAGGGAAAGGAACAAAATAAGAATGCAGCCCAGAGCTTTTAGGCCAGCACCCAGTCCATTAACTCAGGCTGATCCAAGTTAGTTTGTCTCTAGCTCTTTTTGCCCCTTTCTCTCTAGCCTTACTACATTTTATGCTGCTGCAGGAGGGATGAACATCACTATGTGAGATGCAATGCCCACAATGTGCTCACACAACACCATTGCAATACATGTAATTTGTATTGTTCACGTTTGTGGCCGTGCAACATAAAAGAACACAAAATAATCCTCCGGAATGCTGCAGTTGCCAGCCATTTTATTATATTTTATGTTCTTAAAGGGGAAATGATCATGTTCATTTTACAGGATTTAAAAGAATTTTTGAGTCTTCCTGTAAAATTGCAGTGTAGAATTTGTTGTGAACAAAACAGAGCTGACTCCCTTACTATAGCAGAATAATTTGCAGCCAGAATTCAATTATGGTCTTAAAATCTGATTTTAATTCAGAAATAGGCTGCAGTAGCTTCATTTTTGTCCTGCATGTTTTTTGAATTTTAGGAAAAACCTAACTTTAGCATATTAATGCAGTTGTATCATATGAATATGGAATATAAATGTGTTTTCATGAAAGCCCAATTTAAGTTACTGTGTTGAACCATTCAATACAGCTGGATTCTTCATTCAGAGTCTCTGTAAATTCATGATCACAAGATAACTTAAACACACAATTCTCACAGATTTTTTCTTTGAAGCCCTTGCAGAACTAATCTAAACAGGAGGTGCAACAGAAAGCTCCACTTCATTATAAGACTGGAGTTTATCTATTGACTTCAGCATCCACAGAGCGTAAAGCACATGAGTTCTTTTTTTCTTGTCTAAACTATTTTGAATGAGGTCTCTTTTACATGCTAGTTTGGCAAGCTTCTAAGGCATTTGTGCAAAGTGATGATGCAAGAGCAACCTGATTCAATACTGAGAAATTCATAAATAACATCCAGCAGTAATTAAAGTGAAAAACTACAGCTAAGAAAAGCAATTATCCTACAGAATCACTTGAGCTACTATACCCTGCAGTGTTAAAAGTGGAGTATGTTTACTGGTGCCTTGAACTCAGGAGGTATCATTGTGAATTTCAAACATACCAAGGATTCATTCTGGGTTTTTTACATAGATTGCATTGGAATAACAGTGACTAAAAAAATGATGATTTTATATATATATATATATATATATATATATATGTAGAGAAAGGGTAAGAGTGGAAGAAAAATACAGTGCCAGAAATTACGGAATTACGGTCTGGAAACATACTATACATTTAGTCAATGTTTTTGTATTAAAATGAAGAGTTAATTTTGAAGACCAAAATGGTTTTAAGATAACTAGTGCACTCTATAAGGTCATTCTCAGGAGTGAAGTGCATGATAATGCAAGATAGGGATATTTAGGACTTCAGTTTGAAGAACCGGAATAGCCAGCTGATGTCTTTACCATCTTGATAAGAAAGCCTACGCTATTTTCACAAAGTACACACCAAAGTCACAAAAAAACCCCTATAATTTCTTTGTCTGGATTTCTCCGTAGATGGAGAATGGCATGGCATGTAACACAGAGCTTAGCTGTTCAATTTTTATGTAGTAGAATTTAGATATCTAGTAGTATAGTGAATAATGGGTAGGTCTTAAAAGTAGTATTCTGAGGCTTTTCTACTTGTTTCTTAAGTTCTCCCCTGAACTACCAGCAGAGCCTGAATTTACTGGGAGGAACACCTGGCCCTGTATGGTGTAAAATGTAAATCTGTTCCTGTAAGGGTACCGCTACAGCCATTATGCACATAATCTATGCCTTTCTGGTCTTCAAAGAGAAGGTGAGAGTAGTTGTGGATACTAGTTCATACTTCAGGCAGAAAAAAGTGGTGGCTGGCACAAAGCAACTTGAGACTTAACGTGCAAGATCTGTAAAGTAGCCACTATGTGGTTGTACTTCTACCTGTGCTTACAGGAATTTCTGTGGTTATGGTTTTAATATCAGCCAGGTGTTGGTGGAATTCAGATTTCAGTTTTATACCTTGGCAGGACAGAATAATTCAACTGTGTTGTAGATAAATTGATAATGAAGCCAAGAGTAATTTGTGAAATTCAGTTCTAGAGCTGGGATTGGATAAAAATGCTCTGGTTTAGATGTGCTTGTGGTTTGGATGAACATCTCGCAATCAGTTTTTGTCTTTTTGTGACTCTAGTTTTAGGTACTAAACTGTAAACATCACAATATCTAGTCTTCTTACTTAAGAAGTTTGCTGTATGCCTTAGTACTAGATACAAGATCTTTAGCAGGACTTCATGTGAGGAACAGTTAAACAAAAGCTTGTATAAATAAGGCACTAGTAAATGTTTGCAGCAAACAACAATTACAGTCTATATTCTTTAAGAATAAAACTGTTCTATTTAGGAAATGCCTTTAATATGACAATTACCAATGCCAGTTAGAAGGGGACTAGAGAAAGTGCATCTTTTGGATTATGCCTGTGAAGTCTGCAAGAAACCACTGTATGCAAATCTCCATCAAGTTTGGAAACAGCCTGTGCAATGGTGATACTCAGGAGAACTGAAGCAAGAGGAAACTAGTTTAGATTCTGATCCCTGCTAAACTAGTGTGAAATCACTGTAATGGATTTGCTCCAGATTTATTACAGTGGTAGAAGGATCTGAAGCCAGAATCGAGGCTGTTGTGGCAAATCTAGTTAAGCAGTAACAGCACTGACACAAACAAAGTAATTGGCTATAATCCTCTTAAAAGTTTCAAAAAAGAATCTGATATATTAAATTTCCTATTTGCTGAAGTCCAAGGATGCACTTTGTCTTTTGGCTAATGTAATAGAACAAAATTTTCTGTACTACTTTGGAGGTGATGCCATTCTAAACAGTTACTAAAGTATCAATCCATATTTTATATCAAATGAAATTCGAGTCTGCCAGTCTGCTTGTAAGATGGCTAATGGGTATTTCACATTAAAAGTTGTTCAAAAACACCCAAACTCTTCCATTACTAAAACCAAAACATACTACCACTTTTATGTATCATCTCTTTGAGGGGGGTCATTGAAGCACCAAGAATTTGTTTATCAAGCCAATAAGAATGCATTTGTAAATTAATGGATCTTGTTAGTATTCATGATTGTATTTCTCCAGGATCTCTCCATCTGAACCATTCATTTGGTATACTAAATCAATCAGGGGTAACTCCACAGCCTGATTTCATTACTAAATCCTGCTTTGTAAACATATAGCTTAGCTTTATCATCTGACAAATTTCTGTTCCACTAAGATCCTCCATTATTTATACAAGATGTCATTTAAAAAACCTAACACATTTCCAGTATTCATAATGCAAGAGGGGAAAAAACCCTACATTGATTCATTCTTGTATATTATTGCCATTAGGTGCTACGATTAACAACTCCAGACAGTGGGGTTTTTTGTTTGCTTAAATTATTTTCTGTTTTATGTAAGGATGTTGTACTAAGTTTATCTGAAGCTTTAAAATCACCCATCCATGGGCATCTCAGAAACTGTACAACTATCTCAACTGGATTTTAAAAATGTGGTGGGCTTTTTGATTGTTCATTTTGTTTTGTTTTTTTCACGTTTGACTCATAAGACTAAATTTATTGGTGGTATAACTTGGCTGAAATTTTCACCATAAATTAATCTAGACTAATATTAATTCCTTAAACAAATAAAAAACCCCAGAACAAGTAAGTTAAGTGCTGAGGATCTCTCTCCCACACTTGCTATGCATACTCTTAAGTTATATACAGAAGGAAGAAAATCCAGAAATTTCTCTTCACAAAGATCTTTACTCATAGCAACTCAGGAAAACTTTTTCATTTAAAATATTTCTTTCTTATAAGAATGCCAGAATATAAACTTTTCTAGGTGTGTTAGACTAATACATGGCATGTGTTTATCTGAATACCAGAAAATGTTATTGTGTATTACAGCTGTGCAAAATATTTTCTGTAAAAGTTGACAACTTCAAAAATTTTTTTCTTTTATCATTGTTTTCAATAAGATGATGTAAATCTTTGTGATTGCAAAAGAAACAAACATTCTTTGTCAAAAGTGTGCCTTTTGAGGTCATAATTAGTTTTGTGGGGTGTCTCCAGCTGACAATCTGAATTTGCATATGTTGCCTAATTAGAATTTCCTAAGCTGTGCTCACTATAAAATAAATTTGAATTTTTTACCTTGTAAGTAAAACCTATATTTTGAAAATCAAGGTAGATTTTTAACTTCTTCTTAAGATTAAAATAATACATTGGAACATGGTTGGTTTTTCTTCTCTTTTTGCCCACTGCTTTCAAACTGTGCTTTCAGTAGGTGAGAAAGAAAAGTTGTCATTTTGAAAAAGGTTCTGTGAATATTTAACAAAATGCAGAATGCAGTTTGCTTTCATAGCTGTTTTTCTTCAGTGGAAGTAGAATGAACATTTTTATGCTGAAATTACGATATTACATCTCTGAGTGGAGAAAAATCTGTTGTCAAACATTTATGTGTATTTCTTTAAAGAGCAAAGTCACACTTTTACAGAACTTCTCAGTTGCTTTTTGGTGCGAGTTGTGATTGTAGAGGCACACTATTGACATCAACTGAAACTGTGGCCTAAATGAAGGCATCATTTTTCTGTCCATGCAGATGTATTTATCTATATGGATGATATTTTAACAAAAAAAGCCACTTCAGAAATTTTATTTTTTTTTAACTAAAAGTTAGAAGACACTTCCAGGTGTAAAAATCAAACCAAATTTCTATATGATCATTTAACAACAATTATTGCATGATTTTGCATAAGCCTTGACCTTTCTAAAAAACGCAGTATTTGATCTTTAGATGTGCATTGGTTTGATAATAAGTCATCACACAACTGCTGACTCACATTTTAATTTAGGGAAGAAATTTTCTTGAGATTACAAAAAAATAAAAAAAAACAGTCCTAGGTCTTTGCTATTAATCCAGAGATTTTAATTTTTAGATGAAATGCATGTAATTGGAAATAACTATTATGCTGAAAGGAATCCACATTATTTTGATACAAAATCCATTTATCTGAGAGGCTTTAGGGAATGTAACAAATTTGATCAGGCCAATCCCAATCCCTCAAAACCTTCTCATTCTGTTAGGAGATGAATGAATTACCAGTCCTAACTCTAATGTATTTTAAGGCTAGTTAGAAGACATGGAATAGTGATACTAAAACTAAATGCTTGAGACTAGGAAGTATTTGCATGACTAGGTAGTTATTTAAAAGGAATGATTTAAATGGGTGAAAATTTGCTTATTCCTTTATATTTTCTAATACAGTAAACCTACCATCTATTTGTATGTCAATAATAACTGATCTTAGAATGCCATTTCATAGCTTGAATCTTCATTTTGCCTCAAGGTTTGTTCTAGCCAGGTTGGCAATTAGGGAAAGTCCTAAAACAGAAACATTGATACATGCTGTTAAATTCAAATGCAGAACATTAAAATTAACATGGAAGCGGAAATGACATTCAGTGTCAGAAGTAACAAATTTGAACGTCTTAAATAATTCAATATAGAGAATATAGTTTAGACAGTTTTAATATAAGTGTGCTTTTTCCTAAAAACACCCCCCCGACCAAACTTTTTTTTTTTTTGCTTTTTAAGTCTTTTGTCTGTAAATATGAAAGAAGGCTACACCCCAACGTAATTCTTCATTGCCATACTAAACAGTAAAATAGTCTTTCTAATTCACATTGCTCATGGCAGTCTTATTTGAAGTTCCTTTATTAAGTTTGTGATTAAAGCAGTTTGGGATTTTTGTTGGTTGTAAACTTTTGGCATAATGTGAATACCAGTCCCTTTCAAAAACAGCCTTGAGTTGCTTAATGATGCTTGTGCTGTTCCCCGCGTCTGCTTGGTTGATAACAAGGCCAGCTCCAGCATTCTGCGTGAAAGCATTTCCTACCCAATCAAAATTACCTACAAGTAAAGGCAGGAATATACAATGAGTTTCTAACATTAAAAACAAAGAACCAAACAAAAAAACACATCTCCCTAAAGGCAATCCAGCATGAAACACTATCAGTTCCCCAGGGCAGAGACAGAAATGAGCTTTTTATACTAACAGGAAAGAAAAAACTCCATTACAATACCTTGCATAGTGAAGGTTGTTTCTGGAAGTTTAACAGCCTTCATAAGAGAAAAGCCTTCATAAGAGAAAACAGGTTCTTCTATTTATTCAAAACTAATTTGTTCTTCTTTTTGCATATATTGTATTATTACTCCATTTACTTTCCTCATCAGCCTTTTCAGTGCCAAGAATGAATTTTTTTTTTGCTGTATAAACAATTTAAAGTTCCGAACCAATAGATCTTTTACAGGTTACCCACTGATAGATACTATTTCAGGAAAGAAAAATCGGAGTTACATTTTTATGTCAGTTATTACCACCTATGTTGAAATCTAAGGTAACAAATGAGCACTTCAAATCCTGGTGATAGCGAGGCAAAGAGGATAATTGGACTAATGGAAAACTAACTGTTGCAGTTACTTCTTTTTATTTCACTAGAACTGTAAGTATTTTAAATTATATATGTAAAACACATGCAGTATTTTGGAGAAACAATGCTGTTAACTAGAGATCATATTTTAAAATAGTGCCTGAGCATACATAAAACATGAAGGTATCTGAGAAATTTATACCCTTTTTTCAGCATTATTTCAGCTACTTCAGCAGAAAATGCTAAGAATTCTAAAGTTGTCAAGGATGGTAAATTGAAGCCTCATTATAAGAGATTTTTTTTCTGTGATTTCAAGTAAAAGATATATCAGGTTCTTAGCATGCATTTGTACTACTTTCACAAAGCTTTGATAATTCCTTTTTTTTATTTATCTGCAGCTAAGAATGCAAGGACAACGGGAAAGAAAAAACCCAATTTGGCTAAGAATTCATGTTGTGTAGATGAGTTCCAAGGTACAGAGATTTGATCTGTCTGTGTGAAGGGATTTAAAATGGAGTGGAAAAATAATGTTGGGGGGGGCTCATAAAACCTTTGGGAGATGAGAGAGGAATGAGCTACAGTATTTGCAGTCAAAATTAAGATTTGGATAGGTTAAAATAGGTGTATGTGTTTAAAGCCCATCAAGGTGGGCTTTCCAGAGTAGATTTTAGTTGTATCTCTATACAACTTGCTGGTGTGTGCATGGGCCGTGCTTCTGGGTTGCAGCCTTTGCCCTTCCCCACTGCCTCTGCCATCATGGGCTATGAGAGCTTTGCAGTGAGTCAGTAAGTAAGATCCCTAAAGCATCAAGCTGCAGCATATCAGAATGCATGTTTTCTCCCCTGGCTTTTTAAAATGTTATGAGTTGCTTTGTAATTCAATAATGGTTTTCTCATCCTGTGAGCTTATGTACAACTCAGATTTTTTAAAAGGTAGTTTTCAGCCTGCATTCAGTGAGCATTTGACTGGTAACGAACTTTTACTAGGTGCCATAGAGCAACTTTACTTAAATACACCTTTAGCCCAAAATACCAGTTACACGTGTACCTAATGTTAGGAGGGTGTCTGAAATGCCATTATAGGAAATGCAATAAGACTTCACAAGATGAGGATGAAAGGCATCTGTACAGTATTTACCAGGATTGACCACAGTAATAACATGGGAAATGGAGAACAGTCCATCTTCACTGGATTGCAGAAACAAGAGAATATGCTAATAATCCAAGTTGTTCCTGCTTCATAAATGGTGTTATATTTGTGTTTTCGGTCTGTTTTAAAATACTGAAAGCAGAATGTGTGTTTTGAGAAACTGATTCATAGGGGAAGAAAAGTTTTTAAATGGGAAGAGGCCTAAAGCTCAGTCTTCATCCAGGTTCCCAAAGGAATGATCTGTTAACAAATATATCAGCTGTGGATTGCTCATCTACAAAGGGGTGTTATTTCAGGCTTTTGGATACTAACTAGAATTTCTTGAGATGTGGTTACGTACCGATATATGCAGCTCCATCGGTCACCATATATTTGTTACGATTTAATTTGGGAAGGGAAGCGTTCTTCTGTTCTTTAAGAAAGCATGCACTCTCTTCCTCAAGGTCAAAGAATTTCTGCCATAAAACAGAATGGAGCACAGGTTAATGAGCATTGCTCTATAAGAGACAGAAAAAGCATGGCTTGTTCTCTAATTTTTATTGAAAATGAGTTAGTGCTACAGAACAGCTTGAGTTTTTATAGCCAACCGTTAATTTTATAAAACACTGCACACTGTATTTCTTAGTAAATTCTCACAGGTTATGATACTCTTGCCTTGGCATTCTAAACTATACAAAGTATATGGCTACTGCATGCCAAAAGAAATACAGTGCCAGGTAGTAAAGGCAGTGAAATGAACAAGGAACCCCCGTCTTTGTGTTCTGCATGGAGCCAGGAGCTTTTCTTTAGCTCGCTTCCTCATTTGTCAAAGGACATTAGGATTTGAAGTCTGCTTCAGGATCCAGATTGGCAGGCACAGCAATAGCTGAGTTAATACCTCTACATCACACATTGCATAGTTTCCAACAGGAAACTTGCCCATTTCAGAAACTTAGAAGCTTCTCAGGATTAAATTTGATATGAAGAGATCAAATTTACCAGGCAACAAGAGGAAAATACATCTGTTTTACCCTGGAGGGTGAAGTCTGAGCAAAATTTATTTATTTATTTTTCATTTTGGAGCTATATGCATTCCTTTTTTGATCGGTAACAATATATAAGTAATGTTTATTTCAGCAAGAAAACTAATAGCTAAACCTAGATTCCAAAACCTGAAGTAGAGAATAACATGATGAAGGTGAAGGTAAATATTTACTGCCTGACTGGAAAACTTTGATTGAACTGATGGTGAGATCCTCAGAACAAACCTAATTCATAATAGATTACTGGTGAAAGTAACTGACTATACAGTGCACACACTTTGGGGTGGAAAAGAATCCATCTCAAAACTCCTTAATCATTCTTAGGGGTCTGTTTTCCACAATTCATCTCTTAAACCAGTGCTGGGTTTGATATAAACCTTGAACAAATCCTTTTAGGTTACAGAGATGTCTTTCAGAATAATCTTACTAATTTGGAAAACTCAGCTGTCCAACACCAAACTCATTATTGCAATGTAGTGGTCTCTGCAGTACACAACATCATCAGTTCAATTAACCCAAATGTGGGTGTACGCACTGCACACGGGTCCTCAGTTTTACAAAGCATTCTTTACCCAGCTGATAATGCAGGTGGGTTTCAAGCTTGTTTGCAGTAAACTGCTTGACTATTGCAAAATATGCTGTTACCAATTAACAGCAACACCAGGTTTACATTTGATACCACTGGTTGCTTCAGAACTGCATATAAATACTCATTCAGAAAATCTTCTTAATCATGAGTCAAGATCATTACAGTTTGGTTTTCCTTGGAGAACTCTGTTTTAAGTTCTGACCAGATTTATCTGCAATTAGTACTACCAAAGCTAATTAAAATGATTTAGTTGCAGACAAAAGGTAGAGTAGCCCAGAGGCTGCTGTATATCTAACACTTTGTGCTGTAGACTCCATCAGAATCTCTCTCTTCCCACTGGAAAATATACTGGGGTAAATTTTATATCGTCAGAGGTTGTACCAAAACTGCTTAGAAGGACTCTGTCTAAAATACCAAGAGCAATCCAGGCTCCTGCTGATTTAAGCGCTACGGAGAGTCTCTGTGCTTGGACTGACACACATCCCCCCTATCTGCCATGATGGAAGTTTATTAGGGCTTGTTGAGAAATATTAGTTGTTTTGTTTAATAAGTAAGTTTTAACTATGTCAGAGTTATAATACTGTGTGATTTAGTATGCTGTTTGCTTAGCTTTACTTGTTTAGTATGAGTAGCTTAGCTAAGATCTGCTGAAGCCTTGGGTCGCAAACTGTGAACTTTCACCTAAATACATGCTTTTGGCTGGAATAGAGTTAATTTTCTTAGTAATTTTCCTAGTAGCTGGTACAGTGCTGTGTTTTGAATTTTGCAGGAGAATAATGCTGATAACACTGATGTCTTAGTTATTGCTAAGCAGAGCCTACTCTAAATCGAGGACTTTTCAGTTTCCTGTGCTCTGCCAACTAAGCTAGTGCACAAGAAGTATAAACTAGAAGATAAGGAGGCTGCAGTTCCACAAGATAAGAAGAGTTAACAGCCTGCTTGCTTGGGCACAGAGAAAGAATCCAATAAGGCATTAGAAGACCCCAGACCAAAAATCACCATTGGACCAAGAGGCATGTGAACGGGTGCATAGTCTGTAAGGGTATCAAAGCCCAGGGATTCCCTTGTTTTGGGTCCCTCTCTGGCGGCACACGGCTTGAGGTGTTCCTATTGCTGTACCACTCAAGTACTAAATTATTTTTTCCTGGAATCAGATGTTGTGTGAGACTTTACTGAGGTAAACCTAGGGCAAAGAAATTTCTTTAACAGCACTGAAGCATGTTTTTAGTGCATGAGAAATAAATTCAGTATTTTTTCAGAGCAGAAATACTGGATAGCAGTGGGATGCAGTTTTGTGACTGACAGCTATCACAGAGTTGTTACCTTAAAGTTTCTGAATTTTGTATGCCACTCCATGCTTACTTACCTATACGTGGCATTGTTATGTTCCACACTAAATTTTTGTAATGAGTTCAAATACTAGCAAAATTCCAAAGATAGTGTTTTGAATTTAAAAACTAAGCACAGCAATGCAAACTGTTTGAGTGATTACTTTATAAAGGGCATTAAAAAAAAAGATTATTCTATCTAAAAGTCTATTATCTTTTCTTTAAATTAGATTTATATTGTATATTCACAGCTAACTCAGCTGCATGGAGAAATCACACCTTTAATTACAGATTTTTATAATCAATAATAATTACAGCATCACACTTCTTAAAAGATTAGAACAAACCACCTTAGCAGCCATAAAGGAAAGTTTGCTAGATATTATGTCCTTTGACAACATCCAGACTGCAACTGTCTGCCTGAGGAACTGCTCTACAAACATGCACCCACACTTAAAGTATGTACTTGGCAAGCCAGAAATGGGTCTAAATCTTTCTGAAAGGGTCTTAAATTTTTGGATAAAGCCAGAAGAAAATGGTCATGTTTTTTCCAGCACAACAAAATTGGAATGGAAACAGCCAGCAGCCATAGGGTATCCATCAGGGGTACTTGCAGTACCTCTTCACAGGGATGCAGATGATACGGTGTGACTAATACTAACATCGCAGGGAATAGTCTAAAACAGGCAAATGGGCAAAGTATTCAATGCTAGGAAACAAAATATAACGAGCTGTCTTCTTGCCAGTATTATGACACTTAGCAAAAAGTTACGTACCTTGATGTAAAAATAGTCAAGCACAATAATAAAATAAGCTTAGAGGTGTCAATTGAGATAGATTGAGCAGATGTGCTGAACTGAGATATCACACATTACTGTTTTGTTTGTATAATAACTTTGTAAGAGAGAAAATTTCAGGCAGGAAAGGACAGAAGCCTTGGAAACGTAATGTGTTCTCCAGCAATAGCAGAGAAGGCATTAACTCCTTGGGAATATGGACACCGTTAGGAAAACTCATCTGCCCTCACAAACAGAACACACAAATGTCACTTAGATGAGCAAGTGAACCAGCACTGGCATTAAGCAGCACAGTGTAACATTCTCCGACACGCCTTCAGTAAAAGTACTGTGTTAATAATACACTACCTACTGATAACATTTCATTAATCTTTTCCATTCTTATTTTAGGAGTTCTGAGCTTTAAAATTAAATTAGTGCTTAGGAGCAAAGGTTTCATAGTTAATTCATAACACTCTGTTTACTCATAGAGCATTTCTGTCTTTCTGAGAATTAGTGAAAGGTTCAGTTTTACCTTCCTCTTACCTGAGCGGGAATACACCTGCACAACTCAAAAATAGATTCATGTAGAGGCTCAAGAATAACTTGTGCTGTAGATACACATCTGTTCCATGCCACTCCATTGTGGCTTCCAGTTGTCTAAAGACATTTTGTTCTAGGTCCTACTTTCTGCGGGCCCTTCAAAAATACACTCTGTTCAGCATTGCATCCAACAGAGCCGGCCCCTTTCTACTGCTTCTTTGAGAGTTAGACTAGGCATTTGTGCACAGAAGATGCATTTATGGGTCAAGTGCACAAAACTTAAGGAGTACAGGAATTAAGGTCCCAAGAAGTATAACGGTGAGCTCTTCACCTTGAGCTTACCCTTTATCATTCAAGCTTTAATTTCATCACCACATGTGGTTCAGTGCATAGGACAGAGCTCCCTGACTGAGCAGCAGTTCGGTGTGCAGTTTATTCCTTGCCATTTGGCTGTGTGCTTATAGCATTTATTTAGTTCTCAAACATAGCTTTCTCCATGCAAATTCTTCCCAGTGATCATTTTCTTCACAGTACTTCTATTGAATTTGCACTCTCGAAACAGTTTCAGTTGACTCCAGTAATAATTAATGCTTATGTGAATTGGACTCTCAGATGCTGAGAAATGCATGAGGGACTTTAGCATTTTCTAACTGCATTGACATTGTTGTCCAGTATTATCAAAGTTAAAAGGAAAAGAAAAAAATTCCTGCTTCTAGATAGAGCACATTGTTACAACTCAGTGTTCACAACTAGGAAACCATGTCTTGCAGTCCCTGTCATCCCTGACCTCCACGGCAGACTGGAAAATTCATACGCAGTGGATGGTGGCTGGCTTTGATCAGGACACTGCTAAGTGAAATAGGGTTGCAGTGCCCTGTTTCTAACTATGTACTTGCAGTTAGGCCATACCAAAACTTCTGTTGGCCTGGTCAGAGACCATGTGAAATTAGGAAGTAATTCCCATCTAACTGAATTTACGTCTGCATCGCCTTCTCTAAGATGACCGTGTACCTCGGGCTGCTGCCGTTGGCAAACCAGTGTACCCTGTAGCTGCAGACAGCCATTAGCACTCACTGGAAACTTTAAAACTGAACTGGTCTTTCCGTAGAGATTAAAAAAAAAAAAAAAAAAGGAAAACAGTCACAACAAGGCCTATCGCAGGGATCAAAAGCTAAATGAAAAAGTTACTGAG